>NC_060120.1:751675002-751984169 GCF_021461395.2 Schistocerca americana
AAAAAGTGTCAGTGAATGTGAAAACTTACTTGACTGCTTGGCAGCAAATAACATTGAGCAAATAGGGATCATCATGAGAGATACAAGGATTACTGACCACAATGCTGTTGTAGTAAGAGTGAACACTGTAGCATCCAAATCCACAAAAATAAATGCAAAATATGTAAATTAAAAAAAAAATCAGATAAAAATTTGCTTGGTGCCTTCTAAAAAGACAGCCTTCGATCCTTCCAACTGACTTTGTAAGCATAGACCAGTTGTGGCTTACATTCAACAATAGTTTGGGCAGCAGTTGAGAGAAATACATAAAATAAATTATTAAGAGATAGTACTGATCCCCCTGATACACAAAACAGGTCAGAACATGTAACACCTCCGATTTATTTATCTCGACCCGATCCGGATCTGATAGCAGCCCAAACAAATATTAATTAATGTGACCGTGTACCTAATGGGGCTGGCAATCGGATTTGACTGCTGCGGAGTTGTTACATTCCATTTTGTCCTTCTCAAATGCTGTAATAATGAAATGTCCGGTGACAACAAGAAACGCCAACACAGCTTCACTAATCAAGGACCTATATTCGTCTCAAAAACACAAAAGGAAGGAGACAGCCACTGCCTTCGTCATACATATTTAATAACGGCTAATCTCAGCACAGGCTTCTTCGTTATTCATAATCGTCACACGCAAATTCAATCACTGCAATCCAAAAGATGCCGGCGCGGTAGACGCGAAACCAAAAAAATATTGGCACAAAAATATCACTGGTCACTCTCGTAATTATACTTCTTCACTTTCCCCGTATTATTCTAACACAAAAGGGGCTAAACCGCGGCGATGGCCACTCCCTTTGTCGGTAAAGCCTTGCATTACAGCAACAGGCCTCCGCACGGCTCGACCTGTAACCTGGGAACTGGCTCAACTCACACTTGCTCTCGCAACACGACACACTATCGATTGTTTGCCCTATCAACCTGTGCCGAGTGCAAACTTATGGTAAGGGCCTACTGACCCCTTACAAACACTGTTGCAGAAGCAGTCAAAAAAGCATGTCAAATTTATAAGAATGTAATATATTTAAAAACAAAGATGATGTGACTTACCATACGAAAGCGCTGGCAGGTCGATAGATACACAAACAAACACATACATACACACAAAATTCAAGCTTTCGCAACCAATGGTTGCTTCGTCAGGAAAGAGGGAAGGAGAGGGAAAGATGAAAGGATGTGGGTTTTAAAGGAGAGGGTAAGGAGTCATTCCAATCCCAGGAGCGGAAAGACTTACCTTAGGGCTTTCACATCCCGCAACTACCCTCCCGACCTGGTACCGAAGCAAATAACCAGAGCCACTTCCTCATCCCCTCAAACCCAGAACCTCCCACAGAAGAACCACAAAAGTGCCCCACTTGTGACAGGATACTTTCCGGGACTGGATCAGACTCTGAATGTGGCTCTCCAGCAGGGATACGACTTCCTCAAATCCTGCCCTGAAATGAGATCCATTCTTCATGAAATCCTCCCCACTCCACCAAGAGTGTCTTTCCACCGTCCACCTAACCTTCGTAACCTCTTAGTTCATCCCTATGAAATCCCCAAACCACCTTCCTTACCCTCTGGCTCCTACCCTTGTAACCGCCCCCCGGTGTAAAACCTGTCCAATGCACCCTCCCACCACCACCTACTCCAGTCCTGTAACCCGGAAGGCATACACGATCAAAGGCAGAGCCACGTGTGAAAGCACCCACATGATTTACCAACTGACCTGCCTACACTGTGAAGCTTTGTATGTGGGAATGACCAGCAACAAACTGTCCATTCGCATGAATGGACACAGGCAGAAAGTGTTTGTTGGTAATGAGGATCACCCTGTGGCTAAACATGCCTTGGTGCACGGCCAGCACATCTTGGCACAGTGTTACACCGTCCGGGTTATCTGGATACTTCCCACGAACACCAACCTGTCAGAACTCCGGAGATGGGAACTTGCCCTTCAGTATATCCTCTCTTCTCGTTATCCGCCAGGCCTCAACCTCCGCTAATTTCAAGTTGCCGCGGCTCATACCTCACCTGTCTTTCAACAACATCTTTGCCTCTGTACTTCCGCCTCGACTGACATCTCTGCCCAAACTCTTTGTCTTTACAAATGTCTGCTTGTGTCTGTGTACGTGCGGTTGGATATGTGTGTGTGTGTGTGTGTGTGTGTGTGTGTGTGTGTGTGTGTGTGTGTGTGCGCGCGCGAGTGTATACCTGTCCTTTTTTTTCCCCCTAAGGTCAGTCTTTCCGCTCCCGGGATTGGAATGACTCCTTACCCTCTCCCTTAAAACCCACATCCTTTCGTCTTTCCCTCTCCTTCCCTCTTTCCTGACTAAGCAACCATTGATTGCGAAAGCTTGAATTTTGTGTGTATGTATGTGTTTGTTTGTGTACCTATCGACCTGCCAGCGCTTTCGTATGGTAAGTCACATCATCTTTGTTTTTAAATATATTTTTCCCGCGTGGAATGTTTCCCTCTATTATATTCTTATAAGAATGTAAAATCTCCCAGACTGGCGATGTTTTACTCAAGCTTGAAATTTAGCAGAGACTTAATGTAAGGTGCCTTTAGTAGTTTCTACAATGAAACTCTGTCTTAAAATCTGTCAGAAAATTGGATGATATTCTGGTTGTGATCACTGGCAAGACAAAATCAATATTTTCATTACGCAATAGCAAGTGTAATGCTACCGATTACAGTACAACTATAGTGGAGTTACTAAACATGGTTTCCACCTGCAGGTCTGGGGGTTAGAATAGGCTCAAGATATTCCCACCTGTCATAAGAGGCAACTAAAAGGAGTCTCACATGTTTTGGCCTTTAGGTGATGGTCCCCTGTAGCGTTTGACCTCCATTTTTCATAATTTTCCCGAAGAGTGAGCTGCATAGGGAAGGGTGCTTTACATGATGCATCGTGTCCATCATGCATCAAGATCTTTAGGCCTACTTTTTCATCATTGCATTGCAGTCCTGCCCATTCTCCATCTCTTGGGCGAGGACACCTTCCTGGATGCATTTTCCACCATGTGCTATGCAGTGTCACTTTTTGTGCCGACAATGACCATGGACTTCTTTGCACCTCATATCCAACATTGTAGTCAGTCCATTGTGATGGGGCCGCCATGTACCCTGATGGTTGTAGCCTCCTGACAACACAGTGATCGCTCTGCTGATTCACGCGCCGTTAACTCCCCATGTATGCGAAGGAGTAGATGCCTGTCACCTTGGGGCATCTGAACACCCGGCAATGACCATCCTGCCAGGTGGCCTTTACTGTGGCTGGGTGGCGCCTGTGGGGAGGGCCCCTGGTCGAAGTGGGTGGTATCAGGGCGGATGACATGCCAAGAAGCGTAGTACATCATCTCTTGCTGGTGGTCCGCCGCCAGCAGTCTTTAAGTGGCCAAAATCTTTAATGCTAAGAAATATGACCCCAAGTCATTCCCCTCCCTGGCCACACTGTGGGAGTAACACCAGGCTAAGAATGGCAGTGAAGCTTATTCATCCTGGTACCTCATGTGTACGAGAGTTGATGGGGAATCTTTCATGTCCAAGAAGCCTCAGTGTTTTGTGGAGCATTTGGATGACAAGTTTGGGGAGGTGGAGGGCAGGGTGCGATTTGTGCTTTTACCAGTGGGGGGGATGTCTTAGGGGGTTATTGGAATTATATATGTTACTAGCTGGGACCGTGGCGTTACACATGGTTAAACAGCTATTTATAAATAGATGTTAATGCCGAAATTCACTATTCACACGTATGCACTATCAGAAAAGCCATCCCTTGTTATATCTTTAAAAGTACATTATAGGTAAAGCTTAATTACAGAATCATCTACATACAGGTATACGAGGGGAATACAAAAAGTAGAGGCACATTTGTGAAAAGCTGTACTTATTCTGATGATAGAAAACTGAAACATATTAATAGTATTAATATTAAGTGTTCGGCTCCACAAATTTAAATTATATGTAAAGTTTTACTCCGGAGCGTGGGAAATAAACATCCCAGGTTGGGACGGTTAAACTAAAACCAGAGGAGGGGATGGTCTGATGCAGAGGGGGGGAAATCCCCCCCATCCCCCCCCTGCAAATCGCACACTGGTGGAGGGCTAGAACAAAATGTGCTCTGGGTCAGTTTTGATAAAAACTGTATCCTCTGCCCAGTCACGGGCATTACTCGCTTGTGGCAAGTTGGGGTATGTTCCTATTACCATCACGACTCATAAGAGCTTAAATATGGTCCAGGGTATTATATTCCACTGGGACCTTCTTAACATTTCGCATGACCCTAAGGACTCAGTTGCTCCTGCCGCTCTCTGCTGTCACTTCCTCTCGATTCTTGACGTGTTCCAGGCTATGAAGTGGTTTACACCAATGGCTCGATGGCTGATAGTCATGTTGGCTTTGCCTACGTCCGCAGAGGCCATTTTGAACAGCATTCCTTGCCCGACGGCGGCCGTGTATCCACTGCAAGCTGTGGCCATCTCTCATGCACTTCAGTATATCCGTTCATGCTCTGGGGAATCGTTTCTTCTGTGTACTGACTCCTTGAGCAGCCTACAAGCTATCGACCAGTGCTACCCTCGCCATCAACCAGTGCTACCCTCGCCATCCAGACCGATGACCACGCTGTCTGGTCTCCTTCCCCAAAACCAGCCAACCAACCTCGCCATCCTTTGGTAGCGTCCGTCCAGGAGTCCATCTATGCCCTGGACCAGTCCCGTCATTAAGTGGTGTTTGTGTGGACTCCAGGACACGTCAGCATCCCAGGCAATGAACTTACTGACAGGTTGGCCAAACAGGCTACACGGAAACCACTTCTGGAGATGGACATCTCTGAACCTGATCTGCATTCTGACTTACACCGTAGGGTCTTTGGCTTTGCCAGACAGAATGTCATAACAGTACACACAACAAACTGCATGTCATTAAGGAGACTATGAAAGTGTAGAAGTCTTCTGTGCGGGCCTCTCGCAAGGAATCAGTTGTCCTCTGTTGGCTCTGCATTGTCCACACTTGGGTGACCCACGGTTACCTCCTGCGCCGTGAAGACGCTGGTTGACAGTGGCCCATATTCTGGTGCACTGTCCCACTTTGACTGCCCAGTGAAGAAACCTTGGGTTACCGGACTTGTTGCCGCTAATTTTATCTGATAACGCCTCATTGGCTGATTTAGTTTAAAGTTTTATTTGTGAGGGTAGGTTTTATCATTTGATCTAAGTTTTAGTGCATGTTCTTTGTCTCTCTGTGTCCTCCACCCTAGAAGCTCTAGGGTGGAGGTTTTAATGTGTTGCAGAGTGGCTGGCTTCTCCTTTTTTATTCTCTAGCCAGACATAGTGATCTGCTTTGTTGTTTTAATCTCTTCATCCCATTTCTTGTGGTTCTGTGGTCTTCTTGTCCCCTTTTGTCCATTTACATGTTTGTTGCCCTTCATAGTTCTTGTGTTTTTTCCTTTCATTCTGTTTTGAGTTGTCAGTCTCATTCATTTTATTCCCACATTTGCGGCTTGTTTTAATCAGAATAAGGGACTGATGACCTTGTAGTTTTGTCCCTCTCCCCCCCTCTTCTAATCCAACCAACCAACCAACTAAACATGGTTTTCCAATATTCTTTCTCCAAAGAAGACAAAGTAAATGTTTGGGAATTCGGATCGATAACAACTGCCAACACGAATAACTTAGAAGCAGATATCCTCAGTGTAAAGAAGCAGTTTAATCAGTTAATAAAGGTAAGTTATCTGGTCCAGATTCTATAGCAGTTAAGTTCCTTTCCGAGTATGCTGGTACAATAGCTCCTTACTTAGCAATCTTATACAACTGCTCACTCGCCAAACATCTGTACCTAAAGACTGGGAAGTTACGCAGCTTACACCAGTACATAAGAAAGGAACTAGAGTAATCCACAAAATTACAGAGCCATATCACAAATTTCGTTTTGCACTAGAATTTTAGGACAAATACTGTGTTTGAATGCTATCAATTACCTTGAACAAAACAATTTATTGACAAGTAATCAGCACAGATTCAAAAAAATGTTCCTGTGAAACACAACTAACTCTTTAAACAGAGGAAATACAGAATGGAATAACACGTATAATGTGGAACAGATCTACTAGAGGCTACCTACATGATGCTTGTCTGCTCTCTTCCGGAATATTGCTGCAATGCGTGGGATCTGCGCCGGATAGAATTGACAGAGAACATTGAAAAAGCTCAGAAATGTGCAGCTTGTTTTGTGTTACCGTGAAATAGGCAAGAGAGTTTCATGGATGATACGCAATTTGGGGTGGCAATCCTTAAAGCAAAGGGTTTTTCATTATGGCAGGATTTTTTCATGGTGTTTCAATCACCAACTTTATTCTCCAAATGTGAAAATATTTTGTTGGCGCCCTTGTGTATAGGGAGAGATGATCATTATAATAAATTGAAGCAGAGCACAAATGGAAAGATTAAGCTTTTGTTTTTCCCACATGCTGTTCACGAGTGGGAATGGTGAGGAATAAGCATGAAGGTGGTCTGATGAACCCTCTGCCAGGCACTTGTGAATTGGAGAGTAGTCATGTAGGTGTAGATGTCTGGAAGCACTAGGACTCTGGGCAATGGCTATAAGCCATGTGGCCATTGCTCTGGTTGGTTGGCACCTGTTGCGAAACCCCTTACTGTGAGTAGGCAGCATAATGGATGATACTTGGCACAGCTGATGCCTGCTAGGCTCCAGCAGTGTCTTTGGACAGACTTCTGCAGTACAGATTGTTTTGACCCTAAGAACTTTCACACCGTGGCCACTCCTTGTGAGGGAAGCGAAACCAAACGGCTTGCAGAAATTTTCTCCCCTCAGTTCATGGTTTGCACTCAGGTAGATGGAGGGTACTTACTAGAGAGCCAATGTTCTTTGTGGAGAATTTTGAAAATGTGTTTGGAACTGGTTCCATCTTAGTTAAAATGGTGACTCCTTCCAGTCTCAGGCATTACCGTTTTGTAAAAAATGGTGATGTACCTGCTACTGAAGCACTCCATAAAAATCTAAAACCTGATAAAGGATATAATTTTTCGCTGTGGCTTAACACAGTAGGTAGATGACTAACACAATCACTTGAAGTGCGGGATCCATTTCATATGTTGCGTATACCGAGGTCTGCCAGTCAACAGAGTAGACACCTGAGCATTCATCTTCACTTTTTGGATGGATTAGCTTCTAGAGAAGGTCAAAATCGTAGTTCGCCATTGTGATATGAAGCTGTATTTCCCACTCTTGTTGTGGTGCTTTAGAAGCCAATGCTTCTGGAATATCCCTAAAGTGTACTATCCTAATTAAGGAATGCAAAATCAAGGAACTGATGATCCAAGTTGCATCATATTTTGAAGCTCGGAAAAAATACAATCATTTATATTCTGTCTCAGGGACAGAGTGTCAGCAGTATCGCATATTTATTCTCTCACTGCTGACCTCCAGTAGTCATGAAAATAAATTAGACCATGGAGGTGACAGGCCCTCTTCTCTCATGGTTCCTGCATCATAATCTTCGGGAACCTCAGCTGTCCATGGCCAGCAAGAGAAGCAGAGCCCTATTCAGTATCTACTGATGATGGGACACACTTTTGAAAACCCTCTCCTCAGAAAGCCACAGACCAGTGATCCATTAGCCAGTGGTTGCACGAGCCACTGACTGTGGGTTCAAACGTTGCCCGCACTAGAGTTCCTATGCCCACAGTGGATAATCCCCCATAAGATATGCAACCACAAAAAGTAGTAAAAGAGAAAAGGAAGAAATCATGTGACCCCAGTGGCGCCAGACCTTGGTGTCGGAACCTATGTTTGGTGATGTTCCACCCTCACTAACAACATACAGTGGTCCAGGACAGCCTTAAAGTCATACTTAATTAACATATGATCAGGGACCATGCAAATCCTGCTACCTTCAGCATCTACTGTCTTGTGCAACTTCCATCCAGTTTTCAGTGGATCCTAATTATTGCAGGTGTTTTCATAATCCGTCTTCCCGTCTTGTTTGCGGTCTTCCCACAGGGGTGCCTTCCCTCTGGCCTTCCTAGCATCACTACGTTTTGGCTGTTGTATACCTCTGCTGTACCTTCATCCTCTCTTCTGCAGATTGCATTGTCGAGCTTGTGAGAGATGTCTCACACATGATAACTCACCACTGGAACTGTTCCCTCTTTCTTCAAATCCCCACCACTGCCGGCGAATGCCATAGTGGAACAAAGACATTGCAACAATTATTCAGGATTGCCGAAGGGTTCTGCAAGTCTTAAACTACAGCCTTCACAAAGCACCCTTATCATTTTAAGAGCCTCCATACTAAGGCTTGGTATTTAGTTAAACACAGTAAAAAAGAGTGCTGGGAGCACTATGTCTCGTCTTTCATGGTTGTGTTTCTGTCAATGTGTCGGTTCTTTCTGAACACCTCACGATGAACTTAGCGGCAGCATCAGTCTTGTTTTCCCTGCCTACATTTTGAGTGCATGAGACAAGTTTAAGACATCTCCATATACTTTACCCTCTCATCATGCCAAATATGTGATTAACTTTTCACTGCCTGGGAACTGCTTCACGCTCTTGACTTGTCACACAATACTGTCCCAGGCTCTGGTTCGTAATCAGATAATTGAGCACCTCTCTGTTACTCAAAGACTGCATCAGCTCACGTTCTCCAACCCTGTTTGATTAAGTCATTTTCTCCTTATATGGAGAGATAGTACCATTGTCTCAATCTTTAAACCAAGCAAATACCCTGTCTTTAGACAGCTGCTGACAGCTTAGCACTGCAAACTACTTGAAAAGCCAATGATTTTGCTGGGTTCTTAAATCATAGGGCCTTTTGTATCCCTATCAGTGGGTTGTGGGATGGACAGTCCACAGTTGACCATATGGTTAGGTTGGAAACTACAACCAACAGGCTTATTCTAAATGTTCTCATTACAGTGTTTTTGACAGGCATAAGGCACAGCTTGAAGCTATCAAATTTTACTTACACTCTGTGACTGGAGCTTTTGAGGCTCCCAACTGATTTATATTCATCAGTTTTTATCTCACAGGTTGTTTTGGGTTACAGTTAGAACATAACTCATCTCCTATTGGTCCAAGAGAATGGTCCTCCACACCTTGGGGCCTTCAAGGCTTTCTCATGACTTCATGTGGGCCCTCAAGTTGTTGCAGCACTTTCTTCCTTCATGGGCTGCATTCCTTTCACAGTTACCCTCTTGCCCTGTCCTTGTTCCTTCCCCTTTCTCAGTATATTGGCCCAGCTATCCTCCTGGTTTCTGCTGTCCCGTAAGGCTTTGTTTCTATTTTTTTTTCTTTTTTTTTCACTTTTCCTTTTCAGTGTTTCTAGACCCCCTTTGGGGATCAACCCCCTTCTAAATTTTGTCTCTATAGTGTGAGCCAACTGGGGAAGACCATTTTACTCAGTGTCTTCAGTATATGGCCTTCCTGCCTCCTCCATCTTTCCTTGACGCATTATGCTATAGCCAACATGGCAACCAGTTGATGTGGTGGAGTTGGAATGTACCCTTGTGGTTGAGCCCCCTAAAACACAGGGATCACAGTGCTGATATCTGAGCTGCTGCCTCCCTATGTATACCCAGGCATGGGTGCTTGTCATTCTGGAGCATCATAATTCTCGGCAATAGCTGCTGTGTCAGATGCCCTTTCTGCAGCTGGATGGTACCCATGGTGAGAGCCCCTGTTTGGAATGGGTGGAATCAGTGTGGGCACTCAGTTTATGAAACGTATTAAGCTCCAAAAAACTGGCTGTTCTTTTATGGCTGTCTCTTAAGTTGGGACTGAATCCTTTAATGCTGCTTCTTACGACCCTGCACCCTTCACATCCCTGACTACCCCCTGAGAAGAGGGCCAGGCTCGCCAGCTGTGAGTGAAACCATTCCCTGCTACCTGGTTTTCTGTTTGGCAAAGTGAACTCTCTGAGTAACATGAAGTTGAATTTGCTGTTGATCAAAACTACTTCTGCTGCTCAGTTGGCAGCCTTTCTTGTCTAAGACCATCTTGGTCACATCCCAGTGTCCATTACTCCTCACTGGTCTTTGAATATGGTTCAGGACATTATTTTTTTTTAAAGAGACCTCATCCTTCAAACTGATGATGAACGGTGAACCAGTCTGGAACAGTGAGGCATTCGTTTTGTTTGGTGTGTTCAGAAAAGCCATAAGGACAGTCACATTGATATCAGCTTCATTTTGTTTGGCGTGTACAGAAAGGCCATAAGGACAACTGCCTTTATACCGGCACCTTTATTCTGGCACTTGGGGGGGTAGCCTCCCAAAGAATGTCAAGGTTATGGTTTATTAGTGTGACGTGAAGCTGTTCGTCCTGACACCCATGAGATGTTTTCAGTGTTTGCGTTTCAGGTACAAGTCTTCCCGCTGTACAGTGCACCATTTGTACCATGAATTTGGACGCCCATTTTATGAGGGGAGCTCCTGTTTTATGCCACTGGTGAGCATTAATTGTCATGATCACCTCCCTCCACGCTTGTCAGATTGTCCAGTTTATAAGAAGGAAGAGATGGTATAGAAATAAGTCCCTTGATTATTTAACCTGCACTGAGGCTCATCAGAAATATGACAGTCTTCACCCTGGGTCTGTGACGTCTAACTTTGCCTCTGTTATGCCCTTTCCCCTCCTCCATCCTCCTTATCCCAGTGCCACGCCTCCACCTCCCTTGCAGCTCCCACACCCTCCACTGCAGGTGCTGCACCCCACTACTTGCCCAGAGATGTGCCACCCTTCATTGGCATCTGTTGGTGATGGGGCCCCCTTCTTGGGACCCCTCCCCACAATGTCTTCGAGACCAAAGATCTGCTGCCATAAGTTTGTCACAGACCAACAGTCCGTGAGCCCCAAGATCGCCCACTCTCTCTCATTTTCAGCAGACCTTGCTGAAATCTGCTCTCTCTCTCTCTCTCTCTCTCTCTCTCTCTCTCTCTCTCTCTCCCCCTCCCCCCCTGTGTGTGTGTGTGTGTGTGTGTGTGTGTGTGTGTGTGTGTGTGTCCTCTTCTTGACTTACAGTAGAGGAGGAGTAAGAGTACCAGGACAAGGCCTCTGTCGTGCCTCCAGAGGTGCCGACTGCCCCTCTCATAACCTGAGTCTGACCTCTTGATTACGGACGTCGCTCCATTCTTGTTGATGATGGATGGTGACCTGGAAGTGTGACTGGCTTTGGCCTACTTGCCTCTCATTTGGATCCCAGTTTTGTGCTTATCCAATGAAACTGTAACAGATATTACTGTCACCTTCTGCAGTTGCAATTCTTCATTTCCTTTTACTCCACAGCTTGTGTCACAGTACAGGAATATCATTTTACTAATGCACACTCACCAAGCCTTTGTGAGTTCCATGCTTTGTTGGAACTGGGCCGGGGGTGAGGGCTCTCCATGATCTTTCCACTTTGGTCCATATGGATGTTGTTAGTATATGGAGCCCCCTTCATATCACAGTGGAAGCAGTTGCCTTTCCTGTCCACCTGCACTCAGCTGTTATGGTTTGCAATCTCTGTCTCCCTCTTGATACGCCACCTAAGCCCACTGTGCTAACTGAGCTCCTTCACAAACTCCCTCCTTCATTCCTCCTCCTTGGGGATTTTGATGCCCATTACCCCTTGTGGAGCAACGCTTTTTCGTCTATTCGGGTTCTCCTCATAAGCATTTTCTTGTGACAATGACCTGTGTCTTTGCCTTCTAAATCTTGGTTCCCCTACACATTTTAGTGCCGCTTAAGAAAATTTCTCTGTCATTGATCTTTCGCTCCTTTTCTCTCCCCTTCTCCCTTCATTACTCTGGTTGGTGCACAATGGCATCTGTATTAGTGATCATTTCCCATTGGTTTTTGCATTCCCTTCCCACCTCCTGATAACCAGGTTAACCACTGGATGTCCCATTTTCAGTGCCATAATCTTTTCCCAGTTTACTTTGATGTTCGTAAGGCCTATGACACTTGATGCCATCACATCTTACTTGCACTCCATGAGTGGAGTCTTCAGGGGACCCTCCCAATTTTTATTTGCCGGATCCTGTCCCACTGGTCATTTGAAGTTTGGGTTGATATATTCTCAAGTTTCTGCGGATGAGAAGAATGGTGTCCCACAGGGTTCTGTCTTAAGTGTCCTCCTTTTCCTCATGGCTGCTAATGGGTTCGTGACTGACATTGGACAGTTGGCAATTGCTGCTCAGTACGTGGATGATTGCTGTATGTGGGCTAGTTCCTACTTCCTGAGCGACAGCTCCAGGGCACCATCCAGTGAGCTTTCGTGTTGACTGTTTTCAATTCTCTCCCCTTAAATCGCGGTTGGTGCATTTTTGTCACCATACTACTGTCTGCCCCAGTCTGGAGCTTTACCTCGATGTGCAACACCTCACTGTGGCTCCCAGTTCCATTTCTTGGGCCTTCTTTTTAACAGCAAGCTTACTTGATTGCCCCATGTCCACCTCCTAAAGTAACTGTTTCCATAAACTTTCTTGCTCACATGTCTTGGAGTACCGATCATTTGACTCTTCTCCATTGTTGTTGGGCCTTAGTTCTGTCCCATCTGGACAATGGTTGTCAAGTTTTGGCTCAGCTGCGCATTCCACACTGTTCCTCTTGGACCACCATTGTGGTATCCATTTGGCCACCAGTGTCTTTCACACTAGCCCCCAGTAGTCCCGTGGTTGACACTGCTCGGATCACCCCACCGTCTCTTTCACTTCAATGGTCCCAGCTCCTGGTTTCCTATGCCATCGCTGTCCACCCTTTCCCTGCTCACCACTCATATTCTATTCTTTTTGGGGCTTCAGGGTGTTGCCCACCCTCAGATGGGTTTACCACTTGGGTTCCACTTCTCTTCTCTCTTCTGCTGTTTCCATCTTCCACAGTTGTCCTATTCCCCACAGTATCTTCCAAATACCTCCTCTTGATTAGTTCCTCAGCTCTGGATTTGGATGGATCTCTCCCAGGGTCTGAAAGCCTCCATCACTCTGATAGTGCTCCATTGTTTGTTCTGCCCACTTCTATGGGGGTTTTGGGATGCTACTGTTGTTTACACCGATTGCTCTAAATCCAATGATCACATGGTATATGCCTTCATGTCTCCTGTTGGCTTGGAGCACAGTCTCTTGCCTGTCCCCCTCAGGGGCTCAGCATTCATTTGCTGAGTATGGGATTGGCAACCACGGGATTCCTGGGCTGGAGACTGGTAGGTGCCGCCAACCCTCTGTCACCGTAAGCTCTGGACATGCTTCAGTGACCACTGTGTGGTGCGGTAGTGGAATATTGTGTGTTTTGGAGAACAGGTGCCTTGCCTCCACTGCCCAGATCAAGAGGAAAGCACACACCTCTATATAAAAAAAACCCTCATCCTCAAAAGTGTTCTACCTGCTGATGAGGTGAATAGCTGTTCAAGTAAAACAGTCTCTAGCAAGCAACCTCTGGGGCACCTGCCATCCGTGAGTTGTACAAGATTTGACCAGGCATTTAGGGCTCTGCATGGGTCGACGGTTGTTTTCCTACCTTCTTGTGGGATCCCTATGGAGTGATCTCATCAAACTACTACTCCTGACAGGACGGGTGTATCGTTAGGTAGTACCTATACCCACTCATCAAAGAGAGCTCGGTTGGTCAGTCCTCACGAAAAGAAGTCTCAATCATGGTAACAGAGCATTAATGTGCCATAATGCTTTCATTGAAATCAAGCAAATAGGGGAACCTGTGAGAACATATCCCCTTTCTGTATTCACAAGGCATTGGAAGGTATTTCTGGGTCTCTAAAAAGTGTGGAATGACTATATGTAAGCTCCTGGGATGTAAGGTCAGAGGTGACT
Source organism: Schistocerca americana (assembly GCF_021461395.2). Lineage (NCBI taxonomy): Eukaryota > Metazoa > Arthropoda > Insecta > Orthoptera > Acrididae > Schistocerca > Schistocerca americana. Next base: position 751,688,869 of record NC_060120.1, read on the forward strand.
ACCCAGTTGAGTCTGAGTTGCATAACACCCTTAAGTTTAGCAAGGGTGTGGTTACCTGCTCTGCTATAATGGAGGTGGACCCTGTGGAGTTACGTGAAGAATGGAAAAATATGGGCATCACGGAAGTGCAGAACTATATGAGGACAGTCAATGGTAAATTGGAAAAATCGCCAACACTTATTCTAACGTTTAGTATGCTGGCATTACCTGAACATATCCTTGCAGGTTATATCCATCTTAAGGTATGCCCATTTGTTCCTAACCCAATGTGTTGCTACAATTGTCAAAGATTTGGCCGTATGACTATGGGATGTAACGGGAGGGCTACGTGTGGCAGTTGTGGAGGCTCAGCTCATGAATCAGGCAATTCTTGTGCATTTCCTTTGAAATGTATAAACTGCTCCAGGGATCACCCAATGCGGAGCAGAAAATGTGAGGTTTACACCGAGGAAAGGAAAATTCAAGAGTTGAAAGTCAAGAGTCACATACCCTATGGCGAAGCTAAGAAAGCTTTCAAACTATGCAATCTCCGGTTTTTGCTACTTCTTTTGCATAAGCCCTTAAGATTCCAGTCGCTAAGTGTGACGCTTCCACACAAACTCAGCCCACAGATTCATGCATGAGCACATGCAATTTGACGGTGTACCTGTGGGGGAAATGCTCCACTTGAAACTGAAGTCATTCAGAAGATATGAGCTTAATATCTAAGCCATATACAACTACCCACCATCAGAAACCAACTAAGCCGTTCCCACAACTCAGGCAATCACCACCTACCATCAGTAAAGAAAAATGTTTTTCAAAAAGTAGTTCAAAGTCCGATAAATTGGTGGTTAAACCTTCGGATCAGCGAGCTCTCTCCCTCTCTTATGGGGACTGTGCTCTGGAGGATATGGACTGCCAATCGGAGGAACCGGAGAGCCAGGAACCTGCTGACATTCATCCTGACCTCCCCAGTAAATCACTGCCACTGAGGGAGAAAGAAAAGGACAACCATTGCTAAGCAATGGCTTCCACAGGAAGCAGTGGAATTTAAATGGATATCACTCACATTTGGAAGAGTTACAGCTCCTGGTCCAGGAGAAACCATTCTGCATCTGCTTACTAGAAACGCATCTTAAAGTCACTGACACACCTACATTACGGGGTTACCACCCATACAGGGAGGGTGATACCACTGGAGACAGGGCTAAAGGTGGAGTGACTGTTTTTATTTATGACAGATTCTAGGTCTTACCATGATATGATATGCAAGCAATTGCTATGAAAGTTCTTTCACCCTTCAACATCACAGTGTGTTTTTTGTACCTTCCACCTAATGATGCTGGGGATGCAGCTGCAGTGGCAGAAATCTTCCAGGCACTCCCATGCCCATTCCTCCTTGTGGGGGACTTCAGTGCTCACAATGTGCTGTGGGGTTCGGCTACAACTTGCTCCAGGGGTCGGATGATCGAGTGACTTGTCCATTCTTAGAATATCTGCCTTGTGAACGCGGGTCAGATGACACACTTTTCCACAACTACAGGGGCTTTTTCAGCCATTCATCTTTGTTTTTGTTCCCCAGCTGTTGCAGACTCAGTTCAGTAGAAAGTGGCTACAGATTTATGTTCTAGTGACCACTTCTCGGTATGGATCCATCTGCCGACTAGGAAAGTGGCTGACAGGTCACCACGCATATGAACGATACAAAGGACAAATTGGTTGCAGTACAGCCAACAGGCTACTTTTGAACAAAAGGAGCTGTGTACAGTAGCAGTGGCCCACATCACTTGTTATATCCAATGGGTTGCTGCAGAGTCCCTCCCCCAGTCCAGTAACCTCTCAGATGATGGCCTGTACTCTGGTGAAATAACGACTGTCAATTGGCAATCACAGCCAGATGAATGGCTCTGTGGAACTTCAAACTATAGAAAATCTTCAGGCGTCCTGATCTGCAAGAGCACATGTGAGACAAGTGATAAAATAACAGAAGAGGGCTTCCTGGAGGGAATTCATGACTTCCATTAATCGGTCCACTTCCACTGCACAAGTTTGGGAATCAATAAAGCGGATTTCAGGTAAGGGCAGTACACATCCCCTTATGGCCTTTTTAAGTAATGGGGTCTTTGTGGACACGCCAGAAGACGTGGCTCAGGTTTTAGCTGAACACTTCTTGGCTGTTACTACATCATCGAGACAGGCTCCTGTTTTTCAGCTGCTCGCATAATGAGGAAGTCTACAAGCTTCCATTTTCCATGTTGGAACTGGGATCAGCTTCGTCTGCAGCCAGACATACTGCTCCAGGACCTGCTCGAATCCAGAGGTCACTTGAGCCAGTCGCAGTGTGGTTTCAGGTGCTACCATTCCATCCTTGACAACTCAATTCTACTGGAGACGGTGATGCAGGAGTCCTTCTTATACCGGAACCATATGATTTGTGTGTTTCTTGATCTCGAGAAAGCATATGACACTTGGAGGTACAACATCCTTCACCAACTTCATAAATGGGGACTATGTGGATGCCTGCCACTTCTTATCCAATCCTTTCTCGAGGACTGGCATTTTTGATATCGCATTTTTTAGCCCGTAACTCTCATGGGCCTTAATCAGGTTGGCAGAAGTCAGTCACAGGTGGGATTTCTTTTGCTGCAGATGAGCCCTGCATGACCCCTTGCCTTCTCTGCCCTTTGTACTGTTTCAACTCATATCTTCTTACTTCTCCTTGAATTATTTCTCAGCTCTGACATCAGTATTGCTTTCAGTGCTGTGGCCTTAGCACTACTAGATACGATCATAAAAAAAATGATCAAATTTATGGTTGTCGTAACAAACTCTAGATACTTTCTCTCCTGACTGAGGGATTAATGATTTCATTATTTAGTCACTTAACCATCCCGCCAGCCAACCAAACAACCAATCAGCTGAACTGAAAGTTAGTCTTGTTTGAGCATAAAACAATTGTTTTCTTATTGAACTTATTGAGGAAAAATTTTAAATTTTGGCACAAAACCTCAGTTACCAAAATGGAAAGCACCTGCATCCTGTTTAAAACAGAAACCCATAATCAGTCACAGGCATTGCTCTCCTGTGAGAAAGTTGGTGATATTCCTGTCACTGTCACACGTCACAAGAGCCACAATTGGCACTTACATTGAAGGCTGATGAAGAATTGCATGCAAACTTGGAACAATGATTTGTCCCATATGTCTACTGTAGTATATAACCAGGATGAAAAGATAACAAAATAGACACTGGCATGTTTGTTTTAACATTTGAAGGGGACTTATTGACTGAAATGGCAAAAGTAATACAATGTAAAGCCATATGTTCTGCCTCACATATGGTATGTTAAATCTCTGCATTATGGGCGTATGTCTTCATGCTGCACAAATGATTTCATCTGTGAAGATTGCAGATGATACTGCATGAGAACACTTATTGTGACCAGTCACCAATGCATGGGAACTGTGGATAGTCCCCTCAGTCTTTGTATTGTCCTGTTTTATAGCAGGAAAGAACGATACAGAAATATGAAACCTTTGAGGCCCTAAGCATTGTAGTCACTGAACTTGATTCACTATGTAGGATCCAATTTGCAACAGGAGCCTTTTGAACTAGCACTGTGAACAGCCCACTCATGGAGATTGCCCCCCCCCCCCTCCAACTACTCAGTTATGCTATACATGTTTGCAGCTCCCTTAAGCATCCAAACTACTGTCCCCCTATTCCTAGTACTAGTAGGGAGGTCCGCCTCCCGCAGCAGAGACCCAGAATTGGATAACAATTGCATTTTGACTACAGTGTCTCTGCTCTGAACTCCATCTTCCCCCATTGTTGCCTCATGTCAGGGAGCAGTTGCGTACACCACAATGGCATGTACCCTGACCATGAATCTATTTTGATTTGTTCTTTGTACCGAAAGATTCAGTTGATCCCGTGGTGTTTCGCCACCTCTTCGTGGTTGTCCTCTATCATTTCCAGGTCCAGAAGTGGTACACATTGACAGATCAATGGTCAACGGGTGAACTGGTTTTGCATACACACATGCAAGGTGCAGTGAACTATGTTCCTTGCCAAATGGCTGCAGTGTCTTCCACTGTTGGACAACTGGTTGGTAGTCATACCAATATAAAAAGCTGTGTAATGATTGCAGCACAGATGGTAAATGATATGGCTGATTTCACAGGTGGCCCAGCCCCTGATGGGTTGGGATAAACCTGTGACAGGACTGGAATAGGAAGTGCTTGGTGGGTGGATTGGGCAGGTTTGGCACCTGAGTCTTCCACAGGGATATGATCCATGTGGCAAGGGGTTGGGATTGGGAGTGGCATGGGTATGGAGTAGCATGTTGTGGCAAGGTTGGGTGGGTGACGGAACACCACTTTAGGAGGGGTGGGAAGTATCTTGGGTAGGATATCCCTCATTTCAGGGCACAATTATAGGTAATCAAAGCCCTGATGAAGGATGTGGTTCAGTTGTTCCAGTCCAAGGTGGTACTACTTCATGGTTGATTCTTGGGGGTGGTAGGAGGATTGGAGGTGCAAGGGAAATGGCATGGAAGATCTGTTCGTGGATTAGGTCTGGGAGGTAGTGCCTGTCTGTGAAGGCCTTGGTGAGACCCTCAGCATGCTGATCAAGGGAGTTTTTGTCACTGCAGATATACCATCCTTGGGTAGCCAGCCTAAATGGGAGGGATTTTTTGGTGTGAAAAGGATGACAGCTGTCAAAACGCAGGACTGTTGGTGGTTGATGAGTTTAATGTGGACAGAGGGTGGATAGAGCCATCAGAGAAGAGATAGTCAACATGTAGGAAGGATTGGGTTTAAGGACCACCACATAAAGTGGCTGGTAGTGAAGGTGTTGAGGTTGCGAAGGAACTAAGATAGCATGTCTTTGCCCTGAGTCCACATCATGAAGATTCATCAATGAACCTGAACTAGACTGGGGATTTGGTTTTGTGGGAGGCTAGGAAGGTGTCCTGTAAATGGCCCATAAAAAGTTTGGTATAGGAGGGCACCATATGGGTGCCCATAGTTGTGCCACGCATTTGTTTATATACCTTCCCTTCAGATGAGAAGTAGTTGTGGGTTAGGACAAAGTTAGTGAGGTAGTGGATTTGGATTCCGAAGGACATTGGGAAAGGTAGTGTTCATTAGCGGTAAGACCACAGGCCAGAAGGATGTTGGTGTATATGGAGGTGGCATCAACAGTGACAAGTAGGGATCCAGGAGGTAAAGGGGTGGGCACGGTGGAGAGCTGGTAAGGAATTGGATTATGTCTTTGATGCGGGAAGCTAGATTATGGACAAACAGGGTGGAAATTCTTTCAGTGGAGGCACAATAACCAGCCACAATGGGACGTCGAGGATTGTTGGGTTTGGGGATTTTCGGGAGCATGTAGAAGGTGGGTGTGCTAGGCTTCATAGGGTGTGTAGGGAAATGGACTCAGAAGAGACATTCTGGGAATGGCCTAAGGCTTTAAGTAGGGATTGGAGTTTGTGTTGGACTCCTGGGATGGGATCACTGTGGCAGAGTTTATAAGTGGAGGAGTCAGATAATTGACAGAGGCCTTCTGCCAGATAGTCACTGCGATGCACAACAACTTTGGTGGAACCTTTGTCTGCAGGTAGGATGATTAGGTCAGGATTTGTTTTGAGGTTGTTTATGGCTGTTTTTCTTCTACTGAAAGGTTTGTGTTCTGATGAAGGGACCTGGGGAATGATGGTGAGGCTAAGTTGGTGGCAAAGAATTCCTGGAAGGTGATCAGCAGGTGGTTAGGTGGGAGGGGGGAGGATCGTGATTCGATGATGGTATGAAATGGAAGGGGCAGGGTTCAGTGTTGGAATTAGGCTGGTTCTGGTTGGAGGGACTGGTGGCAAAGAAGTGCTTCCAATTTCTTCTTCCCTACATTTTTGATATTCCTGCCTGGAGTTTCCATTGTTTGAATTACTCTTTTGAAACTCTTCGTGATGTCTTGAATGGTGTGTAATCGCAACTTCATGTAGTGTAAAGTTTCTTCAGATGTTGTGTACCCTTCTATAAATTATATGAATGTGTTCCACATTATCTCTGAATTTTAAATCAGTTTTTTGATGTTCATTGTATGTAAAATTATATTTGGAATTATATCTGATACGGTATGCTGGAAAGGAACCCATTACCAATATTTGTGAATGATCATATTCTCATATACTCTATTCACTGTCACCCACATGACATTTGACCATTAAGTTTAAGTATATTGTTTTCAGTCAACAAAACCACGTGATAGGTATGCAGCACCGTTGGTTTTGGTGTCGTGGAAATGGTGAGTGTGTTGAAATCAGTGAGTAATAAAGTAATTATAATAATGGAAATGAAGACATGCAGAGTAGGAAATTCAAAATTTCAAAGTTCTCAGGGGTGCAAATTTAGACTCAGGTCACTTTCTATAAAAAATAAAAATTCTACCAAGAGCCCATCAGACTAAAAACACTACCTGTATTGTGAAGTATGATACAGAGAAACTTAGGACTAGCAAAGATTTTAAGGTGAGCTGGAATCAGAACTATCAAGGTTGGGAACGGTTGAAAGATGCACTGGTTGATACTACAAAGGAAACAGTTCACCTGGAAAAGAGGAAGAAACATGCATGGTGGTTGGTAGAAGGGGATAAAGCAATTGAAAAGCATTGGAAAGCTTGGGTTGATTGTTGCTCTTATAAAGCCCCAGAAATTCTAAAGAACTTCCAAGAAGTAAGTAAAACCACTGCTAAAACTATCAGAAACCTCAAGAGGAAATATTTGCAACAACGTTTAACTCAAATAGAAGACGACTTCTGGAAGAACAACATGCGAGACTTCTATAGAACATTCAAGACCAACTTAAGTAGATATGGTCCTCCAAAACTCAGCTTTAAGAGTAAAAAAGGAAAGACACTGTATGGAGATACGGAAAACAGTTAGATCTTAGTGGAATACTTTGAAGACCTCCTGAATTGTGAAGTGCGATCCAAGACATTAAGTTATAATGAGAAAGCACCAAACCCTGACTCAGAACCACCAACTACAGAAGAGGTTAAGAACATTATAAGAACCTTGAAAAATAACAAAGCACCTGGGGAAGATGGGATCATTGCAGAACTCTTAAAGTATGTGAACGAGAATGTGATCATAGAACTAAAACAAATTATATGAAAAATCTGGGAAGAAGAGCAGCTTCCAGAAGGTTGGACATTGACACTAATATATCCTATACACTAGAAAGGCGAAAAGACGGAACCCGGGAACTATAGGGGAATTTCTTTAGTACCTGTGACCTATAAGGTACGCTCAAAAGCACTTAAATAGAGTGGAAGAACCACTAAATCCACAAATTGATGAGTACAAAGGAGGCTTCAGAAAGGACTGAACATGCACAAAACAGATCCTGAACCTAAAACTGATAACTGCTTATCAAAAACAGAGTTCGTATTTACGTTCATAGACTTCAAGAAAGCCTATGATTCTTTAGACAAACACACACTGTTCCAAATGTTAGGGGAGATAAGTTTGGGTAGAAAATCAAGTGAACTGGTTAAACAGATCCAAAGCAACACAAAATTCAACGTCAAGTTCAGAGGAAAGCTGTTGGAGGCCTTTAAGATTAAAACTGAGGTGAGACAGGGAGACAGACTCTACCCTTTGCTCTTTGGGTCCTTGATAAGGTGGTCAGAGAGTGGCGACAAGGAGTGAAAGGACTGGGTGGAATACGACTGGGGTGTAAGAATAAAGGAGTAGGGGTAGATTGTGTACCATTCGCAGATGACATTGTGATCTTGTCTGAATCACTAGAAGAAGCAGTTAATCAAACCACAGAACTGCAGATGCAGGCAGCTAAAGCAGGCATACAGATCTCTATCGAGAAGACACAATACATGATAAACATCATGACAGCTCCTAGATGGATGACAACAGGAGGAGGGAAAATTCAGAAGGTGGAGGGATGCAAATACCTTGAAGAATGGATAGACATTGGACTGACCGAAAAAGAAGCAATGGGAGCACAAATTAAAAAAAAAATGAGCTTCGCATGTAAACTAACTATCAACACCTACAATAAGAAGAATATTTCGATAAATGCAAAACTGAAACATTACCAAACAGTGATCTGCCCTGAAGCTCTATATGCAGCAGAAACTGTCAACTTCATAACAGCCAGAGTGATCAAGAAGCTAGAACTGATAGAATAAAAGATTCTCAGAAGAATATTAGGACCTTGAAGAACAGAAGATAGTCAATTTAGAAACAGAGCCAACCAGGAACTGTATGCCAAGATAGAAAAAATTTCTGACATTATCAGGAAAAGGAGGAGCATATTCTTCCGACACATCCTCAGAATGGACCAGGGGAAGTTAACATGGCAAATCACACAATTTCTGACGAACAAAAAACCCAAAGTAAGATGGATCCAATACATATAAAGAGATCTGGAAGGAATGAGGATACAGAAACCAGAGATATACAACAGGGTGATTTTTAATTAAAAAATTCAGGCCTTCAAAGCTTTCAAGGACAGAATGAGACCCAGAACAAAATCATCTTGGACAGAAGAATGAAGAAGGTTGCAAAGTATGAGAATCAAAGAATATTGTGAAAGAAGAAAGACCAGAAGAAACGAAGCTGAAGCGAATTCCAAAATGGAAGAAGAAGAAGAAGAAGAAGAAGAAGAAGAATGGAAATTCCTGGGTGGAGCATTATGTAAAATAAGGGAAAAGCAACCACTCACATGCAACTGGATGATGCGTGGGACACAGAGACCACTTACCAGGAAACAGCATTCACACTAGCCTTTGAGCTCTTGCTGATTTATAGCAAAAGTACATCCATTCACATTTCACATTCACATACACATAACAACACTGACACCCTGGTGCACCCCATTCCTGTGACCATGGCAGTGACCTGAGCTGACAGAGGTGGGGAGGTGGTAGGGAAGGACATAAAGAGGGGCACAGGGAAAGAGATGAATCTTTGGACTGATGGTCCTGCAGCTGCACAAGAAGAATAAAGTATTACAGAGAGAGCAAAAAGGGAGGAAGGTGGAGATGAAGAGCAAGAAAGGTAGTGATTAGAGAAGGGATGAAAAGTGGGAAAGGGGGGCAGGGGGAGAGGGGGGGTTGGGGGAGGTAGAGTGATGGGAGAAGACTGCCCGATCTGGATGGAGGAGAGTTATGGACGGGAGAGACAAGGGAAAAGGTAAAGTGATGCAGTGGGTACAGGTGAGCGGAATTTTAGGGCTGGGGGATTGCAAGAATGCAGGATACACTGGAGAGACAATTTCCATATTTATAGTTAAGACAAACTTGTGCTGGAAGGGAGTATTCAAAGGTCCTGTATAGTGAAGTAGGTGTTGAAGTCATTTATGTTTTTGTGTGTTCTATCTCCACAATCCTCAGTCTCCCCCTCCCCTCCTCCCTTTCCTCCACTCCCTCTTCCTACATCTCTTTTTGCCCCCCCCCCCCCCCCCCCCAAATACTCCTTTCGCCTTGTTGTACCATGACGGAGTCATCTGTCGAAAGACCTGCCTCTTTCCCCGCTAGCCATTCTTTGCATCCTTCCCTACCTACTCCCCCTCCTCCCACCACCACCACCACCACCACCACCACCACCACCACCACCACCACCGCTACTACTGCCATCAGCTCAGGCAAATTCTTTAAACAACTGAGTAGTAATAATCAGTCTCACCATGGCCATGGGAAGTTGTGTTTGAGTTTTTGTGAATGACTGTACTTTTGCTAGAAAGGGGATAAGAGCTTGAAAGCTAGTGTGATTGCTGTTTCCTGTTACATCCCTCTGTGCTCCACGCATTAGTACATTATAGGTGGATGGTTGCCTTTCCCTTATTTTATGTAATAATAATGTAGACTCTCAAACTTAAAACAACTATGTATGAGGATGGTGTGCTGTCTCATACTCATTTGAACATTACCTGTTACTTGATTTTTTTAAAGATGTTACATATAAGAAACTACTAAAATTAACCACAAAATCAGAGACATAACTCCATCACAAATAAAACCGCCACACATCTCTGATGTCTCATCAGTCTGATGCTTCATTTTAAATTGGGAAATGTGATTATGTATCATTAAAATCTAATCATAGGAGCTGTAAAGTTTCCATTCATTTTGAACTTTGGAAACTATTAATTCCTTCTTTAGAAACTAAAGAAGGAAACTATAGAGAAATGCTGAAAAGCATTCTAACATGAAGTGTATTCCTAGAACATAGGCCAAAAGAGCTATTAAAGATGCTGGTGAAAAGTGAACTGAAAACTGAGCTGTAAGACTGTTCTTCTTATCTTTCTTGATTTCTTGATCTGGCATTCTTGTTCTTCCATTTTCAATATTAATTTATGAAAGACACTGTAGTTAGTGAACAATGCCTTTAATGTAGCTTGAGTGATTCATTTTTATCTTTAAACATGTGCTTTATGTTTCTTTTTACAGATATATTTACTAAGTGCACCTCCAAGTAAAGCAGTTACATCTGTGTTTCGCATACACTTAAATTTCTTGAATGGTGCTGTTCTTGCCTTCATGTTTCCAGTAACAGAAACAAGACTAGTAAGTATCCAAATTCTTATCTTCTTTAGCACTGCTTCACTTATTCTTACTGTTGTTTTAAACTTTTTTCAGTTTCCATCTCTATCTCATAAGTCTTCAAATTTTTCCTTAGATTCCGTGTTCTCACAGGTTACCATCACATTTATACCCAGTCGTTTGGTGGTTTTATGTAATGGTTTCTTGATTATATGCAGTCTGTTTCCTTCTTCCCTCCATAGTACTGTCTGTAGTAAGCATTGGTAAGTTAGAAGAATCTAGTTCCCTAACGGAAATTAACATAACAAGTAATTTCATGAAAAAGATACTTGGCATTTATCTGGTAATATTTGCATCTGGTTGCATATTTATTACCAGATAAATGCCAGTTTAAATACAGTCGCAGATCGTCATCCACAATAGATAGGCTGAAAAAAAGATACTTTATTATCTACTAGTGATGCGGCCTGGCTTCCCACAGGTATCATTAGCTATCTGCAGCCAAACAACTTTATTGGCATCCTGTATTTTGTCTGGGGCCATGAAAAAAATTCTGAGAAGGTTGAGTAAGTGAATATCATCATTTTCACGTAAGTTGCATGTTGTAAGCAGTGCATGCCAGGGAAGTTACCTGAACACATGAGTGTTGTGTGTTCCATGTTGAACTGGCGTTTGGAGTGACATCTCGGTCATTAATGGAAACGTATTGTAATGTAAGTTATAGGTTTACTCCAATGTAAATATTGTGTGCAAGTCAAGGGTATGTGTGTGATTGAGTACACATCAAAGGCTGGCTGATGTGGCACAAATAAAAGAGAGGGGAAAAAAATAAAAGGAAAAAACCGCCATAAGCTACATGTTCAGCTCATGTTACAGCACTCCTCTTGTGAAGCTTAGTATGCACTGTTATGCATTGTTGAGACTCATTGCCACAATTCTTTGTCGTGGACTCTTTATGGCAGACTTATTCATAGTGCCATTCAAAGAATCGTGTCCATAAGATTCAAGGAAAGCAGAAAGCTGGGTCAACTCCTGTGCTACTGAAAGGATGTATTGCATGTATCAACAAGGTAGTGCCCATGCCTTTATGAACTTTAAAATGCCTAAATCTCTTTCTTGGCAGTGGAAGATTTATGTACCAATCTTCTGTATTATTTGAAAGTGTGTACTGTTGAAAAACTTCCTTTACCTAGATGAAGTAAAGCTGTATCCCAAGCTGTATTTTACTCTGTACATAAATAATTGAAAAGCACAGGTTTTGGATGCTCGTGTTTTTTAATATCAACCAAGACAACCATACTGTGATGGTACTGCAAACAGCTGAAAGCAAGGGAAAACTACAGCCGTAATTTTTCCTGAGGTCATGCATTTCTACTGTGTGATTAAATGATGATGGCATCTGTTTGGGTAAAATATTCCAGAGGTAAAATAGTCCCCCAAACAGATCTCAGGGTGGGGACTACTCAGGAGTATCTCATTAGGAGAAACAAAGCTGGCATTCTATGATCAGTGTGTGTAATGTCAGATCCCTTAATTGGGCAGGTATGTTACAAAATTTAAAAAGTGAAATGGATTCATTAATGTTAGATATAGTGGGAGTTAGTGAAGTGTGGTGGTAGGAGGAACAGGACTTCAGGACAGGTGGGTACAGGGTTATAAATACAAAATCAAATTGGGATAATGCAGGAGTATATTTGATAATAAATAAAAAAATAGGAACATGGATTAGTTACTGTGAACAGCGTAGTAAACACATTATTGTAGCCAAGGTAGACACAAAACCCAGACCCATCGCAATAGTAAAAGTTTATATGCCAACTACCTCCGCAGATGGTGAAGAGATTGAAGAAATGTATGATGAGATAAAAGAAACTATTCGGGTAGTTAAGGGAGATGAAAATGTAATAGTCACGGTGGACTGGAATTCAATAGTAGGAAAAGGAAGAGAAGGGAAAAACAGAAGTTGAACATGGGCTGGGGTAAAGGAATGAAAGAGGAAGCCATCTGGCAGAATTGTACCAAGAGAAGCAATTTAATCATAGCTATCAATCAGTTTAAGAATCGTGAAAGAAGGTTGTATACGTGGAAGAGACCTGAAGACACTGGAAGGTTTCAAATTGCTTATATAATGGTAAGACAGAGATTTTGGAACCAGATTTTAAATTTTAAGATGTTGCCAGGACTCTGACACAATTTCTTGATTATGAACTGCAGATTAAAACTGAAAAAACTGCTAAAAGGTAGGAATTTAAGGTGAGACCTGCATAAACTGAAAGAACCAGAGGTTGTAGAGGGTTTTAGAGTGAGCATTAGGGAATGGTCGACAAGAATCGAGGAAAGGAATAGAGTAGAAGAAGAATGGGTAGCTTTGAGGGATGAAATAGTGAAGGTAGGGATCTAGTAGGTAAAAAGATGAGGGCTAGTAGAAATCTTGGGTAACAGAAGAGATATTGAATTTAACTGATGACAGGAGAAAATATAAAAATGCAGTAAATGAAACAAGTTAAATGGAATACAAACATCTAAAAACTGAAACAGACGGGAAGTTAACATGGCAAAGCAGGAATGGTTGGAGGACAAAAGTAAAGATTTAGAAGCCTCTATCACTAGAGGAACCATAGATGGCACCTACAGGAAAACTGAAGCAACCTTTGGAGGAAGGAGAACAACCTGCATGAATATCAACAGCTCAGATGAAAAACCAGTCCTAAGAAGGGAAAGCAGGAAGGTGGAAGAAGTATATAGAGGGGATGGCAGGGGATATACTTGAGAAGATTTGCCGATGACATATAATTCTGTCAGAGACAGAAGAGCAGTTGAAAGGAATGGATAGTGTTCTGAAAGGAGGATATAAGATGAACATCTATGAAAGCAAAATGAGGTTAATGGAATGTAGTCAAATTAAGTCGCGTGATGCTGAGGGAATTAGATTAGGAAATGAGATACTTAAAGTAGTATATGAGTTTTGCTGTTGGGGCAGCAAACTAACTGAAGATGGCTGAAGTAGAGATGGTATATAGAATGTAGACTGTCAATGATAAGTAAAACGTTTTTTAAGAAGTGAAATTTGTTAACATTGAGTATAGATTTAAGTTTCGGAAAGTCTTTTCTTTAAGTATTTGTATGGAGTGTAGCCATATCTGGAAGTGAAACATGGACGATAAACAGTTTAGACAAGAAGCTTTTGAAATGCAGTGCTACAGAAGAATGGAGAAGATTAGATGGGTTGATTATGTGACTAATGAGGAGGTATTGGATAGAATTAGGAGAAAAGAAATTTGTGGCGCAACCTAGCTGGAGGATGGGACCGTTTGGTAGGACACATTCTGAGATATCAAGGGATCACCAATTTAACAGTGGAGGGAAGCGTGGAAGGTAAAAACTGTGGAGGGAGACCAAGAGATGAGTACAGTAAGCAGATTCAGAAGGATGTAGGTTGCAGTAGTTACTCAGAGATGAAGAGTCTTGCACAGGATACAGTAGCATGGAGAGCTGCATCAAACCAGTCTTCGAACTGAAAACCACTACTACAGTTTCTTTGCTAGGCAGTTGTTCTGAAATGATTGCAGTCCACTAGATGTCACTTGCGCATCTTGCCTGCAGTTATCAAACTGGGAAAAAGGGAACTGTAGTGCAGTAGCCACCAGAAAGATCGCGGGAGGCGCACATTGGCACGGCGCGTCACGGACGGAAGTTGCCGCAAGTAGAGTCCCGTCCACCAGAGGGCACGCGAGAATTCGGGCGCGACCTCTGCCGGCATAACAACAACAACTCCGGCAGCACGGGCCGTGCCCAGTCAGTTAACATCGGTCATGCCTAGGACACAGTCCCGGTCTACGCCAAGTGAAGTGCGACGTAAACGTGAACAGTGTTACTACACAATTGGCGACGAGTAGGGTCGTTCTTTCGCGTGTTGTGTCGTTGTTCCGGTTTCGCAGCTTCTCCACGGCATGGAGGATTTGGTGCGGGTTTTGGTTGCGCAGCAGACGGAGCTCATGGCCACCATGAAACAAGTGCTTCCGGCGTTGCTCTCCACGCCGTCTGCTCCGGCACAGTTCCCTCCTCCCTTTCCCCCGTATGACGAGACGGCGGAGGATTGGGACGCATATGAACATCGCCTTCGGCAGCATTTCCAGGCGTTTCATGTTGCCGATGCGGAGGTATGTCGTGCTCTCTTCTTGTCTTGGATATCTCCCTCGCTGTATCAAGCTTTGCGGCAGCTAGCGCCGTTGCAGGAACCCTCGTCCTTGTCTTTTGACGCATTGTGTTCATTGCTGTCTTCATATTATCGCCGCCGCACGCATGTTGTGGCGGCTGGGGTCGAGTTCTATCAATGCAAGAAACAGCCCCATCAGTCTTACCGGGCGTTGGCCGCTATCCTGCACGGTCTTAGTCGCAAGTGTCGTTTTGTCACGGAGCAGTCGCGAGAGTCGTTTGCCCACGTTATGGTACGCGACGTCATTGTTCGTTCGGCCCCTGATAGGGAGGTCCGGCAACGGGCCCTGCAGTTACAAGACCCTTCCCTCGAGGAAGTCCTGTCCATTGCTCAATCGTATGAGGTCTCTCACGCAGCAGGTCAACAGCTGGAAGCGTGGTGCGACGTCGCGGAGGTTCAGGGCGGCGCGGCTGCGTCCACTGTGTCCGGGGTGGACGACGTGCGAGCGGTACAATCCGGCCGTTACGGCCGCTCCCGCACGGCGCGTAAACAGAATTTCGGCCGCCGACCCCTGTTGCCGTCCTGTGCGTCGTGCTATATACATCATGATCGGTCAGAGTGCCCCCAGCGTTGGGCCGTTTGTCGCATTGCTAAAGTTTGCCGCTCAGCCTCAAAAGAATCGAAGGAAGCAGGTACAGAGGACATGGACGTTGACATTCAGGAAGTTTCATCGGGCCAGGCTTCCGACGCATCGGCACGCAAACTCTTTATCGAGGTGTCGGTTCGGTCGCGCCGGTTACAACTGCAAGTAGATACGGGCGCGGCAGTTTCGTTGTTGAATGCACAAACTTATTCCGACCTTGGATCGCCCCCGTTGGCGCCAGTTTACCGGCGTCTACGCGGTTATGGTAAACAGTTCATTCCCCTACTGGGTCAATTCACTACCGACGTGACTTACAAATCAGTCACTCGGCCTATTACTTTTATTGTTGTCAGTAATGCAAGCTCCGCTAACCTTTTTGGCCTGGATGCCTTTCAAGCTTTCGGTTTTTCTATCGCTGACACCATACAGTTGGTCTCCGAAGACGTTCCCTATCAATCATTGGAATCTTTGATCTCAGACTTTCCAGATATTTTTGAGGAGGGCCTGGGGCGTGTTTCAGATTTTGAAGCTCACTTAACGTTGAAGGCGTCGGCTTTTCTACGCGCGAGGCAGATCCCCTTGGCTCTCCGCCCTCAGGTAAAGGAAGAGCTAGACCGGCTGACAGCCCTAGGGGTCGTTATTCCCATTTCTTCCAGTGAGTGGTCTTCGCCCCTCGTTATTGTAAGGAAGCCCTCGGGAAAATTACGTCTTTGTGGCGATTTCAAGGGCACCATTAATTCCCAATTGGTGGTGGACACCTATCCTTTGCCTCGTGCTGATCAATTGTTCTCCGCCGTGGCGGGAGGCCAATATTTTTCGAAAATCGATCTGTCGGAGGCTTATCATCAGATACCACTTGATGAGGACTCCAAACGGTTGGCGGTCATCAACACCCCGTTTGGCCTTTACCAATACCAGCGGTTGGCCTTTGGAATATCCAGTGCCCCGGCGGTATTCCAGCATTAACTTGAGCATGTCACGTCGACAATCCCTCATTGTATTAATTACCTGGATGACATAATTGTCACAGGCCGCAGCACGAAGGAACACTTGCACAACCTTCACACCCTCTTTCTCAAATTCAGGTCTGTGGGCTTGCGTTGCAACTTGCATAAGTCAACCTTCTTCCAACCATCCATTGAGTATGTGGGCTACACCATCTCTCGGCACGGTATCCAGCCACTAGGAAGTTTGGTCCAAGGTATCGTCAACCTTCCTTGGCCCGCTTCGCTGAAAGAGTTACAAGCTTTTTTAGGCAAGATAGCCTATTACCACCGGTTCATTCCCAAGGCTTCCACTATAGCCCACCCCCTGTACTGCCTTCTGCACAAGGGTGTTCCTTTGGATTGGTCGCCTGCATGCGAGTGAGCATTCACCTCGTTGAAGGGCCTCCTCACGTCAGCCCCTTGTTTGGCTACTTTTGATCCCCATAAGCCGTTGGTCCTGGCTACAGATGCTTCGCAGCATGGGGTGGGGGCGGTCCTAGCCCATCGCAACGCAGATGGTTCCGAGCAACCACTGACGTTTGCGTCTAAAACGCTTAGTCCCGCGCAGGCCCATTACTCCCAGGTGGAAAAAGAGGCTTTGGCCATTGTCTACGCTGTTACCAAGTTTCACCCTTTCTCGTATGGCACGAAGTTTCAGTTAATCACTGACCATAAGCCGTCAATATCGTTATTTGGCCCCGCCTCTCAGATTCCGGATAGGGCAGCCCACAGACTACAGCGTTGGGCCTTGTTCCTCTCTAAGTACCATTATGACATTAATTTTCGCCCTACAGGACAGCATGCCAACGCCGGCGCTCTTTCCTGTCTTCCGGTGGGCCCGGATCCTACGTTCGATCGAGAGGAGATTATGTGTTTTCATTTGGATGTGGCGTCCCGCCACGCGGTTGATGGCTTCCCGATCACTAGTTCTCGAGTCGCCAGGGAAACGGCAGCTGACCCGGTTCTCCGGCAAGTAGTTCACCTCATTCAGCAGGGGTGCTCATCCCGCCCTCCGGGCCAGCCCTCGGACCCTCTTCGTAATTATTTTCTTCTACGAGACTGCCTCTCGGTCTTGGAAGGAGTTCTCCTTCTGGCTACCGATGATACAGCTCCTCGCATAGTTGTTCCTGCAAGTTTACGTAGGGAGGTCCTCACATTTTTACATGCGGGGCACTGGGGTGTTTCCCGTACTAAAACCTTGGCTCGCAGACATGTGTACTGGCCCGGTATTGACAGAGAAATTGAGCACTTGGTGGCCGCCTGTTCCCAGTGTGCGAGCCAACAAGCATCTCCCAGGGCAGCGTTCTCTTCATGGCCGCCGGCAACCCAAGCATGGGAACGTGTTCACATCGATTTTGCGGGCCCATTTCTCTATGGTTTTTGGCTCATTGTCATTGATGCTTATTCCCGATTCCCATATGTGGTTCGCTGCTCCTCAACCACTTCAGAAGTTGCAATCCAGGCACTAGCAAAAATCTTTTCTGTGGAAGGTCTGCCAATCACCCTGGTCTCAGACAATGGACCGCAGTTTATTTCGCAGACCTTCCAGGATTTTTGTAGGCGCTTCGGTATTCGGCACGTTTGCTCTCCCACCTTCCATCCACAATCTAATGGGGTTGCCGAGTGCATGGTGCGCACATTTAAGACACAGATGAAAAAGTATGTGCACGAATTTCCTGCGGAGGAAGCATTGACGTTTTTCTTGACGGCATACCGGGCCACACCAATGGGAGAACGCAGTCCCGCAGAGCTCCTCCATGGGCGTCAACCTAGGACTCTGCTGCACCTCCTCCGGCCTGGTCCTCGCCAGTCTTCACAAAATGGAGTACCTGGCTTTCCACTGGGTATGTCGGTCTGGGCCCGTGGGTTTGGTCGCAATCCACGTTGGATACCGGCGGTGGTCCTGCGCCGAAATGGCCGCGGGCTCTATACCGTGCAGGCGGGGGACCGGGTGGTACGTCGTCACCAAAATCAGCTACGTCCACATTCGGGCAGCCACCCTCCGACCTCTCGGACACCGGCTTCCCCATTGCCGGCACCTGTGTTGGTTTCACAGGGGACGTTACCTCCTCTCCCCGCTGTGCCTCTGCCGCACTGCGATGGTTCTCAGCCTTGGCAGCCTCCAATAGCTCCAGCACCGGCATCGCCATCGTTCGAGATGCCCCAGCGAGAGCCGGCCCCCCTAGCAGGCCCGGTTTCTCAGGAGACTGGTTCACCTGTGGTCATCCCTTCCCCTTCGTCCCCGCCACTGGGTCTTGCCCCTCCCGGGGTGGAACAGGATCCGTAGTTCGACAGCTTGTCGCCCGTTCTGTCCCGGGCTCCGGTTGTGGGACGACGGGGGCCTCTTGGTGTGGGTCACTTCCTGCCGTATTCGAAGGTTCCGGCTCGAGGGTTGGCAGATGCCCTCGACTCCGGCCATCCAATGGATGTGGAGGTCATCGCTCCTGCCCGACGCTCCACCTTCCTATGCAGTGGATCACAGTGGCTTCACCCCCCGAAGGAGGAGGAGTGCAGTAGCCACCAGAAAGATCGCGGGAGGTGCACATTGGCACGGCATGGCGCGTCACGGACGGTAGTTGCCGCAAGTAGAGTCCCGTCCACCAGAGGGCACGCGAGAATTCGGATGCGACCTCTGCCGGCATAACAACAACAACAACAACAACAACAACAACAACTCCGGCAGAACGGGCCGTGCCCAGTCAGTTAACATCGGGCATGCCTAGGACACAGTCCCGGTCTATGCCAAGTGAAGTGCGACGTAAACGTGAACAGTGTTACTACATTTAGTGTAACTAGGAATCCAAGCCTCATTTTGTTTTTGATTAATCTCCACACCATTGAGAAGTGAATGCTGGATTTAAAAGGCAGAGTGAAAATGATTTAACCACCTAGGATTCGATCCTATGGCCTTCAGGTTTCTAACAAACAGCCTAACCACTAGACCATCAAACAACATTTGTTATGCTTTCTGCTAACTCAAGGCACTGGTGCTCTTTTGAATTATGGCTGCTATTTCATAGGTGGCAGTGGCATTGTTTTCACAACTTCATTCATCTTAATTCAGTCAATTTGTACAAAATGTTTGCATACAAAAGTGCTCCACATAGGTCAGTGTTTCTATTAGTGAAAACGGGATCAAAATCCCTACAGCAGTTCCTGAGATTGTCCCACATATAAGACATGCTACAAGGCAACTTCAATTTGTGTGTGTTGAGGTATGGAGCATAGCATAGTGAGTGGAAATGGGGTAGAAAAAGTAAATTTATTCTGAAGAAAAAGAAACATACTTAATATATCTTTACTAACAATTTTTTACTAATCATTTTTAACCTCTTTGTTGTTGTTGTTGTTGTTGTTGTTGTTGTTGTTGTTGTCCTGAGACTGGTTTAATGCTGCTCTCCATGTTACTCTATCCTGTGCAAGCTTCGTCTGCAACCTACATCCTTCTGAATCTGCTTAGTGTATTCATCTCTTGGTCTCCCTCTACGATTTTTACCCTCCACAATTCCCTCCAGTGCTAAATTTGTGATCCCTTGATGCCTCAGAACATCTCCTACCAACCGATCCCTTCTCCTTGTCAAGTTGTGCCACAAACTCCTCTTCTCCCCAATTCTATTCAATGCTACTTCATTAGTTATGTGATCTACCCATATAATCTTTAGCATTCTTCTGTAGCACCACATTTTGAAAGCTTCTATTCTCTTCTTGTCCAAACTATTTATCGTCCATGTTTCACTTCCATACAAATACTTTCAGAAACGACTTCCTGACACTTAAATCCATACTCAATGTTAACAAATTTCTCTTCTTCAGAAATGCTTTCCTTGCCATTGCCAGTCTACATTTTATATCCTCCTTACTTTGACCATCATCAGTTATTTTGCTCCCCAAATAGCAAAAATCCTTTACTACTTTAAGTGTCTCATTTCCTAATCTAATTCCCTCAGCATCATGCGACTTAATTCGACTACATTCTATTATCCTCGTTTTGCTTTTGTTGATGTTCATCTTATATCCTCCTTTCAAGACACTGCCCATTCTGTTCAACTGCTCTTCCAAGTCCTTTGCTGTCTCTGACTGAATTACGATGTCATCGGCGAACCTCAAAGTTTTTGTTTCTTCTCCATGGAGTTTAATTCCTACTCCAAATTTTTCTTTTGTTTCCTTTACTGTTTGCTCATTGTACAGATTGAATAACATCGTGGAGAGGCTACAACCCTGTCTCACTCCCTTCCCAACCACTGCTTCCCTTTCATGCTCCTCGACTCTTATAACTGCCATCTGGTTTCTATATAAATTGTAAATAGCCTTTCGCTCCCTGTATTTTACCCCTGCCACCATCAGAATTTGAAAGAGAATATTCCAGTTAACAATGTCAAAAGCTTTCTCTAAGTCTACAAATGCTAGAAACATCGGTTTGCGTTTCCTTAATCTACGAGGGCGGTTCAGAAAGTAACCTCCGATTGGTCACAGTGCGGGTTGTGGGGGAAGTAGCGACGCCATCTGTGCATTCACGCACTCAACAGGTCAGTCGGCATGAAGCCGTGGTCGAGTGAACGTCGTACCTGCGCTAGTTTAGTTTTTGTGGCAGTTTGAAATGTGTGCTGCAATAGAAAACCCCGCCAAATGTGAAGTGCGTGCTGTCATAAGGTTTTTTACAGCCAAAGGATATTCTGCAGCAGCTATTCATCGTGAGCTTTGTGCCGTGTACGGACCAAGAGTTATGAGTGAAGGAGTTGTCCGTGAATGGGTACGTTTATTTAAAAGTGGACGAGAAAACGTTCATGATGAAGAGAGGAGTGGTAGACCATCATTGGTGACTGACGAACTTGTTCAGACAGTTGATGCAAAAGTTCGTGAAAATCGACGTTTCTCAATGTCAGAGTTGTCTACTGGTTTTCCACAGATTTCTAAGACTCTCTTGTACGAGATAGTGACAGCAAGATTGGGTTACCGTACGTTCTGTGCACGATGGGTGCCCAAAATTCTTACCGACCACCACAAAACTCAAAGAATGGCCTCTGCATTAGACTTTCTGTCACGTTATGAGGACGAAGGAGAACCATTGTTAAACAGAATCGTGACCGGTGACGAAACCTGGATTAAGTACGTGAACCCTGAGACAAAAGAACAATCAAAGATGTGGGCACATTCAAATTCGCCTACCAAACCAAGAAAAGCCTCGCAAGATTTTTCTGCCAGAAAACTGATGGCAACGGTGTTTTGGGATGCCAAAGGGGTGTTGTTGGTTGAATTCATGGAACGTGGTACGACCATTAATCAAGATGTGTACTGTGAAACAATAAAAAATTTACGACGGGCTATACAGAACAAACGCCGTGGTATGCTGACTTCCGGTATCGTTTTTTTGCACGATAACGCCCGTCCTCACTCTGCTCGCAGAACAACGGCCCTTCTTGAGTCCTTAAAGTGGGACGTTATCAACCATCCACCTTACAGCCCAGACCTGGCGCCAAGTGATTATCGCCTCTTCATGCATTTGAAGAAATGGCTTGGGTCACAGCGGTTTGATGACGACGAAGAGCTCAAAGATGCGGTCACAGGCTGGCTCCAGGCACAAGCGAGTGATTTTTATGCAGACGGAATTTCAAAGCTTGTGAAGAGATACGATAAGTGCCTCAATCGCTATGGAGACTATGTAGAAAAATAGTGCAAAGATGTAGTTGTAAGATGTATATATTAAAATATTTTTATTTAACTTGGTGTATTTTTTTAAATCAACCGGAGGTTATTTTCTGAACGGCCCTCGTATATTCTAAGGTAAGTCGTAGGGTAAGTATTGCCTCACGTGTTCCAATATTTCTATGGAATCCAAACGGATCTTCCCCGAGGTTGGCTTCTACCAGTTTTTCCATTCGTCTGTAAAGAATTCACATTAGCATTTTGCAGCCACGACTTATTAAACTGATTGTTTGGTAATTTTCACATCTGTCAGCACCTGCTTTCTTTGGGATTGGAATTATTATATTCTTCTTGAAGTCTGAGGGTATTTCACCTATCTCATACATCTTGTGCACCAGATGGTAGTTTTGTCAGGACTGGCTCTCCCAAGGCTGTCAGTAGTTCTAATGGAATGTTGTCTACTCCCGGAGCCTTGTTTCGAGCCGGCCGGAGTGGCCGAATGATTTTAGGCGCTACAGTGTGGAACCGCTACGGTCCCAGGTTCGAGTCCTGCCTCGGGCATGGCTGTCTGTGAGGTCCTTAGGTTAGTTAAGTTTAAGTAGTTCTAAGTTATGGGGGACTGATGACCTCGGAAGTAAACTCCCATATTGCTCATAGCCATTTTGAACCCTGTTTCGACTTAGGTCTTTCAGTGCTCTGTCAAACTCTTCACACAGTATCATATCTCCCATTTCATCTTCATCTACATCCTCTTCTATTTCCATAATATTGTCCTCAAGTACATCGCCCTTCTATAAACCCTCTATATACTCCTACCACCTTTCTGCTTTCCCTTCTTTGCTTAGAACTGGGTTTCCTTCTAAGCTCTTGATATTCCAGGTGGTTCTCTTGTCTCAAAAAGTCTCTTTAATTTTCCTGTAGGCAGTATCTATCTTACCCCTAGTGAGATAAGCCTCTACATCCTTACATTTGTCCTCTAGTCATCCCTGCTTAGCCATTTTGCACTTCCTGTCGATCTCAATTTTTGTATTCCTTTTTGCCTGCTTCATTTAGTGCATTTTTATATTTTCTCCTTTTGTAAATTCAATTCAATATCTCTTCTGTTATCCAAGGATTTCTACTAGCCCTCAGCTTTATACCTACTTTATCATCTGCTGCCTTCACTACTTCATCCCTCAAAGCTACCCATTCTTCTTCTACTGTATTTCTTTCCCCCATTCCTGTCAATTGTTCCCTTATGCTCTCCCTGAAACTCTGTACAACCTCTGGTTTAGTCAGTTTATCCAGGTCCCATCTCCTTAAATTCCCACCTTTTTGCGGTTTCATCAGTTTTAATCTGCAGTTCATAACCAATAGATTGTGGTCAGAGTCCACATCTGCCCCTGGAAATGTCTTACAATTTAAAACCTGGTTCCTAAATCTCTGTCTTACCATTATATAATCCATCTGATACCTTCTAGTATCTCCAGGCTTCTTCTGTGTATACAACCTTCTTTCTTGATTCTTGAACCAAGTGTTAGCTTTGAGTAAGTTACGCTCTGTGCAAAATTCTATCAGGCGGCTTCCTCTTTCATTTCTTCCGCCCAATGCATAATCACCTACTATGTTTCCTTCTCATCTCTTTCCTACTTTGGAATCCCAGTCACCCATGACTATTAAATTTTCATCTCCCTTCACTATCTGAATAATTTCTTTTATCTCATCATACATTTCATCAATTTCTTCGTCATCTGCAGAGCTAGTTGGCATATAAACTTGGCCTACTGTAGTAGGCATGGGCTTCGTATCTATATTGGCCACAATAATGCATTCACTATGCTGTTCGTAGTAGCTTACCTGCACTCCTATTTTTTTTATTCATTATTAAACCTACTCCTGCATTACCCCTATTTGATTTTGTATTTATAACCCTGTATTCACCTGACCAATAGTCTTGTTCCTCCTGCCACCGAACTTCACTAATTCCCACTATATCGAACTTTAACCTATACCTTTCCCTTTTTAAATTTTCTACCCTACCTGCCCGATTAAGTGATCTGACATTCCACGTTCCGATCCGTAGGATGTCAGTTTTCTTTCTCCTGATAACGACGTCCTCTTGATTCGTCTCTGCCCAGAGATCCGAGTGGGGGGACTATTTTACCTCCGGAATATTTTACCCAAGAGGACGCCATCATCATTTAACCATATGGCTGTAGTTTCCCCTTGCTTTCAGCCGTTAGCAGTACCAGCACAGAAAGACCGTTTTGGTTAGTGTTACAAGGCCTGATCAGTCAATAATCCAGACTGTTGCCCGTGCAACTACTGAAAAGGCTGCTGCTCCTCTTCAGGAACCACACGTTTGTATGGCCTCTCAACAGATACCCCTCAATTGTGGTTGCAACTACAGTATGGATATCTGTATCACTGAGGCACGCAAGCCTTCCCACCAACGGCAAGGGCCATGGTTCCTCTTAAAGAATAATAAATTCATGTGCAGTCAGTATTTACAAGGTGATTTTGAAATATGGGGACGTAATGTAGGAACTGTCTTTGACAGGCTAAGGAATAAATAAGGTCAAATGAATCTGGAAGCACACAATTTCCATACTGCAGACCATTTTGATCATACTATGTAGGGCTCTCTGCAGTACATTCTGGAGGATAACAGGCTTCCAAGTGGCTGAGAAGAGATGTTTGAAGTGGCATCTACACACACTTTGAAACATGGATTGTTACACTTGTGCAAATGCAGCAGTCTCAAACTGCAAATGGATTCACATGCAACATGAATGTGTTGTTCCGTTTTCTCAACATATCGCACACACCACACCTTTCCTATGTCCCCATAGGTTGAAATGCAAAGGATTGAGGATCAGCAAACAGGTGTACCATGTGAGTGGCTTGCCTCATCCAATCCATTGACCGGGAAGAATGTTGTTGGTGTACTTGTGCAACGTAGTATGTAAACTGAGTGAAGCAACATCATGTAGTAGACTTGTGAGCCTTTGCGTTTCCAGCAGAAAAAGCAGTGTGTGTTGTAAGTCATTCATGTTGACTGGCCCCTTGATGTGATCAACAATAATCGCAATCCTCAAAATGAGCCAGTACAGATGGCTGAGGGCTTCCTATCCCAAGGAAATACTGCATTCTGTTCTGGAGGTTGGTACCACTCTCCCTCAAATGTGTAGGATTAATACTAAGAAACCTGTAATGGGAGCAGCAGAGTGAACAAACCAACAACAAAACTGCTCCCACAGAGGAAAGTCTGTCAGTAACATCTTGCAGGGAATATCAGTTTTAACAATTTTCATGGATTCCCATACTGGCTGGTCACCTGCTTGGTGCTGTCATGAAAGTCAACCTCCATATGTAGAGCGCATGTTCCTCACAGCCAGTATATGTATGTAGTGCACCTCCTTTACAGTTATTCCTGTTCCATTGTTCCATGTTGTCTTCTGTCCAATTATGTGCATTGCTCTCAAGTAATGAGCTTTGATAACTCCACCACAATTAATCCTCATAAGACCCTCAACACAGTGCAAGGAGCAATTTTTTTGGCCTTAATGATCTTACACTCCAAAAAGGTGAAGGAATTACTGACCAGTTTAGAAAAATGGTGAGTTTTCTTCATCCACTGAGACAAAAAAAGTTAGAGGGACAAACATTGGAGCAGTCATTTGACCTCTGAAGATAACTTACTCCTGGGAAAGGTGAAAATATGATATCGATGTCTTCAAGTCATATTTACTGCCTCCTATAAAATGTTTCAAATGTATATGCCTTGGTCACGCATAATCTTGCAAGATGGACAATCAGAGCTCTAGAGATTGTGGTTGACCATTACATGAGAAAGTTCCATGTGGAAAAGTGACACTTCGCATTAATTGTGGAGACATAAATTCTCCTTGCTCACTGCCTTCTACAAACAGTGCATAGTACAGGAATACAAAAATTGTTTACATTATTTTGAGCTGAGAGCAGATAGGAATGTTTCATTCTGTTCTTGGTGGTGGTGGTGGTGGTGGTGGTGGTGGTGGTGGTGGTGGTGGTGAGGAGGAGGAGGAGATGTGCTCTGTAGTCCAAAGACTAGTCCAATGTAACTCTCTGTCCTAGTGGAAGCCTCTTCATCCCTGAATAACTGATACATTCATTTGTACCAGTTTACTGTATCATATCTAGGTCTCCCAATTTCATTTGATATCTACTTATCAGTTATCCTGTCTACTATCAAATCTTCAGCATTCTACTGCAGTTCAGTTCACAAGCTTTTCTTCTTTTCTTGTCTTTGTTTGAAATGGGTATCATCCATACTTCACATCCATACAAGGCTGCACTCCAGACAAATACCTTCAGAAAAGACCTTCTAACACCTAGATTTATATGACATGTTATCTGGTACCTCTTTTCCAGAAATGCTTTTTGTGCCATTGCTAGTCTGCATTTTATATCCTCTCTAATTTGACCATTATATCTACGTGGCTACTCTGGAGTTCCTACTTAAAGAGCTTGACAGGAGGGTTCATAGAATCCCTTTCAGAGTATTCCTCTGTCCTTCGTCTTGAATAGCATGTGGGAAAAAATTAACACCTAAATCTTTCTGTGCAATCTCTGATTTCCTTGATTTTATTGTGATGGTCATATTTTCCTATGTAGGTGTCAGTCAACAAAATATTTTTGCATTCAGAGAAGAAATTCAGTGGTTGAAATTTCATGAAAAGATATAACTGCAATGAAAGATGCCTGTGTTCTAATAATTGCCACTGTAGTTTGGGTATATATTCATGACATTCTCTCCTCTGTTTCACAATAATACAAAATGAGGTGCAATTATTTGAACTTTTTTGATGTACTCATTTTGTGTCCCGTGGGTTATCAGCTGCTTCCTGGGGGTGGAGGGGGGGGGGGCGGCAGCTCTCCTACCTTCATCAGTTTACCCCGCCTCTCTCCTTCTGCTTTGCTACCCAAATAGCATTCACTACCTTTAGAGATTTTTTCTTAATTTAGAGTGAGGCGAGAAAAGTCGTTCAAATGGTTCAAATGGCCCTGAGCACTATGGGACTTAACATCTGTGGTCATCAGTCCCCTAGAACTTAGAACTATTTAAACCTAACTAACCTAAGGACATCACACACATCCATGCCCGAGGCAGGATTCGAACCTGCGACCGTAGCAGTCGCGCGGTTCCGGACTGAGCGCCTAGAACCGCTAGACTACCGCGGCCGGCAGAAAAGTCGTGCTATAGCAATACACACATATGAGGGTAGCAGTATCGCGTACAAAAGGTATAAAATGGCAGTGCGTTGATGGAGCTGTCGTTTGGACTCAGGTGAACATGTGAAAAGGTTTACGATGTGATTGTGAGCACATGATGGGTATTAAGACATTGAACATAAAATGGTAGTTGGAGCTCGATGCATCGGTCACTCCATTTCAGAAATCGCGCAAAGAATACCAAACTTCAGACATTACCCCTCACTGCAGACACTGCAGTGGCCAATGACCTTTACTTAACTGTCAACTCCAGTGGCATTTGCTTAGAGTTGTCAGTGCTGGCAGTCAAGCAACACTGCACGGAATAACCACAGAAATCAATGTGGGACGTATGATAAATGTATCTGCTAGGACAGTGGGGTGAAATTTGGTATTAATGGGCTGTGGCAGCTGATGGCCGACACGAGTGGCTTTGCTAGCAGCACATCACCTGCATCACCTCTCCTGGGCTTGTGATTGTATCTGTTGGACCATAGACAACTGGAAATTGTGGCCTGGTCAGGGAGTCCCAATTTCAGTTGGTAAAGAGCTGATGGTAGGGTTCAAATGTGACACAGTCCCCACAGAGCCATTGAGCCAGGTTGTCAACAAGGCTCTGTGCAAACTGGTAGTGGCTCCATAATGGTGTGGGCTGTGTTTACATGGAATGGGCTGGTCTTTGGTCCAATTGAACTGATCATTGATTGAAGTAGACCATTGGCAGCTACTCGTGGACTTCGTTTCCTAACAATGATGGACTTTTTATGGATGGCAGTGCGTCATGTCACTGGGCCACAGTTGTTCATGATTGGTTTGAAGAACATTCGGTTGAATGATTTGGCCAGCCAGATCACCCGACATGAATCCCGTTGAACATTTACGGGATTTAATTGAAGGATGAGTCCATGTAAAAAATCCTGCATGGGCAATACTTTCACATTTATGGATGGCTGTAGAGGCAGCATGGGACTTCCAAAAACTTGTTAAGTCCACACCACATCGAGTTGCTGCACTGCAGTGAGCAAAAGGAGGTATCCCATGGCTTTCGTCACTTCAGTGTACTTACTTGCTTACCTACCTACTTGCCCCGTGGTCACTGGTCCTGTAGACCCTGGGTGGCCAACTGGTGGCCTGCAGGCTGGAACTGGCCCTTGATTGATTTCAATCTAGCCCATGGCATGCCAGTCAGCTTTTGGCTGATGTCGTCATTTTACCGCTGTCTTCTTTGACTTGCATAGGGCTTATGACACCACTTCGTGTCACCACATCCTTGGTACCCTCCATGAGTGGGGTCTCTGGGGGCCAACTCCTGACTTATATTCAGAACTTCTTGTCCTGCTTTACCTCTCGGGTTCAAGCTGGTGCTTCCCACAATAATCTCCATACATAAGACAAAGTGGCCCCACAGGCTCTGTACTGAGTATACCCCTTTGTCTAGTGCTTATCAGTGGTCTAGGTGCAGCTGTCGGATGTACAGTGTCACCCTCCCTATACACTGAGGACTTTTTGCATCTGCTATTGCTCCTCAACTGTGGGTTCTGCTGATCACCGACTGCAGGGTGCCATATGATAGGCACAGTCGTGGGCTGTCACCATGGCTTCCAGTTTTCTACTGCCTGGACGTGTCTCGTGCACTTCAGTCACCATTGCACTGTCCATCCCCAACCAGAACTGACCACATGTTCAATGTGGTGGAGTGTTATTGTTTTTGTCTTTGATGACCCACTGATGTGGCTTTCCCTTCTTTACCAACTAAGTGAACATCCTGGTCACACCTTAATACTCTTCGTTGTCTCTGTAACACCAAGTGGGGTGCAGACCTCTCTACACTTCTGCGGCTCTAGAAAGCTCTGATCCTGTTAAATCTCTCCCACCTTCATGAGTTTACCCCACCTCTCTCACTTCTGCCTGTTGATTGTTTTGATTCTCAGATACAATTGAATCCATTGGGATTTGTATCCTTGCTCTCCAGGAATTATTCATTGTGTGACACATAAAAAATCAAGGGACCAATGATGACTATATAGTTTGGTCCCTTTAACCATATCAATCCATCCATCCATCCATAGTCTCTGTTCATGACACAGAGTGAGGTGGCGCAGTTGTTAGCACACTTGACTCGCATTCAGGAGGACAACGGTTCAATCCTGCATCCGGCCATCCTGATTTAGGTTTTCCGTGATTTCCCTAGATCACTTCAGGCAAATGCTTGGATGGTTCCATTGAAAGGACACGGCTGATCTCCTTCCCTAATCCGAGCTTGTGCTCCGTTTCTAATGACCTCGTTGTTGGTGGGACATTAAACACTAATCTCCTCCTTCTCTGTTCATGACACTGTCAATTCCGTTCAACTGCTCTTCCAAGTAGTTTGCCATATCTGGCAGTTAAGATGTCAGCTGCAACCCTAAACTTTTAATTCCCTTTCCAATTTCTCTTTGTTCCCTATAAGACAAGAATGGCCATGCGTGCAGTGCTCGTGCGTGCATGTGAGGCTGTGTCACCTGGCTGCAAACTTTTCTCGCTATCATGCCTCTCTGTCTGAGCAGGAGGGGGGGAGTGGGGGAGTGGGGCAGAAACTATGAACAACCCTCATTTATATGGCAGTCAAGTTGCACAAGAAACATTGAACTGCTTACATGTGACATGGTATAATTTTTCATATTTCGCAACAACATGGATCACGAACAAAACAACTTTTCTGTATTATTTCATTATTTTTGGCGTTTTGAAGACATAATAAAATTTGTTTCTGGTGTAGACTATCGGCATACGAACAGATGCAGTTAGTTTTTTTCGCATATTTTCGTCACCCAGCTTGCCATAGTGACTTATTTAGTTTCATGATTGAAAAAAGCCATTCACGCACATTTGTTGTTGGAAATATTGTGTATCACGTTTGCTATATCATTTTGTTGGCCGAAGATCTTGATGAAGGGAACAAGCGGTGTGTCAACATACGGAGTTTTCGGAAGGATTTGTAACCACTAATAAGACCTATACCTCCTCCCAAATACTGGACGAACCAAATAGTATTTCTATGCGTGCCCAGATAAACAGTAGTTCCGTACACCAGTCCTTCTGTAGTATCACAGGAACCTATCACGCTGGTGTTGCGGGTTTATTAGTCACAATAAATAACACTTGCTTTGAACTGCAGGGCGATAATACAAGTTATTGTATAGTTTTCAGTATTAACAACGTTAATTAATGCACAAATATGAGTGAATGCGAGATGTACTGAAACTGAGCTGCAAGACGCGAGCAGCAATCCATTGTGTAAACAAAGGAGCACTCACATTACCCTCAAAGCACTTGTCAAACTCATACAATCAAGGCTTTCACGACCGGATGGTACTGTGGTACTGTTGTTGATAATTCTTCCGGGTTATATGGCCGTGGTCCATGGAATTCTTCTATTCATAACGTTTCGTCCAATACTACGTTGGACATCCTCAGAGGTATGGCTGGTCCTGCTGAGTCCTGCCCACTGACGAGTCGGGTTGACGCTGACGCTGGAATGACGAGCCTGTCCTTGACTCGTGGTGGTGCAGTTTAGACATAAAATTTGTCATTCCTGCGGTTCCTGTAAAAGAGAGAAAGATATATTACCACTCTTTTTGATTGGTCCTGTCTGGTGTAACCTGAAAAAGAGAAAGACACACTCTGTTGAGGGATTAGTAAAACTTAAACCCTCAGCAGGTCAGGCCAACGCGTGGTTGGCCTGTGACGAGGTTGTTGGCCCAGTCCACGGATGAGCCGCTCAGCTGACGTTGACGCTAAACATACGGGCCTGAACCTTGGCCCGAGGTATGGAGTCTAAGCCTGGTACAGCTGTTCATCCAGGTTCCTCATTTGTTGGAATGGTGTTCCCTCTCGTTCTGGATGGTCCTTGCGTGTTGCCTGGTCGTAAATCCTGGTTGCCAGCATGCATGCATGCTGGCGGTGACGTTGGATGTTCCTGTGGTACTAGGTGTTCTTCCCATCCCGCGCGGACTCCAGCTCGGGTGTGAGCTTCCTCGCGCCATCTCCAACTTCTTTCTTCAGCCGCGCGACCGCGTCCTCCAAGATGAAGCCCCAGTCCCGCGGCGTGAAGATCGGGTTGGAGTTTATGGTGTGGAGGTCCTTCTTCGTGACGAATTCGAGCATAATTGCCCGATATCCGCCACGAAGCTCGAACGGCCGGTGTGGAAGCGGTGGCTTCCGTTTCCCTTCCGCTTCCGCGAAAAGATACGGTTTTCTTCGGACGTCGTACCTCCCATCTCGCACCATGGTCGCGATCTTCTTCAGGACCGCTGGGAGGTTGGTGACGTCGGGGAAGGCGATGGTTTCGGAGTACATCCCTCCCGCCTCTTGTTTGTCCTGCTGCTGCTGCTTCACCACATCCGGCGGCGGCGGCGGGACGGACTGCACCACGTCCATGGGCGTCTCCCCGGTCTCCTGTATTGCAACAGGTTCCGGGGCGACGTCCGTTTGCGCGGACACATCCACCCCAACTTGTCGTACCACCGTGGCAACGGGGGCGGGTGTCTTCTTTTGCGTCGTCCGGATTTCTTCCCGCAACTCTTGCAGCTGCCGGTGGAGACCGACGATCTCCTTCTGCATTGCCGCTCTCTCTGCCGCCATCGCGGCTTTGAGGGCGGCCACGGCGTCGTCGGTAGCGGCGCTGGGCGGGATTACGGCCGCCCCGTTTTCCCCCTTGGGCGGGGGTGGCGGGACGGCTGCCTCTTCTTCATGTACCGCTTTCTTGGCGGTTGTTGGTGTCCGCTGCTTCAGATATGCGCAGCTGTGTGCGTTTGCGGCGTGCGCGCCGCCACAGTTAACGCACGTTGGCGCGACGTGTGGTGGCTTGTCGCAGTCGCGTGTATCATGTGTCTTTGCACATTTCAGACACGCGACTGCGTCCCTACACGTCCTGACGACGTGTCCCATCTTCTGGCAGCGGTAGCACTGCATCTTGTGCTGCGGTCGGCTGCGCTGCTTCTTGTTGCTGCCGCGGCCGTCTCCTGCCAGAGTGAGCAGAAGCTTTTCCACAGCAGCAAGTTTGCCTCCCTTTCCGCGTCCGGACATGGCGTTGGGCTAGTGGCGTTGGCATGCGCGAGCGACGGTAACGATGTGAGCCGCAGCGAGTCGAGCAGCGGAGTGCGTCGGATGAGCCGCTCAGGCGACGGAGAGCGGCCTAAATACCGAGGAAAGTGGGCGTGGTCTAGCTTGCACATAGTGGCAGAGAGAAAACTAGTCAAAGATGAAATGTAACTATCGATAGTAGTCCGTCATAGATAAGTCACTTATCGATTCTGTAACGCCACTGTCCATATCTCACTTAATTTCAAGACCTCTTCTTTTATATTAAAATTATCTTCATGTCTATAAATTTCAATAGCCTCCCTATACAGTCGTGGATAATAGTTCGTGGTAGCACTTACAACTGTAGTTTCAGAAAACTTAACTACATGGTCACCTGACTGAAGTGCATATTCTGCAACGGCTGATTAATCTATTTTTCACAGTCGGCAAAGACTTTTATGCTCCTTTACCCTCGTATTCACACTTCTTTTCGTAGTACCAATATAGACCTTGCCACAAGTACACGGAATTTTATGCACACCGCTTTCCTCGGTATTCAGGTCGCTCTCCGACGCCCGACTCGTCAGTCGGCAGGACTCAGCAGGACCAGCCATACCTCTGAGGATGTCCAACGTATTATTGGACGAAACGTTAGGAATAAAAGAATTCCACGGACCACGGCCATATGACCCGGAAGAATTATCAACAACACTTGTCAAACTTCTTCCGCCCCCGTCCCCCTCCCTCGCGCAGGAATGTAGGGGAACCGGTGTCGAACTTGGTATCTGGCTACTGTACATAAACTGGTGGTAGTGTAGTAGATGTCGCTGAAATAGATGGCTCATTGACTTGGCTGAATAAATCTGGTGGAGGAGGATAGGGCTGCTCAATTTTTAGGTCGGCAGTGGGTAACAGGTAAGCTGGCTTCATCCCTCAGTGACGCTGTCGTAGGTTTATTATGGCATAAAATTTGCTTAACTTGTTCATTACGCTTCAAAATTTGGTAAGGGCCAGCATAAGGAAGTTGTAGCGCGGGGGGGGGGGGCAGCGTCTGTCCTCAACGAGTGAGTATTTCTTCAAATCCTTATGAATAAAAATTCTGGCTCGTCCATGGCGAGATGCTGGTGTAGGATGGTGCTTGGAGATTTGGCTCTGCACTTGTTGCAGTAGGAATAGTGGTTCAGCTGTGGAAAGGGATTGTTGTGTTACGAAAAACTTTGATGGAAACCACATTGTCCGTGCATAAACCATGTCAGTTGTTGACACACCAATGTCTTGCCTGAAGGCGGTATGGAGGCCGAGCAGCAGTATATTTGTAGTGCTGTTGTCTACGTTGTGTCATGGCGTGAAAGTGTAACTTTTAGCATCCAGTGCCAGGACTCTACCATGCTGCTGGTGCCTTGGTGGAAATTAATGATGCAGTGATGTTAATACTGACAACATTTAGCGAGTACGAGAAATAGGGGACTCTCGAACTGCCGTTCTTGGTCCGTTTTGAGACGTACCAGGCAGCCGAACTGGGCGATCCATGTAGCGAGGAATATCCTGTTTATTGTTTCTGCGGAAATGTCCGTGATAGGAGTAGCAGTGGTCCAACGTGTGTACCGGTCAATTGCCCTGAAGATATATCTGAATCCTTCAGATGGGGCAGCAGGCCCACCAGGTCGGTATTGGACGGGTGAGAAATGTAATGTTTGAGAAAATTGGTTTACGAACGTGGAGGGAACTATTGCTGTTAGGCATGATAAACAATCTTTACTCCATAAATGACAGTCTTTTTTTTTTTTCGCTCTCTACCAAATGTACACGTCTGATAAGCTCTTATCATCGGGGTGTGTGAGGTTGTACACAGAGTCCAACACTTGCTAAGGAAAAACAGCAGGTGCAAATGGCATAGGAGGATGCCTAGGGGTATTGCTCCACTGTGATTTCTTGGAGCCCCCTAGAGGCGATTAAAAAAAAAAAAAAAAAAAAGGTTTTCTGTCTCTTCACTCGCCATGGGTCTTCTAGCTGCGTATCGGCTGCTTGTTCTTCAGTGAATTTATCAAAATCAGTGGTACAAGAAATTGCGTTTAGCTTCAGATAATAGTTAGTATCTCTGTTATTCATCCCTTTAACGTGTCTCAAATCTGGAGTGAAATGACTGATAAATTCTAATTCCGAAACTGCCATACCGAGCGAGGTGGCGCAGTGGTTAGCACACTGGACTCGCATTCGGGAGGACGACGGTTCAATCCTGCGTCCGGCCATCCTGATTTAGGTTTTCCGTGATTTCCCTAAATCGCTCCAGGCAAATGCCGGGATGGTTCCTTTGAAAGGGCACGGCCGACTTCCTTCCCTATCCTTCCCTAATCCGCTGAGACCTATGATCTCGCTGTCTGGTCTCCTCCCCGAAACAACCCCTCCGAAACTGCCATGGAGAAAATGTCTTTTTTTAGGTCTTTCGAAGGCAGAAGTGTGCATTTCAAATGGCAACGCTTCCACATACGGGGTGAAGTGCCAGATGGCCTCGTATTTCATGAGCAACTCTCGGTCGTAAGCACTCCACCTGGTCCGAGCATCAATCAGATTACGAGAGGGAGGGGGGGGGGGGGGGGGGGGGAAGGAAATGTGGATGTTAGCATGCGCCGTTAACTTTTTGCTGGAGTGTGACTCCGATTGTCCGCTGGCTGACATTCACAATCCCAGCAAGGTGAGTAGGCTGTACGGGATGCGCCAAAACAAGGGCTTTGCCTATTCGTTTACTGGAAGCGTGCTACATTTCTACTACAACGTCAATGAGCGGTGACCAGTACTGTTTTTGGCCCGCTAAAGGTGCTATCAGGTGTGGCTACGTTGCGGTTGCTCCAGACAAGTGTCATGGATAAAAACTGGCCGTCCCTAGACTCTTCTTAGCTGTTGGAAGCCAGTGCGGCAGCGCATGTTTTGTATGGAGTAGACTTTCCTCCTTAAGGGGACAGATGTCTACTGCAGAACTCGTCTGATCTTCGAATTACACTTCTAGTTATTCACTATCAAACTGTTGTCAGTTACTTTATTGAATGCAGTCCTTACATGATCATCACGTTCCGCTGCTGCTCGTGAAAACACTAGTACATAGTCCGCGGAGGGGAGGAAAGGAGGGGAAAAAAATCGCGCAGCACTTCAAATCTTTGCAACGACTAAGTAGCGTTCTTGCCCGAAAGGCATTTGTAGATAATCGAACGGAAAGAAATGTATTGTTATTGCTATCTTCAGAACTATCTGTGGCGCCCCTGGAATTTGACGCTCAGCTTTCTTGAATCTACAAGCAACACTGAATATGGTCGTTCCAGTGCAGTGCAGTGCACTTGTAAAATCGTTAATATTGAGAACGGGATAACAATTGCGTATGGTGCGATCGTTTAACGCTCGGTAATCGCGATCCGTCGTTGTAGTGGAGATGCCCACAAGCTGTTGGATCTGCTGATTATTCCTGCTTGCAGCAATTTTTCGATTGTTGTTTACGCTGCGGCGTATTTAATGTTTTGCAGTGAATAACTCGGAAAAACTGCCGCTTTAAAGAAAATGTGCCTCAGTGTACAAAATTGGAGTTAAGAACAAATAGTAAATACGTGTATCAGCTCTCAATGCTGTAGAGCCGTATTAAAGAATAAATTGTGCTCTGGTGATGTAAGGGGGTGGAGGGTAGAAGCATGAGGGAATGTGGGTCGCTGGATTGTGGCCACACAATTCGCTCCTTCGTATGTCTGCAGACTGGAGAGCGAGCAGGTGATTTCTCATTCTATCTACCCCTCTACGCCACTAGAAGCAGCTACAGAATGTTTGACAAAGTTATACTGGTCCTCTGCAGCGTGGCGTATGAATCAAGGCGATGCCGACAGGGGGGGGGGGGAGAAGGTATTTATTTTTCCACAAAATGCGTTAACATTAGATGGAATATGGACAGAATGTACACTGCTAGAGGGGAAACTGATTCTTAGTCATCCTCTGCAAATTTCTTCTCAGAAAGGTAACTTCCCCCCCAACATGTGAGTGCTGCTCACATTTCCATTCACAGACAGGCTATTGCTCCCCTGCATTTCCTGTCAATTTCTCGTTTGTGGTATCCAGATTAACTTCACTGAGTCCGTGTTTGTGTAGTGGAGTTATTTTCGGTATAGTAAATGAGCGCTTATTTGCAGTTGTTGAGTGAGCTATTACGAAGTTAAACACCTGTCAGCAGTCTACTACACTGAAGAGCTTGTGTCAAGTGTAACACGCTGTCAAAATGTATTCGACAATGTGGATTTCATTGTTTTCACGATCACTTTTCATTGTTTCCACAATCGCTTTCACAGCATTAGGGTTATCAAGTGCGTCAACATCTGAAGGTGCCCAGAGGCTTAAATTGTCTCCCTCTGCAACAGAAGTAGGTCACCTAGGCGTCATGCAACTTCAGATATTTCAACGTAAGTCAAGCAATACATTACAGCAGAAGTACTGTTCTAAACTTGCAGATGATCTGTCCCATTCCATCAGATATATTCACACCCACCTTGGAAGATACTCTGTGTATGAGTGGTAAGTGGCTCCAGCCATTGCAGCCTCCTCTACAATTTCCAGCAACTCCTGAGTGGAATAAATTTATGCAGTCTTCCAGTAACACAATTAATTGAGAGAAGTGCAGTAATTTTCTGGTTATTCATTAATTCACCGCCAAGTGACCACAACAGAATTACACAGCTCTACAATACGCTGCCAACAATAGACTGCAGCAAGGTGTCGCATTTACCGGTCCAATCCCTTCACACCAACACACTTACAAAGTATACACTTATCAGCCATTGTTTATAGGAATGTATTTTACATAAAGGATCAGTTAACAACTGTGAATAAGGATTCATTCAATAAACAGAAAATAACAGCACTATTCACATCGTGTAAAGTATATGTCAAAAATGTAACGGCAGGCAGAGGTGACCGAAATTAGCAGGCGGCGTATAGGAAAGTGTGTGCGGTAATGCCGCAAGCAGGTAGAGAGTGCTGACGACTGCGGCGTATAAAAGCGCTTCGCTAGGTGGATTCATTTCCCGCACGAATCTCGGTTAGCACGCGTCGTTTTACCAATGCGGAGCTGGCCGACATGCATTTCATGTAGGGGGCTGCACAAGGAAATGGATTAGCTACTCAAAGGATGCACAGGGAGCGATTCCCGGAACTTCTGCAGTGGAAGAAAGAGTACTAAATGCAATAGAGGATAATGCTTCGACAAGCTCGAGAGCTGTAGGATGTGGGTTTGGTATGAGCCATCGAAGTGTTTTGAAGACTTTACATGAAGACGGAATGCATCGATATCATTTACAGAGTGTGCAAGCAGTGACCGCTGACGATTATCTTCCACATCTCAACTCTGCTTGTTGGTACTGCAGATCAGTGAAACCTTCCTTGCAGATGTTGTATTTACTGATGAGGCTACCTTTACGCGGTATGTTGGTTTTCATCATATAATTTTTTCTTTTTTTATAGCGTTTGGCTTCAAAATCAGGACAGTTATTCTGTAACTGTGAAAGATATTCTGGATTACATTCTGGAGGTTCAAATTTCATCTTCAGCATGTCTACTTTTTATGATTTTTTTTTTTATAACATTGCGGATGAGCTGACAGCGTTTTCTTCGCTCTTGCTCATACCAGATGTCTGCTGCGGATCTGCGTGGGACATGCTACTATTGTGGAAGCCGTGCCCAGTTGCCGCGTAACCATGTCGATCCCCGGATGTAGCTGTGCTAAGTACAGGTCGATTTCCAATCCGTAATGATGTGAAGCTCCGCTACTACTATAGGATCAGATGATTTGTACAGTACAAAAGTCCATTCCGTTGGTCGATGAGAACCCAGGTCCACGATAGTTTTACTATCACAATAAATGGAAAGAGGTAGACTTAGCTGTGATTAAGTCATAAGCATGCCTGAGTCTTTCTTTTGCTACTGCACTGCTGGTAAATCGTCGCGTCGGAACAGAAGGCAACCATTGTTTTGTCGTTTAAGTACATTGCTCGGGCCCTTACTAAAACAATAGGCTGGTTGGTGTGGGTAGGCTGGCCGAATGGCGGAGAAAGGGCGACACGGAGATATGCAGACAGCAGGGTTTCCCGGAGGTTTTCGGATACCGTCCGATGCGAGCCGGCTAGTTTCGAGAACTACATCTGACGCCTCGAGATCCTGTCTCCATTAACGCACAGGTGAGACATTCAGGTGTTCCAGAATCTGTCGGAAACGTTCATGGCCCCTCGCAAAAAACTTCGCTGAAATCCGCTCGCATGTGAGGTCAGTAAGGTAAACGACAGTGGCAGTCCTGCCATTAAGATTTTGTAGAAGTAGGTCGTTTTGAGCTACAGACATATACCGGACTCAGATTTACGAATATAGCAAGCAATAAGGCTTTCTGCTGCTCCTGAAAGTGTCTGCGA
Source organism: Schistocerca americana (assembly GCF_021461395.2). NCBI lineage: Eukaryota > Metazoa > Arthropoda > Insecta > Orthoptera > Acrididae > Schistocerca > Schistocerca americana. Next base: position 751,727,563 of record NC_060120.1, read on the forward strand.
AATCCAGAAGTATTCCCTTCCCAGAGATTTGCGATCGCCAGCTTTGCTAGGGCACTTCCTCCTTCGCCAAATCCCCACGGCTTATTGATTTAAGGATTTAAGTGTGCTGGTGAACCGAGTTACGACTAGCTGGTTTCATCATTAAACTATTTAGAGATATTGCTCTGAGACTAAATAGACTTCATTATTTTTATGCTTGAGCTGCAGTGCACTTTATTTAAAACTCTTTCGTGACCAGTGCGAAGAATAGTTCCCTTTTTTTTGTTTTCACTGTTAAGTGGTAATCAGTATTCCCACTTCTAACTTGTGCTACCATCTCTTGTAGTTCTGTTATAGTGTGCTAACTGCGTTTGTCAATTGGAGCGCATAAGCTTTTGTGTGTCAACATTCGTCTACCAGTGCGGAGTGAAACGAAGCCATTTTTTGACAGCGACAGCTTTTTTTTTTGCATCCTGTGCTTTCATTCTTCTGTGAAGTAACCTGTGTTGTATTTGTTACTTTTATATTTACTAAGGAGACGGTATACGCCTGTATTTGTCAACTTTCACTGAAAATCACAGAAGTATAGCAAGGTAAGTAAGTGGGAACTATTTAACCCACTGAACTGGATGTGATGTGCAAGCTCCGAGGCTGTGAAATCGGCATTGTTGATCGTACGTTTCTCACCGTGTGGACTGCCTCGACTGACGCCTGAAAAGGAGTCTGAGATTTTGCACTCCTTACTAGAAGATTTAGAAGATAGAGATTTTAATGCTGTCTCCGATTCTGAAGAAGACATCGATTCATCGGATACTTCATATTGCTAACGAAATTAGTGATAACATTATTATTCCAATGGTGATAATCATCTCAATTTGACAATAGGAGCTGGTGAAACTGGATACATGTCTCCTTGTCATGCTCATGTATCTAACTCGACCCCAGAAAAAGCTTCCACATTTTATGCCATTGCAAACACGTGCGTGGAGTGGGGATATTCATTTTGAAAATCTTCCAGTGAAATTGGAAGAAAGACAAAAAAAATCAGAATAATTTCTTCAGGTCTGATAATTAAATAATATATTTCCAGGTTCTGTTTACGCAAGATCTGTTGCTAAACATTTGCAATAAGAGATATGAAGTCAGGGAAGAAAACAAGTAAAGTTAACTGACAACTGGCAGTACATTACCAGTGGCTGAAAGCTTCTATGGGAATGTTTAATTTGATGGGTATACATCGGCTTCCATAACCCAGAAATCATTGGAGTAGTGATATCCTGTTCTTGGTGTACCTGCTATCTCATCAGTGACGACAAACCATCGATAGAAAAAAAAAAGTTATTGCAATGACAACAGCGGCAGAATATGAGAAGTCGCATAAAATCCGACCTGCTGTCAGTATTGTATCAAAGAAGGGGTGTGACACGTACAAACCACCTTCTGATTTAGCAGTTGACAAATGTATGGCGATCGTCAAAATATGTTAAACACTAAAACAATATATGTCCAAAAAAAAAAAAAAAAAAAAAAAAAAAAACAGTCAAACATGGCTATAAAGTGTAGTGCTTAGCTGGTGCAAAGACTGGGTATATTATAAACTTCATCTACACTGGAAAAAAGACAAAGATGGTAGGTCTGAATTTTCTTTGGGTGAAAACGTTGTGCTTACACTAACAAAATACAATGAAGGGAAGCAAAAAGCTTGTGCCATTTGATAATTGTATTAAAACATATCGGGTAATGGAAGAGCTACAGTCATGCGGAATGTATGGCATTGGAACGGTTCACTCAAACAGGAAATATTTGCCTGATATGCCAAAAAATTTCAAAGATTGGTAGAGGAGAATTTGTCAGGTTAATACAAAAAAATTACATACATATTTTATATATTTTTATTTTTAATTTATCAGCATGCTTCTTTCTCTCGGGGATATTGTCTTATCACTTTTACTTACGCGCATAAGTAAATATGAAACGGGTTCTTGAAGGGCCTCAGTTATTTATGTACCAACTTTGAACATAACTGAAATGTAGTTGCCGTTAACTGGATTGAATGTAATTTTGTTAATTTCTATTTATTGATTGCAAAGCAAGGCTTGAGAGAATTTCGATTGTTGTCGTGGAGCGGCCAAGATAAAACTTACTGAACTCATGGAATCTGTATAGTTTAAAAACATGAACTTCAACGTAAATTAATTATCTGTTGCAATCTAAAAAGGTTCCTATAACGAAATCTCTCGCATTTACAGTTACTGTTAACACTGAAAAATAAATTAGTACTTCGGCGCGTAATGGCCGACCAGAGGCTGCATCGGAAGATGAGCTTCTCGCAGCGCAAATTACTCAAAAAATGCTTATTAAAAATAATTAGCCACTGCGAGCATTTGAGGTGACAACTATTTCAAAGAAATTCATTTTGTAATAATAAGTTTATTTTAGCAATAAATACGAATAACTTACATAAAATATGTGTAGCCGCTCAATGGCTGCCTTCCGTATAGCGAAACAAAACTGTGTGTGTGTGTGTGTGTGTGTGTGTGTACCACAAAATACGTCCTTCCTCCTCGGCCGTACAATCGCGTCTCTTTCGATCCTTTTTTATTTTCATAGACATTAAATAAAGATGCTATCGCTGCATATCAGTTGTTTCAAGAACATTAACTATATCTTTTACACTAATTATATTCATAAAATAGGTAAACTACGATTTACAACCGCCAAAAATGTCAATATTTATGTGAAGTACCGTCACAGCATACTGTCAGATTATCACAATATCAAAGACATTTTTGGAACACAACCTACGACCAGCTTCGAGAGACAGACGTGATGGCACGTTCAACAGGACCTGCCCATCATTTTGCAGGACAGTGTTCAAGCACGTAGTGCAAGCTGTTACTGATTTGTTTGACTGATGGGGCTGCTAAGTGGTATACAACCTACTGGACTCCCCTGACTTACGCCCTCGTGAGTTCAACTCTATTTCTAAACTGAAGGAAATACCTCACGGCATTCGCTTCAGAACTGCTACAAATTCGTCGGGCAATAGTCCGCGCCGCTTGAACTGTCAACACATCGCTGGCAGCGGGTTATACTCAATGCGGATGACTATTTTGAAGGTCAGCAAAACTTTGGAACACGTATGTATTTTGTACAAGCTGTAACCAAATGGTTGCCACTATTAAAGTACCAACGCTCTTATATTACATGTGAATAGATATATGTCCAGTTTCTGAATGTGTGCGGCTGCTTTAAAGTAGGACCTAATTGAAGCGACGAAAGTTACGGGTAGAATGAAATTTTCACTCTACAGCGGAGTGTGCGCTGATATGAAACTTCTTGGCAGATTAAAACTGTGTGCCGGACCGAGACTCGAACTCGGGACCTTGACCTGTTCGCAGGAGAGCTTCTGTGAAGTTTGGAAGGTAGGAGACGAGGTACTGGCGGAATTAAAGCTGTGAGGACGGGGCGTGAGTCGTACTTGGTAGAGCACTTGCCCGCGGTAGGCAAAGGTCCCGAGTTTGAGTCTCGGTCCGGCACACAGTTTTAATCTGCCAGGAAGTTTCAGTTATGGGATACTTTCTAATATCGTGTCAGACATGCTGTTGCCCAGCGTAGTGCAGCAGCTCGATGTAACATGGACTCAACAAGTCGTTGGAAGTCTCCTGCAGAAATATTGAGCCCTGCTGCCTCTATGTTGTTGTTGTTGTTGTGGTGGTCTTCAGTCCTGAGACTGGTTTGATGCAGCTCTCCATGCTACTCTATCCTGTGCAAGCTTCATCATCTCCCTGTACCTCTATAGCCGTCCATAATTGCAAAGTGTTGGCGCTGCAGGATTTTGAGCTCGAACTGACCTCTCAATTATGTCCCATAAAAGTTCGATGGGATTAATGTTGGGCGATCTGGGCATCCAAATCATTCGCACGAACTGTCCAAAATATTCTTCAAACCAATCGCAAACAATTCTGGACCGGTGACATGATAAGTTTTCCGTAAAAATTCCACTGTTGTTTGTCAACATGAAGTCCATTAATGACTAGAGATGCTCACAAAGTAGCCGTACATAATCGTTTCCTCGGTTCAGTTGGACCTGATGACCCAGACTATGTAAACACAGCCCCCACTATTACGGAGCCACTACCAGCTTGCACAGTGCTCTGTTGACAACTGGGATCAATGGCTTCGTGGTTCTGCCCCACACTCAAACCCTACCATCAGCTCTTACACCAACTGAAATCGGGACTCGTGTGACCAGACTGCGGTTTTCCAGTCGTCTAGGGTCCAGCCAAAATAGTCACGAACCCAGGACAGGCGATGTCGAGCTATTAGAAGAGACATTCGCATCGGTCGTATGTTGGTGTAGCCCGTTAGTGCCAAATTTCGCCGCATTGTCGTAATGGATACGTTAGTCTTATATCTTACACTGACTTCTGCAGTTATTTAACGCAGTGTTGCGTGTTAGCCCTGACGACTCTGCGCAAACGCCGCTGCCCTCGGTCGTTAAGTGAAGGCTACCATGAAGGCCGTCAGCCAATGCGTTGTCATTGATGAGAGTAATGCCTGAAATGTATTCTCAGCACACCCTTGGCACTGTGCATCTCGGAATATTGAATTCCATAACGATTCCGAAATGGAATGCCCCATGCGTCTAGCTCCAACTACTGTTCCGTGTTCAAAGTCTGTTAATTTCCTCCTTGCAGCCATAATAACTTTTGAAGCCTTTTCAGATGAATCACCTGAGTACAAATGACAGTTCTTCCAATGCACTGCTCTTTTATACCTTGTGTACGCGATACTACAATCATCTGTAAATGTGCATATCACTATCCCATGACTTTTGTCACTTCATTATAGTTTTTAACAATCCTATCTATCCTTCCAGCGACTTTAACACATTCATTCTTCTCTTCAAGATTCATTTCCAACTTCATGTACATGCAGTCTGTGAGCTCCGCTTCTTTCTTCAAGTATTCCACCAAATAACTGGTTCTAGGATGAGGGTTTCCAATAATATTATTTTTTAAATTACTTTGTTGCAACACCCTTCAACAGCATTTATCATTCGGTGCCTTTTTCCGTGGGTGTTCCACAATGCAGTGAAGAAATCCTCATCCTGTAGTCAGGTAATCACAAAATAATTGAAAAAATTGAGTTTTCCGATGTAAAGAACTTTCGCATGAATGTCAGCCCATCCTTTATTTACGCCCTTCGGCTTTACGAATACCGGCGCTGCACACTAGCCTTATAAATCTTAGTTTTGAGGGTTCCAATCAGTTAAAGAGATCCTGAAGTTTTCTCCATAAACTCTTCTTCATATGGACATAACGTCCACTTTTAACCTGAGGGAAAGACTTGGCGAAGGGCTAATGTCGCAGCTGTCTCGAAATGAACATTCAATTTTCTAGTACACCACTGAGCTACTGCTAATTTAATGAGACGAAACGGGCAAACATAGTTGCCTTTAATCATATTAGGGAGCAGAGCAAGTACATCAGGAAAATGTTTGCTTGCTGTTCCTCGTAATTGTTCCATCCATAAAAAATGCGAAAATTTTTTAAGGTGTCTGTACCTTTGCTTCCATTAAAAATGATTATACTCTCCTCCAGTGTGTAGTCTTCAAGAAGAAAACTATCGTCCATTTTTATACTGACTTCATAAAGATCAGTTTCAAAACAATTTTTGGGTCTTGCTGGTTACACCACTGTTAACACAGGACATGTAAACCATTAGAAAAATTGTTTCTCTCATATAGTTTCTCTCCCCTTCCATATAATTTTAAACGAAGATGGTGTACACAGAAATGTGCTATTTTGATTTCTTCCTCGCCTTTGGTTTTACACGAATCTTGTACTTATGGTGTATTGGCTGACTATAGAATACTACTACAGAATCTGAATCTCTGAAACTTTATTTGCGGATAAAAACTATGCGAAATACAGTCACTGAAGCTGCTATCCTCACAGATCCAACAGTTGAAGGGGTCTCTCTCATATTATACCAATGATCCCAACTGATTTAGGCTCTCTTATATTATCCTAATGCTCCCAGCCGATTTGCCCGTTCATTTTAAGTAACGTCAGTTCCCAATCAAAATTTCGTTAGCTATAATAATAAACAAGACTTGCTATTTAGAAGAGGAGATGAACAGAGAGAGGGGGGAGAGGAGGTGGATGTGACTAGGGAGAGGGAGGGGAGGAGCTGATGCACAGAGAGTGGGGAGGTGGAGTTGGACCAAGAGGTGGGGAGGAGGAGATGGACAGAGGGAAATGGGTAATAGTTTAGGATGTATCTCCAATTGTTGTACATAGTTCATTCAAATTTGCAAAGCATTGCTGGGTTCACTAGACACAAATAAAACTTAGTTCCTCAGTAATAATGGCACTTCAAACAAAAACTTCCTTGAAACTTCCTGGCAGATTAGAACTGTGTGCCCGGCCGAGACTCGAACTCGGGACCTTTGCCTTTCGCGGGCAAGTGCTCTACCATCTGAGCTACCGAAGCACGACTCACGCCCGGTCCTAACAGCTTTACTTCTGCCAGTATCTCGTCTCCTACCTTCCAAACTTTAAGAAGCTCTCCTGCGAACCTTGCAGAACTAGCACTCCTGAAAGAAAGGATACTGCGGAGACATGGCTTAGCCACAGCCTGGGGGATGTTTCCAGAATGAGATTTTCGCCAGATCATCAAGTCACTAGCGAACACCATTGATTTCACCTTGTATTCTCCAGTTTTTTCTGCCATCTTCGTCATTATTTCATCCAAGACCACAATGACGTCTCAGATGAGCAATCCCTCGTTCAACTCGTCGGAGGTGGGCAACGCCGGAAAGTAGGGGATGGCCGTCAGGGGCGAAGTATAGTGGGGACTTGAATGCCCGTGGGCCGATACGGTACCTGTGAAGGCCCTGTAGGAACTCCGAAAAGTGGCAGCTAACTGGGCTCTTATGAATTTTTTTTTAGCTTAGCTAGCGAACAGTGGATCAACAAATAGCTTTTAACAAGGAAGTAATGTCTTAACACATCTTCTATAATTTTATCCTTCTTCTGATTTTGTGTTTTCCACACACTCCTCGAGGTTTCTGCAGAGAACCTACTCATTTATCAGTGCAATTGATTTTTTGAAAGGCTTGTGTAACATAAGGGGAACTACAAAATTGTTAACTATTTCGTGGCCACTTGCTGACGTCTTGTCTCCAGGCTTTTGTCTCGGGATCTTTGAGCGAGGTTTGTTTCCCCTCTGGTGGACCAGCAATGAAGGGTGAGCCGCTCGCGCTGGCGAAACGTCAGGAAAATCTGCAAAGAAACCTCGGCGGAACATCCCGAGACGGAAGCCAACAGGCCATACGTGAACAAGGCGAACTATTATGTTCTTATTAGAATATAAACATTGAGCCAGTTGAAATATGGCTCAGACTCCCGACTGTTCGAGAATGGCTGTTTGAAGTCGTCATTGCCTTCCTGTGTTCATGTAGCATTGAAACAATGTGTTCTGCCGAACCGCTACAATGGGGATTAGTAGACAGACAGACAGAAGCACCTTATCGGACACTACGTTATTGTTTTGCTTGCAAGTAAGAGACAATGGCAGACGTATCAGGAGCCCAATCTTCTGACAATGTTGACTGGAATACACTGTTTGAAATTGTGAAGTTAGAAGGGACAAAAATCAGGGAACGAAAGGTTAATCAGAACTGACACGGAAACCAAACTGCGGTAATAAGATTCGGAATGGAAGCAGTTGTTGACAATGAGTGAGGCAGGGCTGCTATCTATCTTTAGCGTTATTTAATCTGTACATTGAGCAATAAAGGAAAGGAACGCAAGGAGAAATATAGAAAGCTTATTACAGTTGAGGGGAAGGAATAAAATACGTCGAGCTTGCCGTTGACTTCGTAATTCTCTCGCTCTACGTTTACATGCGACACATCTTCCGGAAGACATAAACCAAATTTCGGAAACCGTTTTTCGCTGCCGTATATAGATGTTAAGGTGTGAAGCGGATTTGTTTGCCCATTTAAATATGGCGTATGGAAAACAGCTGCTCCAGCTGCTGATTCAGTCGACACAGACATTTCTCTTCATGTTACAGTCTAATATTTCTGCTTCTCCTTCACTGCACAGTCGGTCCATGTTAACCGAACATTTTGAAAACAAGACCTAGCTTGACAAACGAATCATGTTTCTAAACCGGTTACGGTTACATGGAAGCGAAAATCGATAGCGAAATTGGAAACCCGGTAACTAGAAGCAGATTTCCACAATCGATTTCGAAGTGTTTACATGACCACGCAGAAGCGTTATTGGAAATCGGTTTACGGAATTCGGTTTTGGGAGCCCATGTAAACGGGTTGTCTGAGACGCCAAAGGTCGTTGAAGATCATTTGAGTGAAATGGATAACTTTGTGAAAAGGAGTTATATGAGTAACATAAACGAAAGTAAAACAAGGGTGATAGGATGTAGCCGAATTGAATAGGGGATTTTTGAGGGAATTACATTAGGAAATGAGGTACTAATAGTAGATTAGTTTTTTATTTGGGCAACGGAATAATTGATGATGGCCATTAACTGGGAAGCATTTTTGAAAAAGATGTATAAATTGTGTATCTCAAATCGTTATTTCTTCAGTCCGAAGGCTAGTTTGCCTTTGCAAGTCTTTTGATTCTAGGCGGAACTGCTGCAACTTAAACCCAATTCAATCTGTTCTAGCCATTGCCTCCCTCTACAAATTTGTACCCCGCACACTTACCTCCATTACCATGTTGAGGTTTCGTTAACAGTTCCGCGTGTGTCTTATCAACGGATTCTTTTAGTCAAGCTGTGCAATGAATTTTTCTCTCCAATTTTACACTCATAACATGCAAAATCACTCTTTTGAAGACTCTGACCTCAGAACGGGAGTCATACGCACCGCATTGTGTAGCAAGTGTAAATCCAGACTCTTATACACGTGGCAGGATGATCGTTGTCTCGTTGCGCATTTAATGCACGAGAAAAATTTATAAGACTTCTTTTCCCAAACATATGTAGATGTTTCTGTTTATCCCTTAATTTGTCTTTTGCAAAGTCCGGTACCTCTGTTGCATATTTGTGCAATGCAATCTACTGAACATTTGTGCAATGCTGTAGGATAGACTATATAAATGACAACAATGATGCAGCTCATATGCTATCACAGAAATGTATCCAGGGGACAAGTAATCCTCTAAAATTGCCATTTTATATACAGCTGATTCTGAGGGTTCAAGGTTATGTTGTGCCATATGGAATTAATTTGAAAGGAAACACATGAAACTCATTGAATCCCAAACGTTTAATTATTAGCCATTCAATATGTTTTTGGAGATAAGCGTACTTTTATAACTAAAACGTTAGCATGTGCAAATTATATTGTCATTATTAATGTAAATATTGATGACACCCTTTTTATTTAACAACGTAAAATTTAATAAAGGTAGACAAATTTTGCTAAAGATGTTTTCTTTCATACACCGATAATCTTAGGTTCTTAGTCAAAATTAAAAACTGTTGTGAGGATAAAAATATAACCATTGAAGAAATCCTGTTGGATACCAACAAAAATAACCAAAAAATGCCACTAATACTCTTCAGTGTAGAAACAAGAAATTAAATTTATAAAAAAATACTTAATTGAAATTTGATGCCGACTGTTGCACTTCTTCTGTTTACAAAACTTAACGTCTCATCATATTAATGGAGTTATTGCATTATTTTCGTGACTTCTATTTTTTATATTTACTGGTATAATAAAAGTGGAACAGTTCTTAACAGCCTAGAATTGAAGTAACGCAGTCGTCGTGTCACCCAATTTGACATGTTATTTTGTAGTCGTGTGAGTTGGACTGTATAATTCATGGCTCTGTCCTTCCTTGTTGCACTGTGTTGAAAAGATTGTGAACTTGCTTTGGAAGTGTTGCGGAAAGTTTCGCATTCATCATGACAACAAAAAAGAGCCTTAATAGCCGACACCACAAGGACACTGGATAATTTACCGTGAACAGCCTGACAACCACACAAACCCAATTTACATAGCGCTCGCTAAAAGCAACTTTGCTTCTCGCTGCACTAGGCAGCGTTAAATCTACGATACGGTTTAGCAGCATACCAGACAATGATTTCTAAAAATGGACGAGAGTTCTGTAATGAATAATGGGTCTGTAACCCAGATTACAAGATTCGATGGGTGGATCGAATAACATAACCAATAAAGTAAGTTTCACTCAGCGAGCCTTGTTGGGAGTTAGTGGGATACCAGACTTTTGTTTCCGTGAACATTACCTTCCCACATTGTAAGAAAGCTGAACAGTCTCATATCATACGGCTATTAAAGGTCTTTTATTTAGCCGTTTTCTTTGATTTATTTTTCTTTATATTTATCTTTTCAAACTCCCGCTTATGTCTGGGTGTTGATTAACAATAGAGCACCCCGAGGACGCGACCCTGACCAGAACACCACACTTTGTATTACTTTGACCAAAGATGTTTGCATGTTCTCACTGTGTCATAAATATTTTTGTTTTATTGCGTAGTCACCGTTTGATTATGATATGACTGCTGTGGTTGATGCAGGCATGCTACTGCTACAGGTAGTGATCTCTCAAAACCAAATTACAACAGATATTGTTTTGTTACTGCCTTTTGCAGACGTGCAACTTTGTCTATTTTTCGTGATTGCTACGGTTGTGTTCTTTTTCTTACTGTTTGTACTGGTTCTTCGGTGGTCACGAAATATTCCTACGATAACAAAAATGAACCACTATTATAAGTAATTTTAGAGTCTCCCCTTTGCGATTCAGTAGTATTCAAACAAGAAACAGTGTTTTGTTGAAGGACGTCGTCTCGTATGCATGCCCCTCCCTAGAAACTATTTTGAACCATGTTGATACGTTCAGACTTGCCGTTACCCTCTACTGGATTTATGGTTGACAGATCCTTTATTTATTGGCTTTGGCGAATGTTAGGTGCTGTAATTTATGTCTGCAATTCGCGTACATGTGTATGCCGTCTATAAGAACGTGTTTAGCTTAAGCACTCCGACTGGGAGTTCTCGGTAACATCGTAAGGAAGCGCCAGTATCTCATACTAACACCATATTGTCTGCCTGCAGCATTGTTCATTGTCAGCGTGGGAAACGCTGTGCCGTCCGAGGTTCAAAGTAAAAGGTTGTTGTTAGGTGCTGCCTCGCTGGTGTCGATCGGCGTTACTCAAGCCATGTCACATCGAACGCGCTATCTGTACGATATCTGTCCCTATTACTTGTGACATCATACATTGATCTTAAAACATTGCTTTCATCTCGTCCTTGAAGCTTCTGTGGCGTCTAGCGAAGTCCCAGTCGCGGCCACGACCAGGATCCAGAAGTCCACCTAACAGGCGTGCGTGTGCGGGAAGCAATTAAGCGACGCCTTGCCCCGCACTTTTACTGGAACTTTCACTGACGGTCCCGGACTAATACTTTACACTGTTACGTATTAAACTAATCTGAACACGGAGTGCCAGCCCGCTTTGACCTGAGGGATAGGAACGAAATAGTCACTCTCCTATGCCGTTAACAAATAATGCTAAGTCTTTGGCCGTTTAGCGTGCCGGATCATAGCGTGGAAAAAGCATGTGGGGGAGTCTTTCCAACGCGCAGAGCAGTATCTAGCATCAGATATTCTGAACGTGCTTTTGAAAGTAGGCTAATGAGATGGAAGATCGCCATCTACATCACATGCCCATCATCCATCTTCAGTACAGAGTTGCGAGACGCCATATTGGTTTTTCAGTTTGAAGCCCACATGTGTATACGAAGTGTGCTCATAATGTAACGGATTTTTTTTTTAATTTCGTGGGCCTTACACATCCGACTTTTTAAAAAAATTCCCTTGTTGGTATATATGTTCCTGATGTATGTTTGCATTTTCAACTGTTTTGAACATTTAGTTCATTGTTGACAGTCAAAAAAGTTAAACGTGTTTCCGAATATTCAGCGATTTTTACTTTCGAAAAAGATGGATCAAAGAATTTGCATTAAATTTTATTTGAAAAACGGAATAAAGTGCAGCACCGCATTTGAAATGTTGAGTGTGGCTTTTGGCGAATCTAGTAGGAGTAAGACAAGAGTTTACGAATGATATAAGCGTTTCAATGAGGGTGCAGAAGACGTGGAAGACGACGACCGCCGTGGACGCCCTAGTACATCAATTACTGACGACAATTTGGAAGAAGTAAAGAAAAGGCTTCTGGAAAATCGCCGTATCACCATCAAAGAGGTTGCTGATGATGTCGGCACATCCTTGGTTCCGCCAAGCAATTTTTGCGGATGTTTTGGGCGTGAAAAGTGTAGCGCAAAGTTGGTTCCGAAATTTTTGAATTTCTACTAAAAGTAGCGTCACGTAGACATCACTCAGGAATTGCTGAATGAAGTCAACAGCGATCCAGAACTTCTAGAGAAGGTTGTACAACAGCTGACGAAAGATGTGTATTCGGGTATGACGTCAAAACGAAGTCCCAGTCGTCCCAATGGAATTTGCCTGAAGAGCCAAGACCGGAAAAAAAGGACGAGTTCGATCACATCTGAAGGTTCTTCTCACTGTTTTCTTAGATTACAATGGGATAGCGCATCATGAGTTCCTGCGTTGTGGTCATACAGTCAATGGGCACTACCTGGAAGGTATGCGCAGTTTGCGCGAAGCAATCCGAAAAAAACGATCAGAACTGTCACAAAGCCAATCGTGGAAATTGCATCACGATAATGCTCCCACTCACACCTCAGTGCTTGTTCATGATTTTTTGGCAAAAAAAAACCAAAAAAAAAACCGTTACGTTGCCTCAGCCACCAGATTCGCCGGACCCCCCGCGACTTACTTGTGTTTCCGAAGTTGAAGAGTACGGTGAAAGGATGTCGTTTTACGACCGTCGATGAGATAAAAGCAGAATCGCTGAATGAGTTGAACACCAAGACTGGAAATAGTGACCGGCCACAGTGGCCGTGCGGTTCTAGGCGCTACAGTTTGGAACCGAGCGACCGCAACGGTCGCAGGTTCGAATCCTGCCTCGGGCATGGACGTGTGTGATGTCCTTAGGTTAGTTAGGTTTAATTAGTTCTAAGTTCTAGGCGACTGATGACCTCAGAAGTTAAGTCGCATAGTGCTCAGAGCCATTTGAACCATTTTTTGGAAAAAGTGCCGGCACAAGTGTATTATATTTAAGGGTGATCCCTTTGAAGGGGACAAAAGTGATGTTGATGCAAAATAAATATTCTTTAAAAGAAAAAAATCCCAGTACTTTCGGATCACATCTCGTAAACCGTTTCTAATTCCAGCAAATTGAGGAACTTTGAAAACCCCCCTTATTTTATGATTTGTTGTAACGAAATGACGGGAAATGTAGTATTGTTGGTTAAAGAATTTTTGCAACTTCTTAGTGTTATGAAAGTATGTCGTATCAGAACAACGGCACAGTAAGCATCCACCAAAAAACGCATTGTTCTTGGTACAGTTTGTTGTAATTAAATGTCAGTTAATAACATATCTACGATTAAAGCTTTCAGGAGATGGTAAGATCGGGAGTTTGGCCGCAGATCACTGACGGTCGGTGCGGCACTGCGAGTAGAGACGCAGAGTTTGACGTGTCAGACGAGGTGGTGCTGGTTCGAGTCTCGCTGGAACCGGATTGTTTTTTACTAACTTCGCGTTTTCTAATAGATGCCGAGACTTCCTTATCAGTATAATGAATTATAGAATATAATATTTGATGTTATGCAAATATAAGTGCACTCTTTCTGAGGAGTGAATTTGTTCGACTGGCTTAATCTACAAGACAGTTTGCATTACGTGCAGTAACATATTATGCTCTTGCTTGTTTTAAGCTCTATGTTTCACAGGTTGTAAAAATTCTGCTATTGAATAGGAACAGTGATCAAGTAAAAATGACCTTAGGGGTTTTACTAAAAATGAAAAGGATGAAATAATTTTTATCTTACGTGGAGAAGTACTGCAAATTTGCAACGCACTGCTGGTAGAGGAACATTGCAGCCAACTACCGTTAGAGCGTGCTGCGATCACGTGCAGCGTGCTTAGGCGCACACGTACCTTATGCACAAGTCGCATCGTTTCTGACCGTTCAGCAGCACGTTGAACTCGAAAGCTCGACGTTGACATTCGAAAGCACATTCTGTGTGCCGACGGTTTTAGCCGCCCCAACCGGACGACGTGCGTTGTGTTGTTCCACATTTTACGTAGTTTTTGTGAGACAACTGACGATGCACTGGTCCACTTTGGCACGCTGGTGTAAAATCAGCTAGGTGAAAAAATACGGTGTAATACTCACGTTTATTTTCTTATATTCACGTATATAAGCTGACTTCAGAAATTTTCTTTGCCTCAGAATAAAAAAATACTTCAGATAAACTATTCGAAAATTTAGGTCCAAAATCTTGACGTAAAACTTAAACGTGTTTTTCGTGTTGATTTTATCAAAACTCGTGCAGGTGTCGCGGTATGCTGTGTAGAACTACAGGGCGGTTAAAGATTCATGTTAGACACATCTAGAGGTTGTAGTGGGGACTTAGTAGATAATGTTTTCCATAGGAACCCATGTTCGGGAACGTCATCCAACGATGCTACGGTGCACAAAAAGTTTAGGCGCCGGCGCCTGTAAATGTAAATACACTATGTGATCAAAAGTATCCGGACACCTGGCTGAAAATGACTTAAAAGTTCGTGGCGACCTCCGTCAGTAATGCTGGAATTAAGTATGGTGTTGTCCCACCCTTAGCCTTGATGACAGCTCTCCCGCAGGCATACGTTCAGTTAGGTGCTGGAAGTTTTCTTGGGGAATTCTTCTCGGAGTGCTTCGCTCAGGAGAGGTATCGATGTCGGTCGGTGAGACATGGCACGAAGTCGACGTTCCAAAACATCCCAAAGGTGTTCTATAGGATTCAGGTCAGGACTCTGTGCAAGCTAGTCCATTAGGGGGATGTTACTGTCGTGTAACCACTCCACCACAGGCCGTGTGTTATGAAGAGCTGCACGATCGTATTGAAAGATGCAATCGCCATCCCCGAATTGCTCTTCAACAGTGGGAAGCAAGAAGGTGCTTAAAACGTCAATGTAGGCCTGTGCTGTGATAGTGCCACGCAGAACAACAAGGGGTGCACGACCACACCATAACATCACCGCCTCCGAATTTTACTGTTGGCACTACACTCGCTGGCAGATGACTTTCTCCGGGCATTCGCCATACCCACACCCTGCCAGATCGCCACATTGTGTACCGTGATTCTTCACTCCACACAACGTTTTTCCACCCGACGTGATATGTGGTTTATGAGCAGCCGCTCGACCATGAAATCCAATTTTTCTCACCTCCCCCCTAACTGTCATAGTACTTGCAGTGGATCCTGATGCAGTTTGGAATTCCTATGTGAGGGCCTGGATAGATGTCTGCCTATTACACATTACGACCATCTTCAACTGTCGGCGATCTCTGTCAGTCAACAGACGAGGTCGGCCTGTACGCTTTTGTGCTGTACGTGTCCCTTCACATTTCCACTTCACTATTACATGAAACACTGGACTTAGGGATGTTTAGGAATTCGGAAATCTCGTTCAGTGCCCTCCAAAGTCTATGTGCGCTGTACACTGCTCATTCCTTAGTGCAACGAGTCCAGGAATATTGTCACTTGCTCACTCGTGGTGGAGCCAGTGTCATGTTTCTGTGGGTCCCTGGTCATGTCGGCCTGCCAGGAAACGAGGCTGCTGACGTTGCTACCAAGGCTGCAGTCCTCGTACCTATTCCATCCCATGATATCTGCGTTGCCGTCTGTCAGGAGGTGGTGTCCCTTTGGCATCGCCAATGGTCCTCCCTTCACGGGAATAAGGTCCTCCCTTCACGGGAATAAGCTTCGGCTTATTAAGCCTCTCCCAGTGCCTTGGACGACCTCCCCCTACTACTTTGTACACACTGCGCCCAAATTTTAACTGTCCGCAACTTCCTGCTGGAATGCCCCTTTTTTTAACAATTGATGTTCCAGCTTGGGATTGCCGTCTGATTTATCAGCCGTTTTAGCGAATGACGCGCGGGCTGTCGACCGCGTTTTACTTTTTACTCGCCGAAGCAATATGGGGAAGGCCGTTTAATTTTTAGTTTTGGACCTCCATTTCTGTATGGTGTTTTTAGCCCTTTTTCCACGTGCATGTTTTTAGCTGCATCCTATTCTGTCCATTGGGACTGACGTATAGGCATTTAAATCCTCTATGTGCTTGTGTTCTATAGTTTTGCCATGGGCGCGTATGACCCCAGTTGTTTTTTGCGCCCTAAAACGACACAAAACTGTCAGAGGTATCAGAACGGTTTTCGCTTATAACTTTCGACTCGTTCGCTTTCGTTACAGGGACGCTTACCTGAAATTGATACATTTATCCTTCTCCATCACCCTAGAAAGTCTGTGTCATCATCACGGAATCACCCTGTTACGTACATATATTTATAGGCGCCGGCGCCTCTAACGTTGGCGCTCTCTAGCGTCGTTGGATGACGTTTCCGGACATGCGTTCCTATGTAAAACTTGACCTCTAGAATTGTGTACCATGAATAATGAAACATCCTATCGCAAGTTTTAAACATAACCTGTGCTTTTCAGAAACGTGATGTATGGAGTAGTATTATAATATACACTGACGGAAAAAAATCGCAAAACAAAAAAAATTAATTTAGAGTAATGAAATTTCGGCCCGGCTGGGGTGGCCGAGCGGTTCTAGGCGCTACAGTCTGGAACCACGCGACCGCTACGGTCGCAGGTTCGAATCTTGCCTCGGGCATGGATGTGTGTGATGTCCTTAGGTTAGTTTGGTTTAAGTAGTTCTAAGTTCTAGCGGACTGATGACCTCAGAAATTAAGTCCCATAGCGCCCATAGCCATTTTTTTGAAATTTCGGGAATGTAGGTGACATATTTAACCTATTAAAGTTGCGAGATCAAAGGTTAATGTAAGTGTGAGTTGAGCCATTGCAAATGTGAAATTCTGGTACATTAATAATCGGTGTAAGCAACAGAATGTTGAATGCAAACGTGTAAACGTGCATCCATTTTGTTGTACAGATGTCGGTTCTCAGTTTGCGGGATGGATTCCTTTCCTCTTGCACTTGGTCGGTCAATACGGGGACGGTAAATTTTGTTTGATTGTGACACTGGAATTGTCCCATATCTGCTCGATTGAGACAAATCTGGTGATCGAGCAGGACAAGGCAACATTTCGGCACATGTTCTGTTACAACAGCAGTATGTGGGCGAGCGATATCCTGTTAAAAAATCATCCCCCTGGAATGCTCTTCATGTATACCAGCACAACAGGCCGAATCAACGGATTGACGTACAAATTTGCAGTCAGGGAGCGTGGGATAGCCACAGGAGTGCTCTTGCTGTCGTACGAAATCGCACCCCAGACTATAACTCCAGGTGTAGGTCCAATGTTTCTAGCACGCAGGCAAGTTGGTTACAGGGCCTTAACTGGTTTCCTCCTGACCAACACACGGGCATCACTGGCAACGAGGCAGAACCAGTTTTCATCAGAAAACATTATAGACCTCCACCCCCTCTTCCAGTGAGCTCTCACTTGGCACCACTGAAGTTGCAGATGGCTGTGGTCTAGAGTCAGTGGAATGCTCGATGCTGGGCGTCTGGGTTGTAGCTGTCTTGGAAGTAACCGATTTTTTACAGTTCGTTGTGTCGTTGTGGTGCAAAATGTTGCTCAAATTGCTGCTGCAGATGCAGTACGACGCCCCAGAGCCATACACCGAACACCATTGTCTTCCCCCTCGGTAGTGCCACGTGGCCGTCCGGAGCGCAGTCTTCTTGCGACCATACATTCTCGTGACCACCGCTGCCACCAGTTATGTACAGTGCCTACATTCCTGCCAAGTCTTTCTGCAGTATTGCAGAAGTAACATCCGTCTTCTCGTAGACCTATTACACGACCTAGCCCTAACCATTAACGCACCACGTCAAATCTTAAAGTTACTGACCCTCACGACCGTTACGGCGTGTACTTAAAGCAAAACTGATTTGCATCCTCATGGTGGCGCTACTAGTGCCATTCCTGTGCGACTGGCCCGAAATTTGAATGGACATCATCTCCCAGATGTAGGAACACGCCTACCAACTTTCGTTTATGTCGCACAACTCCTTATTAGTGTTGCGATATTTTTTTCCCCGTCAGTGTATTATCCTCAATTGTAAACTTAACCTGTGCTTTTCGAGGAACGTTTGGCCACAATTTTGTGCTTCAAGACTAGCAGTTCCCTAATTTCGTTATATCATATTTATTTGAAAAATAGTTTTTTGGGGAATTAGCGGCCCCTTGCAAAGATTTCGTAAGATATGAGTGTTTGGCGTAACGTATTTCGTAATGCATGGGCGTTTGTGTTTTTCAGTTCCTGTGAATAATTTCTCTGGTAACAGGAATGTGTATTGCCTGCATGTATCGTAAATTAATGCTGTTGCCGGAACTGTTATTGACAACAATCTGAGGAACAGTTGTAATAGGTACCTCGTTTTTGGCTGTAAGTCGCTTTAATTCTAAAAGGCTACTAGTAATGTTATTGCAGCATATCAGACTCGTAGATTGAAAGAGTATCGGCAAGCTTTAGTTGAATCTGTTTGTTTAATATTCTGTAAAATACTGCACCAAGTATAAGTTATTTGTTTACTGTTGAGTGAAATAGAGCATCAGGCATAATGCAGCCCTCGCTACGATCAGGCGATAGCAAACTGCTGCGAATGAAAGTTTGAGTGGCGTGTCAGTGGAAGAGCTAGGCACATGTACAAGAGAGATTGGGAGCAAGGAGAATTCATTGTGCTATCCCATCCCACTAACCAACACCTTTGAAGAGGAGGCAAATGCAAATGGGGAGGGGGTCTGTTAGTTGTCAGTAGTTCAAACGTGTGGCGAATAGTAGTACCCATAAAGCAAATGGCAGCAAAGGATGGAAAGGAACATCAGGACCTCATTCAACATGTGGAACGGGCTATTACGGCAGCCTTTGAGGGCATACGGTGCAGTGAACTGTAGGCTGTGGCACATATTGGGACAAAGGATTCCTAGCGTCTGAGATCCGAGGTCATACATCCAGCGACTAGCAGAGAATCTTGACAACACCAGTCTTGCTCATCAGCAAACAATCTGCAGCGTTGTTCCCAAAACAGACTATGGCTTCCTGCTTCTGAGTTGAATGGACAGCTTGAAACAGAGGCTGCGAAGTTTCCTGACAAGCTGGGCAGTGACTTCCTAGATAGGAATAAAATTGCAAGGTCCCCGTATATGAGTGTGTGTACATTACACTTCAGAGGCAGTTACCTAGGTAGTTGGCCATGTGTGAGCCGTGTGTGAGGTGCACGCAGGGGTGCAGATAACGACAACTGTTAGAAATCCAGCAGTATCAGTACAAGATCGAAAGAAATAACCTCCGTAGGTGAGAGAAAACCCTAGTGGTTAACTGCTGAAGCATTCGTAACAAAGTGCCAGTTTGAAGCGCTCCTAAAAAGCACTGAAGTTCACATAACAATAGATAGAGAAAGCTGGTTAAAATCTGAAGTTGGCAGCAATGAGTTCTGTCACTGAAATTTAAGCTTATACCGAAAGGAAATGAAAATTGGAAACTGAGGTGGTGTATTTGTCATGTTGTTGTTGTTGTTGTTGTCTTCAGTTCTGAGACTGGTTTGATGCAACTCTCCATGCTACTCTATCCTGTGCAAGCTTCTTCATCTCCCAGTACTTACTGCAACAAACATCCTTCTGAATCTGCTTAGTGTATTCATCCCTTGGTCTCCCTCTACGATTTTTACCCTCCACGCTGCCCTCCAACGCTAAATTTGTGATCACTTGATGCCTCAGAACATGTCCTACCAACCGGTCCCTTCTTCTTGTCAAGTTGTGCCACAAACTCCTCTCCTCCCCAATTCTATTCAATACCTCCTCATTAGTTATGTGATCTACCCATCTAATCTTCAGCATTCTTCTGTAGCACCACATTTCGAAAGCTTCTATTCTCTTCTTGTCCAAACTATTTATCGTCCATGTTTCACTACCATACATGGCTACACTCCATATAAATACTTTCAGAAACGACTTCCTGATACTTAAATCTATACTCGATGTTAACAAATTTCTCTTCTTCAGAAACGCTTTCCTTGCCATTGCCAGTCTACATTTTATATCCTCTCTACTTCGACCATCATCAGTTATTTTACTCCCTAAATAGCAAAACTCCTTTATTACTTTAAGTGTCTCATTTCCTAATCTAATTCCCTCAGCATCACCCGACTTAATTCGACTACATTCTATTATCCTCGTTTTGCTTTTGTTGATGTTCATCTTATATCCTCCTTTCAAGACAGTGCCCATTCCGTTCAACTGCTCTTCCAAGTCATTTGCTGTCTCTGACAGAATTACAATGTAATCGGCGAACCTCAACGTTTTTATTTCTTCTCCATGGATTTTAATACCTACTCCGAATTTTTCTTTTGTTTCCTTCACTGCTTGCTCAATATACACAATGAATAACATCGGGGAGAGGCTACAACCCTGTCTCACTCCCTTCCCAACCACTGCTTCCCTTTCATGCCCCTCGACTCTTTATAACTGCCATCTGGTTTCTGTACAAATTGTAAATAGCCTTTCGCTCCCTGTATTTTACCCCTGCCACCTTTAGAATTTGAAAGAGAGTATTCCAGTCAACATTGTCAAAAGCTTTCTCTATGTCTACAAAAGCTAGAAATGTAGGTTTGCCTTTCCTTAATCAATTTTCTAAGATAAGTCGTAGGGTCAGTATTGCCTCACGTGTTCCAACATTTCTACGGAATCCAAACTAATCCTCGCCGAGGTCTGCTTCTACCAGTTTTTCCATTCGTCTGTAAAGAATTCGCGTTAGTATTTTGCAGGTATTTGTCATACGAGACAGGAAACTCAAATCCTCCGAGATAGAAATTGAAGCTGCACGTCAGTTTTTGGGCAAGACTTGGTATCGAGCATGGGCCTAAAACTATAACAGGATCCTTCTGTCGGCCAACCAGGTATCATCTCCTGATGTAACCTAGCATTTTAGAGGCCATCTAAGTCCGCTTGTACAAGTTCCTACTCACACTGGAGGAGACTTATCATCCAACAATCAGCAGGGATACTTATAGTGTTGTTAGTGGTGGGCGTGATAAGACTTTCTGTGAAACATTACTAAATGCTTTCTCTGAAAAACTACCTATAACTGATAGTTCGAAACCCCATTCGTGATGGAAATATATTAGATCTAATGGCAAAAACAGGCTTGATCTCTTCGAGAATGTTCGCAACGAAACTGGGTACAATGAGGCAGTTACAACAAGAATGAATATCAAAGTACAAGGGCCAACTAAATCAAGTGGAAAGACTTATATGTTGAGCAAACTAGATACAGAGACAGTAGTCTGATATCTCAATGAGGAACTCGGAACTTTTACTGCAGAATAGGAGCATGTAGACGAACTATGGCTCAAGTTTAAAAGAACAGTTGACCGTTCACTGGGTAAATAGGTACCCAGTAGAACAGTTCAGAATGGGAGAGATCCTCCATGGTATACACTCTCTGTAAATAAACTTGAAAAGAAGCAGCGAGACCTCAAAAGTAGTGAGATATGTCGAAACAGAACGACCTCCTTCATGCCAGCCAGCATGGATTTTGAGAGCATACACCATGTAAAGCCCAAATCGCCTGAATGAAACGCGTTTGGCGATCAAAAGAAACAGTGCTTGGAGCCTTTAATGACTACCGTAGCAGAGTATTGTCGAAAGGTCTTTCACAAAAAGACTGATAGTGACACCAACGTTAAGTGTCCAGTCACATCACAAGACAGAAACTAAATTTAAGAGAAGCAAAACAAAAGCAGCAATGCTTAGCTGTGCTTTCAAATGTTCCTTTACAAAGGAAAACGCAGGAGTATTTCCCCAATTTAATTCTCTTATAACTGAAAAGACGAGTGATATATATAAATTAGTGTCGTTGATGTTGAGGCATAGCTGAAATCGTTGAAACTGAACAAAGCCCCAGGGTACGTTTGAATCCCTATGAGTTTCTGTATCCAGAAAGGCGACTGAATTAGCCCCTGTGTTAACTATCATAGATCCGTCGAGCAAACAACCGTGCCTAGTAGTTGGAAGAAAACACAGGCCACACCTGTCTACATGAAGTGTAGCAGAAGTGATCCACAGAACTATTGTGCAATATTCATGATATCCATTTGTTGTAGAATCTTAGAACGGACTCTGACCTCAAAAATAATGAGGTATCTGGAAACAGAACAACCTCTTTCATGCCAACTAGCATGGATTTCGAGAACATAGATTATATAAAGCCCAACTCGCCTTTTTCTTACGTGACGTCCTGAAAGTCATAGACCAAGGCAGTATTTCTCGATTTCCGCAAAGCATTTGACTTAGTATCACACCTACGCTTATTATTAAAAGTGTTCGGGGTATCAGGTGAAATTTATTACGCGATACGAGATTGAGGATTTCTTGGCAGGAGGACGCAGCATGTTATCTTGTATGGAGAGTCATCGACAGATATGGAAGTGACTGGGTGTACCGGTGTACTGCAGGGAAGTGTGCTGGGACCCTTGCTGTTCCTGTTTTGTATTAATGGCCTTGTGGACAGAATTAATAGTAACCTCAAACTTTTGGTAGGTGATGCATTTATCTACAATGAGGTATAGTCTAAACGAAGCTGCACAAATATTGTCACACCTTGATAAGATTTCAAGTGATGCAGAGGTAGGCAGTTTGCTTTAAATGCTCAATAATGTAAATTTGTGCACTTCACAAAACGAAAAAAAAACCGTAGTATCCTATGAACATAATATCAGTGAGCCACAGTTGGAATCGGGGAAACTCATACAAATACCTGGATGTAACACTTAGTAAGGCCTTGAAATGGAACGCTCACGTAGTCTCAGTCGTAGAAAAGGAGGTGGCAGACTTTGGTTTACTGGTAAAAAATAGAGGAATGCAATCAGTCTGCAAAGGAGATTGCTTACGAATCACGCGTTCAACCCATTCTAGAATATTGCTCAACTGCTTTGGACTCGTACCAAATACCGAGTTCCATGTATCGGCTGTAAATGATGACTGTAAGAATATATTACTGGTACAAGCGACTACATCCTCTCTCATAGGAATCGTGGAGAAGAAGATTAAATTAATGACAGCGCGCACAGAGGCATTTAAAGAGTCACTTTTCAAGCGCGCCATATGTGAATGTTCGGGCGAAAGCCCTAAAAGTTGGTACAATGGGGCGTCCCGCGTGCCACGCACTTCACAGTAGTTCAAAGCAGTCTTCATGCGGAAGACTGCATTATCAACAAACACAACAACAACAAAAAATCAAAATTATGCTTGTAGCAGAGCGGGCAGTGCTGTCTTCATGGGGCGTCCTGTTAAAGGTCGATAGTGAGTAGCTCGATTCCTCGTCAGGGCCAGGTGTCTCGATCGATAACGTGGTCGATTGATGTGACGTTGCTGAACGCAGAGGAATCATTGAGTAGCACAGTGTAGAAAATAACAGTATCAAACGCATCCTGCTCTTCCTTGTCGACTGACTTTTATGTTGAACTGTACTAGATTGCTAAAGACTAAGGTTCTAAGAATGCTCCCCTTTTTCACTGAATTTCCTCATTTAAATTGCTACTGTCGAAATGCATGAGGAACAGAGACTACTCTTTGAATCTGTTCTGTTTTCGGCTAGAGCAGCTTTTCTCTGGAGATGTCCAGAACAGGTAGTGTGGATGTTGGGCAATATTGTAAAATACGAGTATGTTAAATACGCAGTGTTCTCTGTCTCGTTCAACGGTGTATCTGTCTTTCTAATCGCCCATAATTAAGTTGGACTGACGAATAATGTTTTCCTGGTTGATACTCTAGACTCAAAAGTTGGTTGTTGTGCTATTATTGTCAGCTTTCCAAATAATTTTTCGGAAAACTTGAGAGATCCTTTTTCTCAGCTCAGCATTTCTGCAGATTTTGTAATGACGCACAGTCAAGCACAGCATCTAGTTTCTGTGAGCAAGCATTGTACTTTTGCTGTTGGCCCTTAAGTCTAATCTCGCAGCTGTAATGCATGTTTATATTATCTTGATAGAAACAGCGCACCTGTTTTAATATCGAGACGCGGATATGTTTTCACAATAGCCGTTCTCAGCTGTGTAGTCATTGCAGATAGCAGTGTTGGAACATCGATAAATCGTGTGATATTATCAACTTTCTCACTCCGCAATCCATCGTAAAGTGTGCGGTGGAGAGTACTTGGTGTACTGTTCTATATCATCCATCCCCTTTTCTTTACCAGTTGCTGTTTGTATGTTTTCACAATAGCCGTTCTCAGCTGTGTAGTCATTGCAGATAGCAGTGTTGGAACATCGATAAATCGTGTGATATTATCAACTTTTTCACTCCGCAATCCATCGTAAAGTGTGCGGTGGAGAGTACTTGGTGTACTGTTCTATATCATCCATCCCCTTTTCTTTACCAGTTGCTGAATAAAGCACGAAAAATGACTGTCACTACACCTCCATTTAATGTCACCATGAAGGCTGACGCACCAGTTGCCCATGTGTGTGATTTGTTTAATTTGAAAAATACGCTCGGCCAACTGGTGTTTCTTAATCTGCTTTCGTTCCAGACAGTGTGCCCATGATTTTACTCTGTGGATATGTCATATATATGTGAGAAGAAGTACAAAAGCAAGGTTCAAAGCCCTGTTTCGGGCTTAGAAATGGCTTTTATATCAATGACATTTTATTTTGTGTATGTGGTACAATGTGATAATAAATAA
Source organism: Schistocerca americana (assembly GCF_021461395.2). Taxonomy (NCBI): domain Eukaryota; kingdom Metazoa; phylum Arthropoda; class Insecta; order Orthoptera; family Acrididae; genus Schistocerca; species Schistocerca americana. The sequence continues at coordinate 751,752,398 of NC_060120.1, forward strand.
AGTAGTTTGTCGTTTTGACCTGTTTAATAATTGTAGTTGGGTTCTTCAAGTAGTTTCTTCTGCGTATTTCGCTCAGCTGAAAACTGGAATGCCATTCCGCCATAATTTTTTTTCCTTTTGGATGGGTAATCGCAAACATAAATCCAGACAAAGTTGTTGAAAGCATGTAAATAGTTTGCTCGTACTGTTCAGCGTTTAAGGGATAGGTGGGCGAATTTATGCCTTACCGCACTTGAAGCATTCCTAGCAAAGGATGACCTAAAACTGCGACCACAGATGACAAACATCAAAACAATGTCGTAATGGGATCGGTGGTGTGTGTTTGACATGCATGCAAACCCATCATCATATGCTAAATTTTATGTGAAGCTTCTCCAAGACTGGCACAGACTTCTTAAGTACTAACCAAAGACAAATTCGAAAAATATTTCCCAGCGTAGTTTGGGCCTGTTTCAAAACGATTCAACTTGTTTTGGGGGCCGATTTGTTTCTGTCGATAGGACATGGGTAGCACTTCACGCCTGGAACAAACCTGTAGAGCAGGGTTGGATGGGGAGGGGCAGGGGGGGGGGGCAGACGCCTAGTTGTTTTTAAGTATGTCTAAAAGATGCTTATGTCCTCGTGCGCAGTCGCAAACAAATGGGACCACGCCTCATTATTCAAGAAGTCAGCTATGGGTCCCCACTTTGCTTGGGAGCTTGTGCTGCGTTTATTGTGATGAAAAGACGACAGAAAAAGAAACCAGAAAAGTGACTGTAGGTAAAGAATTGTCTGTGAGTAAATAACAGAGGCACGAGAAGTACAAAGTGAAGACAACGTTTTGTTTGCAAATATCATGAGGAGATCACAGCGAGATTTTAGATTTTACGCCAGCGATAAGGCTGGAAATAACGTTTCGCTAGGTAGTAAGCGGTGACTTGTATACCAGTTTGAACTATTTATTTTGCGTTTCAAAATTAAGCATTTCAATGGTTATATCTGAGAAATACTTCAGATAGGTTCATAGCCGTTATGTGGAGATTAATTTTCAGTTTGTCATTTCTATATTACTTATAGAAAAAGTTGTGTAAACAACTTCAGTCATGATTCGAGTCCCCAGATTCGACAGATTTGAGAATTTCGTAGGCGCCAGAATCCACAAGAACTGAGGTTGCGATTACCAATTTTATACTTGTCTGTCGTATGCTGGAAAGCGCAAAGATTCCCACTGAGGGCGGTAAGCAATGCGCTTTTCGCACAGCCTCCATTTCCAGGAAATGCGCAGTTGCACTGTTGGAAACTTAAGCACATAGGGAAAGTTGATCAAAAAAAAAGGTTTCGCTGGGCGCACCTGTACGCCAATAAAGGCGAAGCCGATTCCACCTAACATAAAGTGTTTGTACCATGCAAAAGGAAGTCTTCGTATCGATTAACTTACGTATTGATTATTCTGCGACGTGTAAAACAGCTGGCGAATGCCAATTACGTCCTCTGGAACAGCTGTTCATAAAACACCCGGGTCAATGGATGGGTTACGAAAGTGGGGAAAATCTTTCATCAGCACAGTGCACATTCCTATGGAAGCGCTTTGGGATTGAGGAGACTGGGAGATTTTAAACACGTATCGTTGGAGCATTCACTGTATTGCCAAGTTTTTGTACCTACTGACTTCCTTATGTTCCTACAACTAAAGACAACTGGACCCACGAAATGTTTTTAAAGAGAGGGCAGGTCCATATTCTACATGACTACATGACTAACTACCCTAAATATCCACATACGTGTGCAAACTGATACGAGCACATATTAAGCAGCTGTGGCGAGCAATAGCGTTACAAATGGTTCAAATGGCTCTGAGCACTATGGGGCTCAACTTCTACGTTTATCAGTCCCCTAGAACTTAGAACTACTTAAACCTAACTAACCTAAGGACATCACACACATCCATGCCCGAGGCAGGATTCGAACCTGCGACCGTAGCAGTCGCACGGTTCCGGACTGCGCGCCTAGAACCGCGAGACCACCGCGGCCGGCTTTTGAATCTCACTCACACGGCAACATCGATGTGATGGTTGACCAGGTGACTACAATAATCGTTTCTGTGGCAGAAAACACGATCCCTCGCTCTTTAGGGTGACCGAGCGAAAGGCACTCGCTTGGTGGAGGCCAGAAGTCGCTGAAGCAATTACGGAGCGTGGGCGAACTATACAGCTAGGCATAAGCGGCACCCTTTCATGGAGCACCGTATGGCCTTTAAACGGCTCCGTGCCCGTGTTCGCTACCTTATCAAACAACGGAAGGAGGAGTGTTGGGCGAGATACGCCTCCACCATTGGGTGCCACACGTCACCTTCCTTTGTCTGGACGAAGATCAAACGTGTTTTCGGATACCAGGCCCCAACAGCTGTCGCCGGTGTTACCATAAATGGCGAGTTATGTACCGACACAAACGCGATTGCCGAGCACTTCGCTCGAGCATCTGTGTTGGAGAGAATTACCCCTCCCCCCCCCCCCCGCCCCCCCCTCTCTCTCTCTCATCCTTTCGCACACTCAAACGGCGGCTGGAAAGGAACTTCCTCTCATTCACTACATGCTGCAGTGAATCCTATAACGCCCCATTTACAATGTGGGAGCTCCTCAGTGCCATTGCACATTGCCCCCACACAGCTCCTGTAGCAGATCGGATACACAGTCAGAAGATTAAATATTTTTTATCTGACTAAAAGCGACATCTTCTCGTCATCTTCGACCAGGTCTGGTGCGACGGCGTCTTCCCATCGCAATGGCAGGAGAGCACCATCATTCAGGTGCCCAAACCCGGTAAAAGCCCACTTGATGTGGATAGCTGTCGGCTCATCAGCCTCACCCTCGTTGTTTGTAAGCTGCTGGAACTTATGGTGTGTTGGCTGTTGGGTTGGGTTCTGGAGTCACGTGGCCTACCATGTTGGTGCTCCATGTCATGGCGGCTTCCGTCAGGTTCGCTCTACGACTGATAATATTTTGTCCCTAGTGTCTGCCATCCGAACAGCCTTTTCCAGACGCCAACACCTGGTTGCTGTCTTTTTTGATTTACGAAAATTGTATGACACGACCTGGCGACATCATATACTTGCCACATTATACGAGTGAGGTCTCCGAGGCCCACTCCCGATTTTCATCCAGAATTTCCCGTCACTTCGTACTTTCCTTGTCAAAGTTGCTGCCTCCCATAGTTCCCCCATAGCCAGGAGAATGGGGTCCTGCAGGGCTGTGTATTGAGTGTCTCTCTATTTACAGTGGCCATTAATGATCTAGCAGCAGCTGTAGGGCCGTCTGTCTCACCTTCTCTGTATGCTGACGACTTCTGTATTTCGTACTGCTCCACCAGTACTGGTGTTGCTGAGCGGCGCCTACAGGGAGCCATCCACAAGGCGCAGTCATGGGCTCTAGCCCACGGTTTCCAGTTTTCGGCCACAAAGTCATGTGTTATGCACTTCTGTTGGCGTCGTACCGTTCATCCAGAACCAGAACTCTACCTTAATAACGATCCACTCACTGTAGTGGAGTCATATCGATTCGTAGGACGGTTTTTCGACGCCCAATCGACTTGGTTTCGTCACCTTCAGTGGAAGTTCTGGCAGAACCTTAATGCCCTCCACTGCATGAGCAACACCAACTGGGGTGCAGATCGCTCTACGCTGCTGCAGCTCTGCAAAGCCCTTTCTCAATCCCACCTTGACTATGGGAGTGTGGTTTATGGTTCAGTGGCGCCCTCAGCGTTGCGTGTACTCAACCCAGTGCACCACTGTGGCGTTCACCTAGCGACAGGAGCTTTTAGGACGAGTCCAGTGACCAGCGTTCTTGTGGAAGTCGGAGTGCCTTCATTAGAGGTTAGGCAAGCACAACTGCTGGTCAGTTACGTAGCACATGTTCGTAGTTCTCCTGCGCATCCGAATTACTGTCTCCTTTTCCCACCCACAGCGGTTCATCTCCCGCATCGGCGGCTCACGTCAGGGCTTCCAATTGCAGTTCGTGTCTGATCCCTTCTTTCTGAATTGGAGTCCTTGCCATTACCACCTATACTTGAGGTCCATTCATGTACATCTCCATGGTGTACACCTAGGCCGCAGCTTTGCCTGGACCTTTCACATGGCCCTAACGATTCAGTTAATCGCAAGGCTCTCCGCTGCCACTTCCTCTCGATTCTTGACAAGTACCAAGGCCACGAAGTGGTTTACACTGACGGCTCAGTGGCTGATGCTTACGTCGGCTTTGCGTATGTCCATGGAGGACATATTGAACAGCATTCCTTGCCCGTTGGCTGCAGTGTTTTCACTGCCGAGCTGGTGGCTACATCTCATGCTCTTGAGCACATCTGTTCATGCCCTGGTGAGGCGTTTCTTCTGTGTACTGACTCTTTGAGCAGCCTGCAAGCTCTCGACCAGTTCGTACCCTCATCATCCTTTGATAGCGACCATCCAGGAGTCCATCTATGCCCTGGAACGGCCCGGTCGTTCAGTGGTGTTTTTCTGGACCCCTGGTCACGTTGGAATCCCAGGAAAAGAACTTGCCTACAGGCTGGCCAAACAGGCTAGGCGGAAACCGCTTTTGGAGGTCGGCTTCTCTGCAACTGACCTGTGTTCAGTACTACGCCGCAAGGTTTAGCGGCTTTTGGAGACGACATGGCAATACCTCAGCATGCACAACAAACTGCGTTCCATTAAGGAAACTACAAATGTGTCGCAGTCCTCCATGCAGGCTTCTCGCAGGGACTCTGTGGTTCTCTGCCGGCTCTGCATTGGCAACGAGTTGGTGACACACGGCTACCTCTTACGCTCGCTGTGATGACCCACCTCAGTGTCGGTGCGGCACCCGGCTGTCAGTGGCCCATATCATGGTAGGCTGTCCTCTTTTGGGTGCCCTGCGACGGACTCTTCAGTTACTGGACTCGTAGCCATTAGTTTTAGCTGACAATGCCTCCTCAGGTAATTTAGTTTTACGTTTTATATGCGACGGTGGGTTTTATCATTCTATATAAGTTTTAGTGCTCGTCCTTAGTCCCTATGTGTTCTCCACTCTAATGTTTTAGGGTGGATGTTTTAATGTGTCGCAGAGTGGCTGGCTTTTCCGTTTTGTTCTCGTGGTCGACCATCCACGGTCATCTGCTCTCTTGTTTTTACCCCTTCTACCTGTTTCTTGCTTCTCTCTGTGGTTTTCTTTTCCTGTCTTTGTCCGTAGTAGTGTTGATTGCCCTTCTGGTTCTTCCTTTCTCTTATTATTGTGCTGTACGTGTCCTTTCTTTTCGTCTTTCCGTTGTGTAACTATTTTACTGGGAACAAGGGACCGATGACCTCGCAGTTCTCCCCCCCCCCCCCTCCCCCCACCACCCCTCTTTTAAACCAACCAACACTCCAGGACTTTGTCTGTTTATTCCCTGTTAGACCTCTGTTTTGGCTACAAGGAACAGTGCCTAGCTCAAAATGGATATAGTGTGACATGGTTCAGTTTCTTTTATTCTAGTGTCCGTTTGTAACTGAAAAACATTTGAAATCCAATGCAGAGGTTTTGGAAGCCATAGGTGATTATTTTTTCGGACCTCCGAGAACTGCGCTGCGGAAATGGGTTCTGTTCGCTGGACATACGTTAAACAAAGTGCATTGACTTCAAAAATCAAGTGCATTTCCCATTCTCTGGCCAAGGATATTTTTACCTTGTCTTCGCAATTTATTTCTTGATTCGTCTGAATAGTGGACTCGTCGACTTTCAAGGGGAATCATATCCGTTGGAATCTTTTTCCACGACACATAGAACCTTTATTGTAACATCTGTCGTGACATTCGTTTAGCATTTTTTGTAATGCTGTCGTAGTTGAGACAGGCCTGTGATGAATCTCACAGCTCTGTGAAATATATGGTGATTTTACTAAGTGTGAAAAAACTGCAAGACGTGATGCGAGGATAAGGAGCAAAAAAGTGTCATCTGGACATGTGGCTGGAAACGAATTCCAACTTACATACATCCACTTCAAGGTGAAGATAAATAAAAATGTCAGTGATTGAAAGCACACACGAGAACATACAAGGCAAGTGGGAATGTTCTGTCTGTTTTAATTTTAAAGATAAGATTGAGCGAACGATCAGCACCTGTTCAGCATTAATGTGTAATTGAAGTATAAAGATGTTGATGAGATGCCTCCGCGCGGAAATGCTGAAGTGAGCTAGAACACTATCACCTAGCAGCCACATTACCCTTAGTGCTAGCAAAGGCACGTTTTCCAGCAAGGGAGGCAGGATCACCCCGCAGGAAGCGTAGATATATTATGTGATCAAATGTATCTGGACACCCCCAAAAAAAGGTTTTTCATAATAGAAGCTTTGTGCTGCCACCTACTGCCAAGTACTCCATATCAGCGACCTCAGTAGTCATTATACATCGTGAGAGAGCAGAATGGGGCGCTCCATGAAAGTCACAGACTTCGAATGTGGTCAGGTTATTGGGTGTCACTTGTGTCACGCGTCTGTACGTGAGATTTCCTCACTTCTAAACATCCCTAGGTCCACTGTTTCTGATGTGATAGTGAAATGGAAACATAAAGGGACACACAGAGCACAAAATCGTACTGGCCGACCTCGTCTGTTGACTGACAGAGACTACCGACAGTTGAAGACGCTCGTAATGTGTAATAGGCAGACATCTATCCAGGCCATCACACAAAAATTCCAAACTCCATCAGGAGCCACTGCAAGTATTATGACAGTTAGGCGGGAGGTGGGAAAACTTGGATTTCATGGTCGAGCGGTTGCTCAGAAGCCACACATCACGCCAGTAAATGCCAACCAGTAAATGCCAAACGATGCGTCGCTTGTTGTAAGGAGCGTAAACATTGGACGATTGAACAGTGTAAAAAAGTTGTGTGGAATGAAGAATCACGGTACACAGTGTGGCGATCCAATGGCAGGGTGTGGGTATTGCGAATGCCCCGTGAAAGTCATCTGCCAGTGTGCCAACAGTAAAATTCGGAGGCGGTGATGTTATGGTGAGGTCGTGTTTTTCATGTAGGGGGCTTGCACCCCTTGTTCTTCTGCTAGGCACTATCACAGCACAGGCCTACATTGATGTTCTAAGCACAATCTTGCTTCCCACTGTTGAAGAGCAATTCGGGGGATGGCGATTGCATCTTTCAACACGATCGAGCCGCTGTTCATAATGCATGGCCCGTGGCGGAGTGGTTACACGACAATAACATCCCTGTAATGGACTGACCTGCACAGGGTCGTGACCTGAATCCTATAGAACACCTTTGGCATGTTTTGGAACGCCGACTTCGTGCTAGGCCTCACCGACCGACATCGATACCTCTCCTCAGTGCAGCACTCCGTGAGGAATGGGCTGCCATTCCCCAGTAAACTTTGCAGCACGTGATTGAACGTATGTTTGCGAGAGTGGATGCTATCATTAAGACTAAGGATAGGCCAATATCATGCTGAATTCCAGCATTACCGATCGAGGGCGCCACGAACTTGTAATTCATTCAGCCAGGTGTCCGGATAGTTTTGATCACATAGTGTATGTGAGGCGTTGTTGAAGGATTACAGATGCCACGAGGTGGCCGCCAGTAGTCCCCACCCATACATTGAGGTTGAACCAATGCTGATGATTCTCTGACACCATACCACTAAAACACTAATACGGACAGAATATTCCCACCTGTCTGGTGTGTTCACATATATGGTTTCAATCATTGAAACCACATTGTCAAATATCTTTTATCTCCATCTTCAAGTGGGTATATCTCCTTTGGAAGGCACTTCCAACCATATGTCCGTTTTACCTCTTTTTGCTCGTTATCCTCATTGGGATCTTTTGCTACAGTTTGGCTCCACTTAGCAAAATCACCCTGTATATTTATCTTTCACTGTGTATGTGCTACTGAAAACATTCCTACCCTTCCCTACTGATGTTCCTAATGGACCAGGAGTGATGGAGGGTAAAGCAGCGTTGAAAGAGCTTGTGCAACATGATCTGGCACCTGCTCAGAAACGCCCTGAGCACAGGACGGTTTCGCCTTGTTGATTAGAAGGCTCATCCGCTCAGTTGACTCTCGCCGCCAACATCCGTACTTCGAGCGTTCTCGTTGCTATCTCTGTACTACACAGCACGGCACCGCAATCTAAGAGCACTGTAGATGGGTGGCAAAGTCTTCATAATTAGACATTTGTGAATGCTGGTATATGCAATGGCACTAAATTTCTGTGGAAGGAGGCAAAAGAGGAAACAAAAATATCATTAAAACTGTGCTTGAAAGAGCTGCAGAGTCTGCACAATAAAGAAAATAAGGAAGGAGAAGAAAAAATAGTCACAAACACTTCAATAGGACATGTAAGAAAGAAAATAAAATTTTATTTTTAGGTAATATTGCCGAAAATGTCTGAGGACTGACATATAATTTCCAAGTGAAACATTTTCCTTATATTACATTGTCAGTATAATAGTAAGAGACTTTTATACTACATTACATTTTTACCTCTTTGTTTTTGGAGATTTACTTTTGGCAGCATCTAGTCTGGCTTTTTATTTTTTTCTTAGGTCGATTCATCACATGTGTATTTCTTTTTCAGTACTCTTTTGAGAAACTATTGACTATGGACGCCTGTATTTGTAGAATGTTGGTCTTGGCTGTTCAATACGATCGTTTGCGGACTCGCTAATTGTAACGTAGAAATTATGGAAGATATGAGTTTGTGCATTGGCTTCAGCTGTCGAACTTCGTCTCCCCAGCTGCGCGGTGGTCGTTCACGACGGAGCCGCCACCGCTGCTGTTGCCACCTCTCTTCCCCTCCCCTCGGCCATTTGCGCAGGTACGGGCAAAGTTATTTTGGAGCTCCCCTACCCAAACTGTTATCCACCACACACCATAATGTAGCTTGTTGAGTATAGATAATAGATGTTAACAGCGCTGACAGAAGTGCATCGAGAGACTTGGCGACCACTATTATTTGATTTTTCTTATATGACGGTAACGCGTAAGTCTTCTGCAAAGATCTTTGTCGATCACTTCCAAAAGACGACAAATCTTTTACGATACAGTGCTGTATTAATTGCACCGTAAGTCTAATAATGAACTCAACAACTCACCAATTGGCGATTTTATTCGGGTAACCCGTTTTAGTGCGCTATAGCCACCTGCAGTTGGGTATGCTTATGTTGCCTTAAGGGTTAAGTAAAATAGCATAACACGATATCCCTATACTGATTTCATATAGTTTATGCAGTCAGTAATGGTTGGTTGTCGCCTTCACTCAGCTACTCTCCAAACAGCTGTTAAGTTTTACCTATCCATTGTGAATGGAATAATTTGAAAGGAGCTAGTGGACGGCCACTCGACACAGCGTTCGACGAACTGTCAGTCACCCTTGTTGACCTTTTGCGCCGTATCGCGGCCACGATCCTCGATGTAGGTCGGCCAAACATACAGCTAGTTACCACTCTCAGTGGTCTAGCTTTCCTAGACACTCTATTCCAGCTTACATTAGTGAGCGAGGTGAGGCAGCGACGGATCATTTGACTCGTACTCAGGACGACGGCTGTTCATATCCCCGCCTGGCCGTCTTGATTTAGGTTTTCCTTGATTTCTCGAAATTGGTTAGAGCGAATACCGTGGTGGTTTCTTTTGAGAAGGTGCAGCCGAATTCCGTCCCATCCCTCCCCAGTCCAAGCAAATTTTCCATCTCTATTGACCTCGTTACCTTCGACGATGCACTAAACTCAATCTTTCTCCCTTTAATAGCTTATGCAGTATCAGTACGGCGACGGAAATCTTAAAAACATATGCGCCAAGTGCTTTACTGACATACGTTTTGCGTGAACATTTTATTGCGAAAGAATTTTGCATAATGGCCGTACAGTATAGGACATGACTATTTTTTCCTCTCGAAGACAGCTGAAGAGGAATTAGAAGGAGCAGCTAAAGTTAGCTATAATTCATCAACGAATGGAGAGTATGCCGATTTCATGCCGATCCAGTAATGGCTTAAATCGTTTTAAACGACTTAAAAGAAATATTTAGTTTCGACCACACCTCGGTAAGAGATCTGGCTTTTAAACTAGGAAGTAATCTAGCTGGAACGACTAAAATCGAATAAAAATAATTAAATCTCTTTTAGCTCCCATCGAGGTCATTTATCTGTAAAAATCTGCTTTTGTGTACAGTCGATGTTTGATGTTTAAAGAATTTTAAGGGCGACTAAATGACGTAGAATCTCTTTCCACAGCTATGTTAGTACAGAGACCTCACTATCAGCATCACTTTACCAAATGAAGCTATAGTAATTTCTGCTGCTAGTATCGTAAATCTAAAAGAGACGAAGTCAACGACATTTCACACTTCAAAATCCAATTGGTAGATTTGGAGAACTTAAAATGTTTACAACTTAGCATTTATATGTTTTGAACACAAAGCCTATTGCTGGCTTATGCGAAAGTTTGCAATTTCATCACAGATGAGGAAATACGCCGGGTAATGTAAACTATATGGTGAAAAAATTTGGTTCTTCGACAATTATAGCTTGATATCTCCAAACTATAAAAGTCGGAATTTATTTTCTTTATTCGTCATAGTTTCTGTGCTGCACGAAATTGAGTACATGCTGCTCGAAATTTTTAAGAATTTGCAGAGGTAACAATCACTTTCCGTATAATTGATTTAAGGCCATACATTATTGCGTATGAAATGTAATCAATATATCTAAATTGTATTTAAAGTTGAGACCGGAATGATATCCCTCTTCATTCTTGAGATATTGGTTATTATATCCGCGGACGGGTCGCTCGCGGCGCGTCCGAACCTTTCCTGCCCTTAGGGGATCAAGTGGTCGTAAAAATCGTCGTATCTCATAAACAGTTCAAGATATCGGAAGGACGATTTTTGCACATCAAAAGATAAATTGGTGCGGTATGTAAATGTCAAAAAGGCTTCCTTCGAATCAAGTACGTTGGGAAGACAAACTAGGAGTCAGCAAGATCAAGCTTTCTGCATAAAACTTGAAAATAAAAAATGAAACAAATCAAATATTTTATGAAATGATTTGTGTAAAAGAAATAAGTAGCTCAGAGGAACGTTCTACGTGCCGTTGAATGATGTTCGAAATCATGAACAGAAAATGAGGTGCACCAGACGTTTCCCTAATATTTTTTATTTCATACTTTTAGACAAATCATTACACAAAACGTTTGACTTTCTTCTCAAAATTTTTGTATGCTTTACTCTTACAACTTATTTAGATTAATTGAAACACTTGGCCTTAACACTGACTGCTGATGAATTATGTTCGCAACATTAAATATGTGTAAAATTTTATGATTCACTGTAATTTATTAGGAACTTAATGTGTGTGATATACTGGGATTGGTGTGTTTACATGTAAAGATCAGGTTCCCTGGCAAGACCTTAAAAATATACTTAGCGATGCAGTGTAAACGGTTTACGTAAAACTTAGTACATAGAATTGTAGCTGAGTCAGTTAAAATATAATATAAATTTGGAATCGAACCAGCGACCTTGTCGAAGTACGTAATCACGATCTGTAACTTTACTGGCCGAGCGGTTCTAAGCGCTACAGTCTGGAACCGCGCGACCGCTACGGTCGCAGGTTCGAATCCTGCCTCGGGCATGGATGTGTGTGATGTCCTTAGGTTAGTTACGTTAGTTAGGTTTAAGTAGTTCTAAGTTCTAGGGGACTGATAAACGTAGAAGTTGAGCCCCATAGTGCTCAGAGCCATTTGAACCATTTGTAACGCTATTGCTCGCCACAGCTGCTTAATATGTGCTCGTATCAGTTTGCACACGTATGTGGATATTTAGGGTAGTTAGTCATGTAGTCAGTCAGTCATCCGCATTTATTGGCAGTTAAATGGCCTTAGTTATGTGAAAAACATTCGTATTTAATTTATTGATGAGGTAGTCGAATGCCTCTCTGCTCATTCACGTGCATTCGAAGAATTTGTACGATGATCTTCGTAGTTGATATTTATGAAATTCTCCACGGAGATTCCTCCCTTTGTAAATTAAGTAAACCTAATTTTGTAGCCTTACTCTCCAGCTACAGTATTCTACAGTTTAGGGGCTGGTTGGCTCTAAGCAGCCATCTTGTAGCGCGACGTGGTAGCTCGCACGCAGGACACCCGGGCTGGAGTGTCGCGTTATCTAGAAGTCGCGCGCTGTCGATAGCTTCTGTCGCCCACGTAGGACACGGCCTATTAACCTAATAAAAACACAATAAGCTGATAGTGGCAGTGACTCTAATGTATGTTAGAACACCAAAAACTTTGTTTTAATGCGTATATATATATAAAGATGATGTGACTTACCAAACGAAAGCGCTGGCAGGTCGATACACACACAAACATACACACAAAATTCTAGCTTTCGCAACCAACGGTTGCTTCGTCAGGAAAGAGGGAAGGAGAGGGAAAGACGAAAGGATGTGGGTTTTAAGGGAGAGGGTGAGGAGTCATTCCAATCCCGGGAGCGGAAAGACTTACCTTAGGGGGAAAAAAGGACAGGTATACACTCGCACACAAACACATATCCATCCACACATATACAGACACAAGCAGACATATTCAAAGACAAATATATATATAAGCCTATTGTAATGTTTCTGCACAATCAAAGACATATTCCAAGTCATCCCAAGGTTAGTGTCACTTTGAAAATCGAATTTTCCAATCCAAAATATGGATTTAAAATTTTTCATTTGTGCGGTTTATCATTGGAGATAATATAAATTTGGAATCGAACCAGCGACCTTGTCGAAGTACGTAATCACGATCTGTAAAGTTACTGGCCGAGCGGTTCTAAGCGCTAGTCTGGAACCGCGCGACCGCTGCGAGATTTAAACATTAACCTTGTTTCCACTGTTTAACTATGACAACCTGCAGGCGTTCGTATTTCACTATCATTTTATTGCAGATATTCTCTTCAAATATGTTAAACTAGTTCTTACATTGATAATAAGTTCTATTTAATTTGAGAACTCAGTACACCATCACGTAAACTACGTACCACAAGCAGTAAAACACAATTGTGGCCATCCACTGTTACGAACATAATACAAAGAAATAACTGTCAGAATGTCCGGAGTCACCCCGCTATTCCAAGTCAACCCGTTTACAGAACTCCTTTATGGAGAATGCGGAAGGAAAGCGAAAAGAACAGTTGAGTTTGCGCGCGCGCACACACACAGGTTTTCCAGCAGACGATCTCCAACAAGAGTGACAATTTAGCAAAAAAAATTCCTGCTTGATGGGCACTGGAATACTACGCAGTGCGTGAGGAGGAAACGTGCTACGAGCGGATCGTGCAGCTTTCACAACAAACATTCCCTTTGTTGCACTCGTCTATAGATCTTTTTCGAGATATTTAATTTTGAAATCGGGGACTCCTTCGCTGGACATCCTGTAACTTGAACATACGAGACACTGGAGTGTGAACGTTGGTTGATGTTCGAGGCTACGTGATTGGTCCTTACTGAATCGAAGAAACGTAAATGATTAAAAAATACGATTTATTGCAGAAGTGTTGCCGGCTCTACTGCAGGTAGTACCAGTTGAAATATGTAGATTTATGTAGTACCAGCTCGATGGTGCCCGGTTGGCTAGGCAAGCGATGACCCAGACCTTTTCCCGCTGCTGAATACGACGTGAAAGCGTTGTCATTTGGCCTGCACGTTCGTCTGATATGACGTCAATCTAGTTTTTTCTGTGGGGGGAAAAACACAAAAATGAAGTCTGTGCACAAGTATCACGTCAAAGACGATCTGAAATTGTGCAGCATGAGCGATGATATCGAAGGAATCTCATAAGTGTGTCTAGAAGCCTTGCACAAGCGACTGCAGACGTGTACTGCACAAGACTGTGGGAATTTCGAACACTTAAAGAATGTGTTTATGAAGTATTCTTTTGTGATTTCCTTGTTTGTTGCTGTTGCGCATCTAACTTTGGAATATGAATATCTTGACTTAAACTTATGATACGAAAATATTATTTAACAATATTTATAGCTCAATTCCCTGTCTTACAAATCCATTCAGTATTTGACGGTCACTTTTCCTTCCATGGGAATTTCGAACACTTAAAGAATGTGTTTATGAAGTATTCTTTTGTGATTTCCTTGTTTGTTGCTGTTGCGCATCTAACTTTGGAATATGAATATCTTGACTTAAACTTATGATACGAAAATATTATTTAACAATATTTATAGCTCAATTCCCTGTCTTACAAATCCATTCAGTATTTGACGGTCACTTTTCCTTCCAAGGCAGTAGCGGAAAAAAAGAACCGTTGTCATAGTTAACTGGTGAACCATCCGCAGATGCCACGTTCTTTGCCTTCCAGTTGCCGTGTCGGTCCAACCACATCTCGCCAAGCGTACTTAGTATCATTTTATTTTATTAAATTTGCTCCACTATTCAGCTTTTGTAGATAGTCAATGGTAGCTGTGACACACTTGAGCGTCGCATCAATGTTACAAATTATCGCCCAATCTCCCTTAACTATCTTTTCAAAAATTCTTGAAAAACTGATGCACAGGTTGATTGTCAATCACTTCAGCTTCCACAATATCCTAAACAAAAGTCAGTTTCGTTTTCGTGCAGAACAAGCAATATTCTCTTTCACCAGTCACGTTCTGGAAGCCATGAACAAAAAGATGTCTCCAGTAGGTTTTTTTGTGACCTCTCCAAAGCCTTTGATTGTGTAAACCATCTTATTCTATTGAAAAAAGCAGATTATTGTTTGGGTGGTACCGTTTGATTCGTGGCTCCAGTCATACCTAAAGGACCGAAAGCACACCGTAATGCTGAATGGCACATCCGGAGAACCTGCCTCATCTGAGTGGGGCACAGTAAGTTGTGGTGTGCCACAAGGCTCTGTTTTGGGTCCACTGCTGTTTCTCATCTTCATCAATGATCTCCCATTTTGTTCTGACACAAAGCGTAAATTTACTCTTTTTGCAGCTGACACTAAAATTCTAATTGATGGCTTTACAGACAACAATCTTGAACAAACTACAAACGAAGTTTCCAATGATATAGTAAATTGGTTTTCTTTAAATGGTCTCTCACTCAATACTGATAAAACCCTTTACATGAGATCCCATATTCCGCAAAGAAGTCTGGAAGAAATTAACATTAAGTGTAGAGATCAAGCAATACAAAAAGTTGAGGTTACAAAATTCCTGGGTGCTTATATAGACAGCAAATGTAATTGGTTGACACACATTCTTCATCTTTACAAAACACTTAGCTCCGCAATATTTGCACTATGGGTTATTGCTTCAGTGGCTGACATAGATACCATTAAGGCATCTTACTTCGGCTATTTTCATTCATTAATGTCATATGCTATTATATTCTGGGGGAACCAAACTCTCGCAAGAAAATTTTCACTGCACAAAAAAAAGCCATCAGAATAATGAGTGGTGTCCATCGCAGACACTCTTGTAGATGCTTGTTTCGAAAGATGGGGATCCTTACCACCGCCTCACAGTATATCTTTTCTTCGTTGACCTTTGTAATAACCCTTCTATCTACAAAGGTAACAGCTAATTTCATGACTATAACACAAGGACCAAAAACAGTCTGCACATTGAAGTGAAAAGTCTCACTATGGTTCAAAAAGGAGCTTACCACTCCAGTATTAAGCTGTTTAATGCTCTCCCACCACACATCAAATGCCTTAACAATAGATTGCCAGCATTCAAACAAACTCTCAAGGAGTACCTCATAGAGAAATCGTTTTATACAATTGATGAATGTGTGAAAGAAAATTTATATAATCACTAAACTTGCAAGTGTTGTATAAATAGTGTAATTAATTTTGTTTTGAATAGGCATATGGAAATTGTTTATTGGTATTATGTATTTCTCTTGGAATAGTAAACTTATCTTGATTCCTGTTTATATTACTCATCCTTAACACGTGAAACAAAAACTTTCTGTTAACTGAATGTGAAATTGTTTAGTTGGTATCTTATTTACATTGTATTATTTGTTGCATTTATGTAAGATGTATTTCAGTTGTGTACAATCACACACATTCCATATCATATACAGTAGAGCGTCGATTATCCTAACGTCGGTCAACCGAACGACCGCTAAACCGAACTGTGTACTCGCTCGCACCTGTTACTCTCCCACCCTACCTTCCATCATCCCCCTCACTCCCAAACCAAGTTTCCCACTGTAGTCGCCGCACTGGGCCACCGCTGGCGGAACATTGCTTCTAATGGGGCCTTCACGAGGCGCTGCTGACCAGCCTAGCCGCCAGTCGCTGTCTTTCAACAATCAGCACACTTCTGTCGGCTTGGCACTGGCAGTAGAAGTAGCGGCAGTATCAAAGCTGTTCACAGCAACAAATGCGCCAGCTTAGAGTTGAGGCGTGCCGCTCCGTGCAGTTTGAAGGATTGCGCGCCCCCAAGAAGAGCTTCTCACGGTGCCAACAGTCACCTTCTGTTCTCCGTTACGACCACTTGTGTGCTGCTGCGTGAAGAAGTGAACTTGACGATACAAAATGCTTAAACGTAAACGTGTTGTCTTTTCTATGAAGGACAAGTACGAGATCATTCAAAAGGTTAGAAGAAGGTGAATCTGCAACCACTTTATCCTATGAGTACAAGGTGGGGAAGTCGACAATTACGGATATAAAAAAACAAAAGACGAGCATAGCAAATTTTATAGCTATGGATCAACAAGCCGTAAAACTATGAAGCTCGCCACTATACAGATCTAAATGATGCTGCTTACAAGTGGTTTACACAAAAGAGATCGGAAGGAGAACCTATCTCAGGTCCCATTCTTTGTGAGAAGGCAATGCAGTTCAACGAAAAACTTGGAGGGCCTTCGAACTTTAAAGCGAGCACGGGCTGGTTAAAACGCTTAAAGTCAAGACACGGCATTCGTGATCTTACAATACAGGGAGAAAAACTGTCGGCTGATTCTTCGGCAGCTGATTCTTTCAAAGTCAAACTAAGGGACGTATTAAGGGAAGAAGATTATGCTCTCGAAAACGTTTACAATGCTGACGAAACTGGACTTAACTGGAAAGCTTTACCGAGAAAAACTCTTGTTTCACGTCATGAATTAGCAGCACCTGGTCGTAAAACAAGCAAGGACCGTATTACAGCTTTGGCTTGTGCTGATGCTACTGGAAGCCACAGACTGCCTATGTTCGTCATTGGTAAAAGTTAAAAACCGCGTTGTTTCAAGCACGTTAATATGTCAACCTTGCCTGTTGTGTACAGCTAACAAGAGTGCCTGGATGGATAGTACGATTTTTATGAAGTGGTTTCTGTACGTTTTCGTACCCTCTATAAAAGCTCATCAGCTGAAGAATGGGAAGAGGGAGACAACACTACTTCTCCTTGACAATGCACCAACTCATCCGTCATGTGATATTTTAAACGAAAAAGACGAGTTCATAAAGGTAATATTTCTTCCACCTAACGTAACCTCCTTATTACAGCCCATGGATCAAGGCGTTATTGAGACTTTCACATGATATTACAGGAAAGAATTGTTGCGTAAGTTATTGTTAGAAAGAGAAGAGGATGGAGAAAAAGTCTCTTAAGATATCATAAGAAATTGAAGAAATTTATGACGAAATAAAAGAAGTTATTCAGATAGTGAAGGGAGACGAAAATTTAATAGTAATGGGTGACTGGAATTCAGTAGTAGGAGAAGGGAGAGTAGGAAACGTAGTAGGTGAATATGGATTGGGGGTAAGAAATGAAAGAGGAAGCCGCCTGGTAGAATTTTGCACAAGCACAACTTAATCATACCTAAAACTTGGTTCAAGAATCATAAAAGAAGGTTGTATACATGGAAGAAGCCTGGAGATACTGACAGGTTTCAGATAGATTATATAAAGGTAAGACAGAGATTTAGGAACCAGGTTTTAAATTGTAAGACATTTCCAGGGGCAGATGTGAACTCTGACCACAATCTATTGGTTATGAACTGTAGATTAAAACTACAGAAACTGCAAAAAGGTGGGAATTTAAGGAGATGGGACCTGGATAAACTGACTAAACCAGAGGTTGTACAGAGTTTCAGGGAGAGCATAAGGGAACAATTGACAGGAATGGGGGGAAAGAAATACAGTAGAAGAACAATGAGTAGCTTTGAGGGATGAAGTAGTGAAGGCAGCAGAGGCTCAAGTAGGTAAAAAGACGAAGGCTAGTAGAAATCCTTGGGTAACAGAAGAAATATTGAATTTAATTGATGAAAGGAGAAAATGTAAAAATGCAGCAAATGAAGCAGGCAAAAAGGAATACGAACGTCTCAAAAATGAGATCGGCAGGAAGTGCAAAATGACTAAGCAGGGATGGCTACAGGACAAATGTAAGGATGTAGAGGCTTATCTCAATAGGGGTAATGTAGATACTACCTACAGGAAAATTAAAGAGACCTTTGCAGGAAAGCGAACCACTTGTATGAATATCAAGAGCTCAGATGGAAACCCAGTTCTAAGGCAAGAAGGGAAAGCAGAAAGGTGGAAGGAATATATATAGGGTCTATACAAGGGCGATGTACTTGAGGACAATAATATGGTAATGGAAGAGGATGTAGATGAAGATGAAATGGGAGATACGATACTGCGTGAAGAGTTTGATAGAGCACTGAAAGACCTTAGTCGAAACAGGGCCCTGGGAGTAGGCAATATTCCATTAGAACTACTGACAGCCTTGGGAGAGCCAGTCCTGACAAAACTCTACCATCTGGTGAGCAAGATGTATGAGACAGGCGAAATACCCTCAGACGTCAAGAAGAATATAATAATTCCAATCCCAAAGAAAGCAGGTGTTGACGGATGTGAAAATTACCGAAATATCAGTTTAAAAAGTCACGGCTGCAAAATACTAACGCGAATTCTTTACAGACGAATGGAAAAACTAGTAGAAGCCGACCTCGGGGAAGATCAGTTTGGATTCCGTAGAAATATTGGAACATGTGAGGTAATACTGACCCTACGACTTATCTTGGAAGCTAGATTAAGGAAAGACCTACGTTTCTAGCATTTGTAGACTTAGAGAAAGCTTTTGATAATGCTGATAATGCTGACTGGAATACTCTTTCAGATTCTAAAGGTGGCAGGGGTAAAATACAGGGAGCGAAAGGCTATTTACAATTTGTACAGAAACCAAATGGCAGTTATAAGAGTCGAGGGGCATGAAAGGGAAGCAGTGGTTGGGAACGGAGTGAGACAGGGTTGTAGCCTCTCCCCGATGTCATTCAGTCTGTATATTGAGCAAGCAGTGAAGGAAACAAAAGAAAAATTCGGAGTAGGTATTAAAATCCGTGGAGAAGAAATAAAAACCTTGAGGTTCGCCGATGACATTGTAATTCTATCAGAGACAGCAAAGGACTTGGAAGAGCAGTTGAACGGAATGGATGGCGTCTTGAAAGGAGGATATAAGATGAACATCAACAAAAGGAAAACGAGGATAATGGAATGTAGTCGAATTAAGTCGGGAGATGCTGAGGGTATTAGATTAGGAAATGAGACACTTAAAGTAGTAAAGGAGTTTTGCTATTTGGGGAGCAAAATAACTGATGATGGTTAAAGTAGAGAGGATATCAAATGTAGACTGGCAATGGCAAGGAAAGCATTTCTTAAGGAGAGAAATTTGTTATTATCGGGTATTGATTCAAGTGTCAGGAAGTCGTTTCTGAAAGTATTTGTGTGGAGTGTAGCCATGTATGGAAGTGAAACATGGACGATAAATAGTGTATACAAGAAGAGAATAGAAGCTTTCGAAATGTGGTGCTACAGAAGAATGCTGAAGATTAGATGGGTAGATCACATAACTAATGAGGAGGTATTAAATAGAATTGGGGAGAAGAGGAGTTTGTGTTCTGAGGCATCAAGGGATCACCAACTTAGCATCGGAGGGCAGCGTGGAGGTTAAAAATCGTAGAGGGGGACCAAGAGATGAATACACCAAGCAGATTCAGAAGGATGTAGGTTGCAGTAGGTACTGGGAGATGAAGAAGCTTGCACAGGATAGAGTAGCATGGAGAGCTGCATCAAACCAGTCTCAGGACTGAAGACCACAACAACAAGAATATTGACTTGAAAGACGCGTCCTACATGATCAGCGCAGCATGGAATAGTGTAAAAGAAGAGAATTTGAAGGAAGCCTGGAATAAAATTTTGGACACAGAAGAAAACTCACAAGGTTTGATTGAAAATGACGAACAGAATATGTCCGAAATTCTCGGTATGCTAAAAGAAACAGATTGCCACGAAAGTAGTAAAGGACGTTCATGAATGGATGAATATCGATGATGCAGATCCAGGACACCAAATCATGCAGGACAGCGAGATTGTAAACGTCGTCACTGATAAAGATGACGCCGCCAGCATCTCATCAATCAGTGCTCCAGAAAGTGAAGATGAAAGTATACCAACAGCTTCTGAGGCGTTCACTTGTGTAGATACTGCCTTGCGATGGTTTGAAGCCCAAGATGAAAGTGACCAGTTTCAGATATCTGTAATGAAAAAAGTACGTGGGTTAGCTGCTCGTAAGCGTGTAGGCTTGCTTAGACAGACCAAAATAAAGGTTTTTTTAACGTTAATTTTGTATACTGTGTGTATTGTTCATGCAAAATGCGTATGTAATATGTATATATTTTTGTTTAATAAACTGTGCCACATACTATATATTCCTACTGAAGTTGCCTTTGTATGTTACTTTGTAATACTAAAAGAGATGCCTAATTTTATGAATAAATTTACTGTAAAGTACTTCTTTGTGGCAATTAAACATGTACAGTTCGATTATCCGAACAAACCAGTTTTCCGAACACCCATGTCCCCAATTACTACGGATAAAATATATATACAGGGTGTTACAAAAAGGTACGGCCAAACTTTCAGGAAACATTCCTCACACACAAATAAAGAAAAGTAGTTATGTGGACATGTGTCCATATCGTTCCATATCCTTGCGATTCACTCGCTTCCAGGATCTATTGAACATGAAATAAATAAAATTAAAAACAGACTGATGAGACAGTTTCGTGTAACTTCAACTTCCGCATAAGATAGCAATCGGTTTCAAGTTCCATCTAGATAAAAGTTCTAAATACAGGGCGATTCGGCTGCACCTACCATTGTCGTTGTATGCAACCCACAATGTTAAATCTGGCCTCTTGAAAGGATGCGCGAAATTCTGTTCTCTCGCTCGCTACGCGCAAACTGTTAGTCCCACAGAAAATATGAACAGGACTATTCTTGTAAGGACTTTGATGTTAAATTTTGTATCGGAATACATTTTCGCTAGAAGCCATAGTTTCAGGTATTCAAGCAAACATACAAAAGTGAACCACACACACGCCACCACCACCACCACCACCACCACCACCACCACCACCGGTCAAGATTTCTAGTGTGCTGTTCATGGCACTGCCTCCTCTCTGTACAAAAATTTTCTACTGTACACGTTATTTCCCACATTCGACCTTCTGGTCTTCATTGACTGGCCAAGTTACGCCACCGGCCCAGTCGAGCACTTACAAATTGTAAAACTGACATTTGTGTTAAATTTTCGCTAAGAATTTTGTTAATTTTAACAGAATAAAATAAACAATTACATCGTTGTATTCGTCAGGCATTCTGACTAAGACACTGCATTGTTGTTAGGGTTAAGTTTGGATCGGATTGTCAACGTAATTAGTTTTAGAGTAAGGTCTACAAAAGTCTTGTTTTCTTTCATTACCCTCACGGGCACGTTGAAATTAATAATGTTAACAAAACAGTCGAATATGCTGGTGACGTAACAGCTCAATCAATAGAGACCAAAAAAAGGTCTAATATCGGGAATAGTTCGTGCTATCTGAAATTTTTGTACAGTGGTAGAAAAGAGTCCCACGAACAACGTTCTAGAAATCCCTACTGGTGAGTGGTGAGTTTGGGTGAGGGGGTGCGCTTGAAAGTCATTGTTGTACTTTTTCTTGAATAAGAGGAAAACTGTGGCATCTAGCAAAAATGTATCCCACTGCAAAAGTTGAGTCATTAAATTTCCTAAAGAAAATGTCCTGTCCATTTTTTCTGTAAGACTACAGTTTGAGCGTAGCGAGCGAGAGAATATAAACCCGCACGTGATTTTTGAAGACCAGATGTAACGTTGCGGATCGCATATCACGACAGCGGTAGGGGCAGATGAATTATCCTGTATTGTAATTTCTCTGAAACTACTACTCGGATTTTGAAATTTTGAGGGGTTAAACGGAAATTCTGTTTCTTTAGTAACAGAAAATACTAAATTTCGGTCATTGTTAACAAAAATTACTGTAATTGTGTATGGAAAAACGTTGATACCAGAATCTCTGATAGTAATATAGCTATGAAAAGAGGCAATATGTCTTTTAAGGCAGACTTTTTCACATTTCATGTGGGCGAAAACAAACTAGCGATATCTTAACCGTTTCGGGAAATAACTGAAGTCAACAGTTTTAACTGTCGGTGAAAAAACAATACTACGTAATATGGCCAGTAAATTCACGAGATGCACAACTGACGCATTGTTAGGCAAAAAAACTACCATTTGCTAAAACAATGTGTATGAAACACTTATGACTCTGCTTGTCGTCATTGTCTGTTGCTCTCTATAGTTTCCTCAGCGACTTTTGTTTATATAATCGTCAGATCCATTAACCTTCAAATATCTATTATAAATGAACGCAGCTCCTTTTTCACAAATTAATGGGTGGAATAACACGCACATCTCCGTATTTTGAAATAATTGTTATTCGGTTTTAGCCTTTCAAACTGTGATACTTCCCCTGCTGGAAGCGGGGAATTCAGCGGAGGAAAAAGGAATGAAAATATACAAACTAAAGCATCGGATGTCTGTCACAGTGGGCCGATTCACATGTGCGTCTAAAGGACGTCGTCACATTGCACCGTTCAATCGCCCGTTTTAGCAGCACTTCGCAGTCAACTGCGAAGTTCATCCACGTATCATACGCCATAGTCGCACCCCGACGGTCCTTTCAGGAAGCATCGTGGTGTATAAACAACACGATAAAATTAAAGAATCAAATGAAATACATACGACGTGTTCAAAAAGTCTCTCCGCAGTGCCGTATGATTAGCCGCGCGTGCCGTGTGATTGTTCGCCTGCCTGGGTTACGTCCCTTGAAGTGGACTCTCCCAACATTCCACTGTTTCCGTTTATCTCGACCAGCGTCAGTAGTATCGTTGGTGTGTGTCGACGTGTTTAGTTCCTTTGTTCGTTTGTTTCGTTTTTGTCACTTTTGAAATGCTAACCATTGAAGAACGTTTGTTATCAGTCGAACAAGTGTTCAAAGCTGGCGGTAAATACAGTTTCAGTTCGTCAAACATTTAATTCAGTTTTCCCGGAGACAACACTCCCACATCGCGATACTGTGCGAGATTTGATTAACAAATTTCGAAGTACGGGTTCAGTGACATGCACCGAGAAGTGGTCGTCCTAGCGTTTTGTCTGAGGATAAACTGCTCGATATTTCCAATAAAATGTCAATGAGTCCGAACAAGTCAGTAAGAAAACTCGCCCAGGAAATTGATGTTAGTGCCGGAACGGCCCACAAAGGTGTAAGGAAAAAATCAGAACATTTCCCATACAAAGTGACAGTCATTGCAAGAACTGAAAAATACTGATCATGGCAAGAGACTGCATTATTGTCAAGGATTCAAAAATTTCGTTCAACATAATGGAAGGTATATTCTTAATGAAACGTTTTTCACTGGTGAGGTGTGGTTTCATTTATCCGGGTGTACGAACTAGCAAAATTCCCGTATGTGGAGTACTTCAAAAATGGTTCAAATGGCTCTAAGCACTATTGGGCTTAACATCTAAGGTCATCAGCCCCCTAGACTTAGAAACTACTTAAACCTAACTTAAGGACATCACACTCATCCATGCCCAAGGCAGGATTCGAACCTGCAACTGTAGCAGCAGAGCGGTTCCGGACTGAAGAGCCTAGAACCGCTCAGCCACAGCGGCTGGCTATGTGGAGTACTGCAAATCCATTGTGTATTCATGGGGAACCACTTCGTTCTGTGAAAATAGGAGTTTGGATTGCAATTTCTAGACGTGGATTGTGTGTTCCATATTTTTCAACGAAACAATAAACACACAACGATACTACAGTGATATTCTGTACACATTCATAGGAGAACTTGTGTTAAGTGAAGTACTGCACGGTTATTTTCAACCGCGCATGCAGCTCGCGTTTCAATGTCACTGCTTGTTGATGTTTTTGGTGCTCGCATAATTTCACAGGGACTTTGGGCTCCACGATCGCCTGACCTAACACCACCTGACTTTTTCTTCTGGGGAGCAGCGAAAAATCCATCGATGAATTGAAAACTGCAATATCCACTTTCACTGCTTCTGTTACAGAAGAAATGTTACATCTTGTGTTTGGAAACATGATTAGACGAATTGAATTGTGTATTCAACAACATGGGGGACACTTTCAACAATTAATGTGAAAATTTGTAAGTAAAATGAATAGTCAATAAATTAATAACTTGTATTTCACTGAGTTTCATTCGGTATATTCACTGCGGCATACGGCACGCGCGGCTAACAATCATACGGCATGGCGGAGAGACTTTTTGAACACTCTGTATAATTACTGTTGTTCACTATGTTAATGATAAGTACAGTGTTGCAAACGTGAGGGCTAGTCATTAAGTTTTAATTATCACCTCGAAGAACATAAAGTTACGTAGTTAGTTTTTTGCTTGTTATAGAATAGGGAAGGTGATTATCGCTGAAACCTGTTTTCGGTTATGTCGTTCTTTTTCAACGGCAGTTTAAACTGAGTGTCTGCACTCCTCAAAATAACTCGTTTCTGAAATAACCGCTTTTCGGTTTTTTATTCCTATCATTTGCTGTGATAAAGGTAGGCGTATGACAATCGAGACGATATTGGAAAAGTGAAAATCGTTCATGGATCAGTTTTCTACATCTTGCATGACGTGGTGAACAGGGCTATCCTCATCTGAAAGAGTTAGTCGGGAGGAGGCGGGGGGGGGGGGGGGGAGATAGAAAAAGTCCTCAGTAGGGCACCAGTGCTGAAAAGTAGAAAGCTATCTGGCAGAATCTTTTAAGTGATACACGTGTCGCTTATCATCGGTAGGATATCAATCTACGCCTACATGGCTACTCTGCAAATCACATCACATGTAAGTGTCTGGCAGACGGTTCGTCAAACCACATTCACACCAGTTCTGTGTTATTCCACTCTCGAACAGCGCGCGGAATAAAAGAACATCTGTATCTTCCCGTGCGAGATATGAGATCCCTTAATTTATTATGATGATCCTTTCTCCTTATATAGGTCGGCGTCAACAAAATATTATCACATTCGGAGGAGAAAGTTGGTGACTGAAATTTCGTGAGAAGATTCCGCCACAGCGAAAAACGATTTCCACCCCGTATTCAGTATCATGTCCGTGACACCCTCTCCCTATTTGTCGATAATACAAAACATGCTGCCCTTATTTGAACTTTTTCGATGCCCTCTGTCGATTCTATCTGATGCGATAACCCACCGCATAGCAGAATAGAATAATGTGTGGGGTTCATAGTTGCACATCTTGTAGGCATTTGTTTAAAAGGTTAGGAATTCTTACAACTGCTTCACAGTACTTTACTCAGTAATGAAATTTTTTCTCAACAACATGGACCAGTTTAAAATCAACAGCGATATTCATGATTACAATACCAGAAAAAAGAAAGACCTACACTATGCTTTACTTAACCTATATTTGACACAGAAAGGGGTAAAATATGCTGCTATAAAACTTTTTGATAAATTACCAGATGAAATAAAATGTCTGACAGACAGCTGTAATAGTTTCAAAAACAAATTGAAATCATACCTCCTTGACAACTCCTTCTATACCATAGATGAATTCTTGAATATTAGTAAATAAATCTGGAGATATAATATATGCATTTTGTGCCATTTAAGAGAATGGGATAGATAATAGAAATATTTAGGTATAACACTATAATGTTAAAAAAAAAAAAACCTTGTTTCCTGTACGCAATTCTTGTGCATTTGATGCGTTCCACATCATAACGGTTTTTCCGTGCTATTGATCAATGGAACACGTAGCTAACTAACTAACTAATTAGCAGTACTCTAAGAGGACATACAAGCATAGTGTTGGCAGTCTCTTTAGTAGATCTCCTGCATCCTCTAAGCGTTCTTCCAATAAAACACAGTCTTTGGTTCGCCTTCCCAACAACATATTCTGTGTGTTCTTTCCAATTTAAGTTGTTCGTAATTGTATTTCCTAGGTATTTAGCTGAGTTTACGGCCTTAAGATTTGAGTGATTTCTCGTATAACACTAAGTGTAGCGGATTCCTTCCAGCACACATGCAGATGAACTCTCACTTTTCACTATTTAGGGTCCATTTCCAGTTTTTGCTACATACGTATATCTCATCTGAATCATTTTGTGATTGGTTTTGATCCTCTGATGACTTCATAATGTGCTATGTGACAGCATCATCTGCAAACAATCTAAAAGTACTATTCAGATTGTCTCCTAAATCGTTTATATTGATCATGAACAGCTGAAGGCCTATCACACTTCTTAGGTTACGCCAGAAATCAGTTCTATTTTACTCGATGACTTTTTGTTAATTACTATGAACTGTAATCTCTCTGACAGGAAATCACAAATCCAGTCTCATAACTGAGACGATATTCTATAACCACACAGTTTGGTTACAAGCTGCTTGTGAGGTATGGTGTCAAAAGCTGCCTGGAAATTTAGAAATAGAGAATCAGTTTGAAAACCTCGTCAATAGTGCTCAACGTGTGAGTAAAAAGCTGGCTGTATTTCACAAGATCGATGTTTCCTAAATCTTTGTTGTGTGTGCCAATGTGTCAATATGAGATTGTGTCAATAGATCAATTGTAATTTGTAATGTTTAAACACAATGTATGTTCCAAAATCCTGCTGCATATTGATGTTAAAGATATGACCCTGTAATTTAGTAGATTACTCCTATTGCCTTTTTTGAAAAATGGTGTCACTTGTACAACTTTCCAGTCTTCAGGTACATAAAGGGTGGCGCACGAAATGTTACCATTTTGTTTTTGAATGTAAACTTTAATGTCAATACAATCTGAAAGGAACATATACTACAATGAAGAGCCGTCCATAGATATTTGTTCTAACTCGGCACATGCTACATATGTCCACCATTTCGTTTCAGAACTTCCATCAAACGAACACTGAAGTTAGTGATTACCCTACGGCACATGCTTCCGTAATTTCACTGCAAGCTTGAAGAATAAGCCTTCTGAGCTCCATTAAATCACGTGGACGTTTCGGGAAATTTTTTTCCTTTAGGTATCCCCAAAGAAAAAAGTCACATGGATTGAATGAACCACTGCGTGTTGAAGGGCAAGGCAGTAGCAAGAAGCTGTGGAATGAAGCTATTGCGATGCATGCTCAAATAACGCTCGCTGTTCAGTTTCTTCAAAGAAAAAGGGTCCAATAAGTCCGTGACTGGAAGTGCTGCCCACGCTGTAATCCTCGGAGCGTAATGTTGCCGTTCATGAAGCACTTGTGGGTTGTCAGTGGCCCAAAAGCGTACATTTTGTTTGTTAACCACACCGTCTAAATGAAAATGCGCCTCGTCTGAAAACCAAACGTTGTTGAGAGTTTCTTCCCTACCCTCCGCCCACTGAGCAAACAGTAGTCACTGCTGCTTGTGTTCTTCAGTGAGCTTCTGTGCACAGGTCATCTTGTATGGGTACATATGGAGATAACTTTTAAGAATGGGTTGAACGGAGCGTCTAGATATTCCCAGTTGCACCGCTGCCTTTCTACAAGATTTCCCGCTTCTTCTCTGTACAGCAACTCGTACCGCTTCAATTTTTCCGGCGAACAAACAGGCTTCATCTACATCTACATTGATACTCCGCAAGCCACCCAACGGTGTGTGGCGGAGGGCACTTTACGTGCCACTGTCATTACCTCCCTTTCCTGTTCCAGTCGCGTATGGTTCGCGGGAAGAACGACTGTCTGAAAGCCTCCGTGCGCGCTCTAATCTCTCTAATTTTACATTCGTGATCTCCTCGGGAGGTATAAGTAGGGGGAAGCAATATATTCGATACCTCATCCATAAACGCACCCTCTCGAAACCTGGCGAGCAAGCTACACCGCGATGCAGAGCGCCTCTCTTGCAGAGTCTGCCACTTGAGTTTATTAAACATCTCCGTAACGCTATCACGGTTACCAAATAACCCGGTGACGAAACGCGCCGCTCTTCTTTGGATCTTCTCTATCTCCTCCGTCAACCCGACCTGGTACGGATCCCACACTGATGAGCAATACTCAAGTATAGGTCGAACGAGTGTTTTGTAAGCCACCTCCTTTGTTGATGGACTACATTTTCTAAGCACTCTCCCAATGAATCTCAACTTGGTACCCGCCTTACCAACAATTAATTTTATATGATCATTCCACTTCAAATCGTTCCGTACGCATACTCCCAGATATTTTACAGAAGTAACTGCTACCAGTGTTTGTTCCGCTATCATATAATCATACAATAAAGGATCCTTCTTTCTATGTATTAGGCCGGGGTCGCTTCGCTTCCAACACTGTTCCTTCCTGTACAAATTTATCGTACAACCTGTGGATGGTCTTCTCGCAAGGGACCCATCGAGTGTTAAACTGTTGTCGAAAACGCCTCTGAGCCACAACAAGGCTTTTCGTTCCTTGAAAAAGTAACACAATTGCCGAACATTGCTGTGTCGTCAGTCTTCCATTGTCAGCTATTGCTGCTTACTAGTCTCCTAGCGGCAGTATCGTGAATTACACGTCATTTCGTAACTCATTTGTTTTTCCAAGCTCTGCTGGTACTGCTGTAGAGATCCCAGCGGGATATCTGATGTGCGTCGTAAATTGTGGAAGAAACAATTGGTAATACATTTCGTGCGCCACCCTGTATCTTTTGTCAAGCAAGTGGTTGTATGTGGGAGCTATTACATCAGCATACTCTGACAGGAACCTATAAAAAAAAAAAGTGGTATACAGTCTGCACTGGAAGACTTGTTTTTATTCAGTGATTTAAGTTGCTTCACTATTCTGAAGATACCTACTTCTAAGTTACTCATGTTGGCAACTGTTCTTGATTTGAATTCCGGAATGCTTACTTTATCGTCTTTGGTGAAGAACTTCAACGATAAGATTCACTGATGGCAGCGCTATTCTCAGGGATACTGAATGGAATAATCTGCCTACTGAGCACAGTATATCGATTGAGAGTAAGCCAAAGAAAGACAAAAGTAATGAGGAGTTGAGGAGTAGCAGAAATGAGATTAGTGAGAAATTGGGGACCACAAAGCAGACAAAGTGAAGAAATCCTGTTATCTAGGGAGCAAAGTAACCCATGACAAAACAAAGCAAGGAGGATGTAGAAAGGAGACTAGAACAAGCAAAAAAGACATTCCTGGTCAAAAGAAGCCAACTAGAATCAAATGTCGGTCTTAATTTTGGGAAGAAGTTTGTGAGTGTGTACAGTTTCGGAGAACTGCATTTTATAGAGATGAATTATGGACCATGGGAAAACTAGAAAAGAAGAGAACCGAAAATTTTGAGATTGAATAGTATGGACGGGTACTGAAAGTTAGAGTGATAACAAATGAGGGGAATTGGCGAGGGAAGAAACATGTAAAAAATTGAGAAGAAAAAAGACAAGATGATAGGACATGTGCTTAAGCATTAGGGAATAACTTGCATTTCACTAGAGGTAGCTGTAAAGGATAGAAACTGTAGGGGAAGATAGAGAAATGAATATATCCATCAAATAATTGAGGACGTTGGGTGCAAGTGGTACTCTGAGGTGAAGAGGTTGTCCACATCAAACCAGTCAGAGGACTGAGAACTCAAAAAAAAGTGATGGAAAGTTTGCATGTTGTTAGAAGACATCAAACACTTTGTCAGTTGTACTGAACCAGTAATAAAGAAACAAGACACTAATTATAGAAATTCAGTATGTCCTGAATAGAGGATGGCAACAACATTGTGTTTTTTAATTCGTTTACAGATTTGTTGTATCTCCTCAAAGTATCCAAGCAAAGTGTCAGAATGATTGTTCCTGAAGTGTGCAGAACACTAAATAATACAATGAGAAAATGTGTATTCTGTATCTCAAAATTATTTCTTATGAGCACAACTTAGGAACTAAAGTTGTTAACAGATTCCTGCCAGGAGCTGCAATACTAATAGGGAAGCACATGATGTCATCCTTGAAGAGCTAACTACCTGACATAGAGAATATAGCCATAAAGGGTCATAAATGATTGACATTCCTATGATTCAGAATTGTACTGAATAGGATTATATTCCCGAGTACCATCAACATCGTGGTTTTTTTATGTTATTTTTTTATGTGGTATTCGTTGTATTTCAGATTTCACAATTCCAGTTGCTCTCAGTACAGATCTATTAAGTTTCTTGTTTTCTTATGATTCCACTTGAAACTCATGCTCGTTAGTGAGAAACCGTGTCGAAATACAGCTTGCATGAATGAATCATTTCCATTGACGTACCTTCAGTGGGTAGAGCAGTATTGTTTGCCATCTACACAGAACATGTCATGCTGCTCTGAACCTTTTTTCTTGGTTTTGCGCATTGCAACACATCTGGTGTGTCAGTGGCTTCACACTTATTCAAAAAGCTCACTGAGCTGAGGAAATATTAAAACTGTGTCAGGCCAGTTCAAATGACTTCTTTAGCTGCCTAATCATGATAGACAAGTTCTGGGTGTGTCACTAAGACCCTGAGACAAATGACCATAGCAAGCATTGGAAACATGGATTAACCATTGCCAAAAATGTCAAAGACATCCATCAGTGGGCAAGGTAATAAGTGTTTTTACGGACTGGCCTGGTGTGGTGCTAATAAATCATGCTTATACACGACAGACCCTCACAGGAGCATACTACCGAAATTTCCTGATGATGTTAAGGAAGGTTGTCAAGATGAAGTGGCAGCAGGAGCTGTCCAAAACAGTGTTTTTGCTACATGGCAGCACTCCAGCTCATTTTGTGTAGGACACAGTCACACATGCTGCATTCCCGGGCCATCAAATTTTGATTTATCTACGTATTTTCTTGACATGGCACCCATTGACTCCTTTCTTTTTTCTCAGATGGGAAAATTAAAGCAGGTGTCAAAAGAGAGGCTAATGAGATTTATATGGAAGTTACGTATCTGTTGCACTACACAAGACTCTCGAATCCACTTAGTCAGAAATTAAACCTGCATGCTAGATTGTACGAGCAAGACTCAGTGTCAAGAGTGGGCATGAACTGACAATGAGATCCTTCTATTGACCTTCAGACTCCCTCCCAGATGAACCAAGCACTTAAGAGAGAACCCTAGTTCAGTTCCTACTATGCAAATCCCCCAATCATGTTGTCATCATCAGAAGAGACTTAAATCATGCAGCAATCAGTTGGGCTAATTAGTTTTATTGGTGGAGCACATGATAAGACATCCTGCATAACATTGCTGAATCCCTTCTCTGAAAACTACATAGAACAGATAGTCCACAGTCATACTCATGATGGAAATATGTTAGATGTAATGCCAATAAATAGCTCAGAGTTCTTTGAGGATGTGCACATTGAAACTGGTATCAGTGACAATGAGGCAGTTCTAGCAACAATGATTACCAAAGTGCAAAGGGCAACTGAAACAAGTAGAACTGTATATATCTTTATCTTCAGCAAACTAGATAAAGAAGTAGTAGTGTGTTATCTCAGTCGGATCTGACAGAAGCACGTGGAAGAACTGTGGCTGAAGTGTAAACAAATAGTTGAGCACATACTGGGTAGACATGTACCTAGTAGAAAGTTCTTGACTGTAGGGACCCTGTGTGGTATACAGTCACCATAAAGAAGATTCTGAAGAAAGATACTGCTCTACAACAGGGGTGAAACAAAGTATAGGGCTATACAGAGTGCTCTAAGATGAATGGTCAATATTCAGGGAAATGACAGGAACAATTATCTGAAGCAAAGGATTTCACATTGACATGTATCCTATTTCGAATGGTTTCTGAGTTACAACACATTTATTGTACTGTTATTTATTTCCTGTATTATTTAATACTTTCTCAGGTTTACAGATGTACAACAGTTAGTAAACATTACAACATGCATTTTACAAAGTATCAATTGAAAAATGTGTTTTTAACATGTGCAACTCTAAGCATTACCAAACATGTCACATTGCAACTGCTGTACAGCTCACAATAAATGTTTAAATATCCTACTATCAAATTCAATGCATTTGTGCACTTTTGGGATAATATGTTGTATTGCTTGTCTGGTTACCTCTGCACAGCACCAGTGATATGACCAAGCATATTTGACATTCGTTTCTACACCTCTGACTTCATCCAATCCCATAAACAAACATCTAAAGGTTAAAGTCTGGAGACCTTAGTGGCTAGTTGATTGTACTACCACAACCAATTCACAGATTATGGTCAGTGTGCTTGAGATGCTCTGTTTGATATGTTCCCTCATGTGTCAGGTAAAATGTGATGGGACACCATGTTGCAGTCTGCATGGCCAAAGGAATGTCCTCAGAATGTTCAACAAATGAATTATCCAGAAAATGCAAGTATGTTTGTGCCATCATTCACTCTTCTAAAATGACTGGACCTGTCAAAATATTATATACCGGACCAAACGTTGGTCAAAAAACAATCTTGGACATTGGTTTCCACCACAATCTGCAGATTTCCTGCACCATCGGTGATTATTATGCGTGTTGTTGATTCCAGTCTGTGTAAACCTGCTTCATCCATGAATAGCGTTAATGGGAACACGGTGATTGTCATTTAACCAGTGATAAAATTAGCCATGTAGCCATTGTTACCAATGTGATGATTTTGAACATGCTGTTCATGAAATGGCAACAAGTTTACTGCATTTAACGCTCGTCGCACACATCCATGCATCACTGATCGGTGCAGAAAGTTGCCGTGTGCTGCTAGTAGGACTACGCTGCACCATGTCAACATTCTCTGTGGTTGGAAGTAGCATCATTGTATTTAGTGCAACATTATTTACAGGTGTTATATGTGCTTTGGGGAATTTTTGCTGTAACTTCTCTGCAATACCTGAAAAAAAGGGTATGATGGGAGTGGCAACTGGGTGGGGGAAAGGAGGAGGCAGGGAGGGGGAGGGATAGTATGGTGGAGACGGTGGACAGTGAAGTGCTGCAGGTTGGGCGGCAGGCAGGGGAGAGGTGAGAGGTGGGGAAGGGGGGGGGGGAGTAGCAGAAAAGGAGAGAAATAGAGAAAAATAAATAAATAAGAAAAGACTGGGTGTGGTGGTGGAATGGCGGCTGCATAGTGGTGGAATTGGAGCAGGGAAGGGGCTGGATTGATGAGAACAGCGACTAACTCATAATATTGTAACATTCCATCCTGGATTTTCCATTGTTTGATCTTCATGACAATCATGTTTCTCAACAGCAGTGGCATTTTTCAGCTAGATAATCCACCATGTCACAAGGCAAGGAGTGTGGTGGAGTGGTTCAAGGAACGCAGTGGCAAGTTCCAGTTGATGTGCTAGCCTTCCAACTCTCCAGAACTGAATGGAATTGAACAAATCGGAGATGTGGTTGAACGTGGCGTCAGAGTTCATCGCTGCAACCCCCCCCCCCCCCCCCCCCCCCTTCCCTGAAATTTATGGAAATTACGTAACTTGAATGTGCAGATGTGGTGCCAGCTACCTCCAGCAACCTACCAAGGCCTCATTGCTTGCATTCCACAGTGCTTTGCTGGTGTTATCCAAAAGTGTGGACATACCAGCTTTTACGTAGGTGGTCATAATGTTCTGGCTGATCAGTGTATCAGAGGTGAAACATTAGTATTTTCAATGTACAGTGTGCCTAGAAGAGTGATCCTCATATGAAAGAAGTTGTTAGGTTTGGAACAGGAATCTGGTGCTATTTAAATTTGTGGTGTGAGGGGCAGTTCTTGTTGATTGAGACATGGTTTCCATTGATGTGCGGCAGTACTACATGCAATGTGACTCGTGATATACTGCAGAGGCCACCTGAATTGTTAGAGTGCATGGAAAATTAATTGAAATGACTTAACTGATTCACACTGGGATGACAGCAATGTGACGCTGATATATATACCACCAGTAATTTCGCATCTCTTCTACACTCCTGGAAATTGAAATAAGAACACCGTGAATTCATTGTCCCAGGAAGGGGAAACTTTATTGACACATTCCTGGGGTCAGATACATCACATGATCACACTGACAGAACCACAGGCACATAGACACAGGCAACAGAGCATGCACAATGTCGGCACTAGTACAGTGTATATCCACCTTTCACAGCAATGCAGGCTGCTATTCTCCCATGGAGACGATCGTAGAGATGCTGGATGTAGTCCTGTGGAACGGCTTGCCATGCCATTTCCACCTGGCGCCTCAGTTGGACCAGCGTTCGTGCTGGACGTGCAGACCGCGTGAGACGACGCTTCATCCAGTCCCAAACATGCTCAATGGGGGACAGATCCGGAGATCTTGCTGGCCAGGGTAGTTGACTTACACCTTCTAGAGCACGTTGGGTGGCACGGGATACATGCGGACGTGCATTGTCCTGTTGGAACAGCAAGTTCCCTTGCCGGTCTAGGAATGGTAGAACGATGGGTTCGATGACGGTTTGGATGTACCGTGCACTATTCAGTGTCCCCTCGACGATCACCAGTGGTGTACGGCCAGTGTAGGAGATCGCTCCCCACACAGTGATGCCGGGTGTTGGCCCTGTGTGCCTCAGTCGTATGCAGTCCTGATTGTGGCGCTCACCTGCACGGCGCCAAACACGCATACGACCATCGTTGGCACCAAGGCAGAAGCGACTCTCATCGCTGAAGACGACACGTCTCCATTCGTCCCTCCATTCACGCCTGTCGCGACACCACTGGAGGCGGGCTGCACGATGTTGGGGTGTGAGCGGAAGACGGCCTAACGGTGTGCGGGACCGTAGCCCAGCTTCATGGAGACGGTTGCGAATGGTCCTCGCCGATACCCCAGGAGCAACAGTGTCCCTAATTTGCTGGGAAGTGGCGGTGCGGTCCCCTACGGCACTGCGTAGGATCCTACGGTCTTGGTGTGCATCCGTGCGTCGCTGCGGTCCGGTCCCAGGTCGACGGGCACGTGCACCTTCCGCCGACCACTGGCGACAACATCGATGTACTGTGGAGACCTCACGCCCCACGTGTTGAGCAATTCGGCGGTACGTCCACCCGGCCTCCCGCATGCCCACTATACGCCCTCGCTCAAAGTCCGTCAACTGCACATACGGTTCACGTCCACGCTGTCGCGGCATGCTACCAGTGTTAAAGACTGCGATGGAGCTCCGTATGCCACGGCAAACTGGCTGACACTGACGGCGGCGGTGCACAAATGCTGCGCAGCTAGCGCCATTCGACGGCCAACACCGCGGTTCCTGGTGTGTCCGCTGTGCCGTGCGTGTGATCATTGCTTGTACAGCCCTCTCGCAGTGTCCGGAGCAAGTATGGTGGGTCCGACACACCGGTGTCAATGTGTTCTTATTTCCATTTCCAGGAGTGTATATATATATATATATATATCTCTATTGTATCACCTGGTGAGTCAGGGAGGGCTGGTTGCATCGTGCAATTGTTTCATATAATACAAATTTTGAGTCCTCGGTGTGCCCCCCCCCCCCCCCCCCCCCCACCCCAAAAAAAAAATGGTTTTATGTAAACAAAGCTGAAGCAACTCTGCATCTATCTGTCTAATTAATTCGTCGGTGAAGCTTTTACTTTTTGCACAAAAAATAAAAACCACTTTTTTTGGATTCACAAATGTTTGCCACTATGCAGTGTTTCTCATTCAATTATAAGTAAACTGTTCTGTAAAACAAATCAATGTTTTCGTATCTTACAATCCCTTATCACACGTTGATAATTAACTGGTTTTCTTTTCATTGCTGCTTGTAGTTATTGTGATGCTTCACAAATAAGTAAATCACTAGGCATATTTTGAAAAAGTTTACTATGAAGAATGTAGTCACTAGCCAGTTTATGTTTGATGCATTTCACCTATTATGCTTCTGTGTACAAAATACTGAGGTGACAAAAGTCTTAGGATACCTCCTAATACTGGCCCGGACCGCATTTTGCCCGATGTAGTGCAGCCACTCGATGTGGCATTGACTCAACAAGTCATTTGAAGTCCCCTGCAGAAATATTGAATTGTACTGCCTTTATAGCCATCCATAATTGTGAAAGTGTTGCCGATGCAGGATTTTGTGCATGAGCTGACCTCTCAAGTATGTCCCCTAAATGTGTGATAGGATTCAAGTTAAGTAATCTGGGTAGTAAAATCATGCACTCAAATTGTCCAGAATGTTCTTTTAAGCAATCGCAAACAGTTGTGGCCCAGCGACGTGGCGCATTGTCATCCATAAAAATTCCGTTGTTGTTTGGGAATGTGATGTCCACAAGTGGCTGCAAATGGTCTCCAAGTAGCCGAACATAACCATTCCCAATCAATGATTGGTTCAGTTGGAACTAAGGACCCAGCTCATTTCATGTAAATGTAGCCAGCACTGTTATGGAGTCAGTACCAACTTGCACAGTACTCTGTTGACAACTTGGGTCCATGGCTTCGTGGGGTCTGCACCACAATTGAACCCTAGCATCAGCTCTTACCAACTGAAATCAGGACTTGCCTAACCAGGCCACAGTTTTCCAGTCACTAGTGTCCAATTGACATTGTCACAAGCCAGGAGAAACGCTGCCACTCAGGTTGGTCATCTGCTGCCCTAGTCCAATAAAACCAAGTTTTGGTTCAGTGTCCTAATCATACGTCCCACGTTGATTTCAGTATTTCAGTGTTGCAAGTCTGTTAGCACTGTTGACTCTATGCAAGCCCTGCTGGTCTTGGTTGTTAAGAGAGGGCCATCAGCTACTTTGTTGTATGTGGTGAGAGGTAATGCCTGAAATATGGCATCTCGGCACGTTCTTGGCACTTCGGACCAAAGAATATTTAATTCCATAATGATTTCTGAAATGGAATGTCCCATATGTGTAGCTCCAACTACCATTCAGCATTCAGAGTCGGTTAATTCCTGTCATGTGGTCATAATCACGTTGGAAACCTTTTCACTTGAATCACTTGAGTAAAAATGATAACTCCACCAATGCACTGCCCTTTTATACCTTATGTACATGTATTAGTGCCTACTGTATGTGTGTTTGTAGCTGTCCCATAACTTTTGTCGTCTTAGTGTTTGGCAAACATATTGAAATATGTAGTTTTTAATGGTGGAGGTAGAGTGATACCTCTTTCCATTCTTGAATAAATGTGTGCGATATTTTGTAGGTTTTCCGCAGTGAGGTTGGCAGCTACATGCCACATGTGTGGTAACTACCATTTGCTGTGGCCTGCTATATAGAGGGCAGAGCTGCCTAGGTTTCTCTTCTTTGTTTGTTGCTGATACAAGCTGACACTGGAAATGAAAAAACTTACAAAAATGAAAAGACGTCTGGGTCATGGTCATCAGTGAATGATGTTGATTGGATATTTTTCAGTCTGTGCTGCGTGATTTCAAGAAACTTTGTGAAAGGTGTAAAAGAAATATGAAAGCTAAATTCCTACTACTTCCAAGTGAGTAGCTGTACGAAGCTGAAAAGGCCACGTTGGGATTTTCCTCAATATCATGCTTTTCTTCAGTTTCTTCAAAAACATTGTCTACCCCTACATAGCATTCATCATTCACTGCTAAACCATAAGTGGTGACTGATCTGTATTCCAATCCAGCAACATTTCTTCTGAATAGTCCTTAAGGTGAGGCATATACTACTTGGCAAAACTTAACAGTTGTAGAACCCCCCCCCCCCCAACCAACTTTATTAATTTGTAACCATTATTTATACAGGGTGGTCCATTGATAGTGACCGGGCAAAATATCTCACGAAATAAGCATCAAACGAAAAAACTACAAAGAACGAAACTCGTCCAGCTTGATGGGGGAAACCAGATGGCGCTATGGTTGGCCCGCTAGAAGGTGCTGCCATAGGTCAAATGGATATCAACTGCATTTTTTAAAATAGGAACCCCCATTTTTAATTACATATTCGTGTAGTAGTAAAGAAATATGAATGTTTCAGTTGGACCAGTTTTTTCACTTTGTGATAGACGGCACTGTAATAGTCACAAAAGTATAAGTACATGGTATCATGCAACATTCCGCCAGTGCGGATGGTATCTGCTTCATGATCTGTGTTAAAATAGACCGTTTACCAATTGCAGAAAAGGTCGATATCATGTTAATGTGTGGCTATTGTGATCAAAATGCCCAACGGGCGCATGCTATATATGCTGCTCGGTATGACATCATCCAATTGTCCGGACCGTTCGCCGGATAGTTACGTTATTTAAGGAAACAGGAAGTGTTCAACCTCATGTGAAACGTCAACAACGACCTGCAACAAATGATGATGCCCAAGTAGGTGTTTTAGCTGCTGTCGTGGCTAATCTGCCCATCAGCAGCAGACAAATTGAGTGAGAATTGGGAGTCAAAAACTTCGGTGTTGAGAATGCTACATCAACATTGATTGCACCCGTACCATATTTCTATGCACCAGGAATTGCATGGCAACGACTTTGAACATCGTGTACAGTTCAGCCACTGGGCACAAGAGAAATTACGGGACCATGACAGATTTTTTTGCACGCGTTCTATTTAGCGACGAAGTGTCATTCACCAACGGAAAATCCACAATGGCTGCGACAAGTGGAACATCAGCGACCTTGGCGGGTTAATGTATAGTGCGGCATTATGGGAGGAAGGATAATTGGCCCCCATTTTATCAATGGAAACCTAAATGGTGCAATGTATGCTGATTTCCTACATAATGTTCTACCGATGTTACTACAAGATGTTTCACTGCATGACAGAATGGCGATGTACTTCCAACATGATGGATGTCCAGCACATAGCTCGCGTGTGGCTGAAGCGATATTGAATAGCATATTTCATGACAGGTGGATTGGTCGTCGGAGCACCATATCATGGCCCGCACGTTCACTGGATCTGTGGGGAAATTTGAAGGATATTTGCTATCGTGATCCACTGACAATGCCTGACAACATGCGTCAGCGCATTGTCAATGCATGTGCGAACATTAAGGAGGGCGAATTACTTGCTGTTGAGAGGAATGTCATTACATGTATTGCCAAAATGCATTGACGTTGCCGGACATCATTTTGAGCATTTATTGCATTAATGTGGTATTTACAGGTAATCACGCTGTAACAGCATGCATTCTCAGAAATGTTAAGTTCACAAAGGTACATGTATCACATTGGAACAACCGAAATAAAATGTTCTAACGTACCTCTGTTCTGTATTTTAATTTAAAAAACCTACCTGTTACCAACTGTTTGTCTAAAATTGTGAGCCGTATGTTTGTGACTATTACAGCACCATCTATCACAAACCGAAAAAAGTGGTCCAACTAAAACATTCATATTTCTTCACGTACTACATGAATATGTAATAAAAAAATGGGAGTTCCTATTTTAAAAAAACTCAGTTGATATATGTTTGACCTATGGCAGCGCCATCTAGCAGGCCAACCATAACGCCATCTGGTTTCCCCCTTCAAGCTAGACAAGTTTCGTTCTTTGTAGTTTTTTCATTTGACGCCTATTTTGTGAGAAATTTGGCACGGTCATGATCATTGGTCCACCCTGTATATATACCACATTGAATGAAGTACTGTAGAAACCTAGGTCGAGTGCCTTCCATTGTGAGGATGACGGAGTGTGGAGTGCAGTGGAGCAGGCCGGTCAGCACTCAGGGTGCTAATGACACAACACTAGCAGAACAAGAATTTATTATTTTAAACCTTACAGTCATGTATTCCTTTCTGTGTAGGTGCCTAGGCCAGCAACAGTGCAGCATGCAGCCTCAGAAGTATACTGGCGCTTTCTTGGCACTCTTCAGGGGCCATCGCCCTGGTGGCATCTGTTCACTTAATCACAGTGTTGTGTGGGTGGCACGTCTCACTGGTGGCTGGCATAGCTTGTACTGCACAGGATAGCAACTGCATATTACCAGGGCACTCTTGTTGATATCATAGGGGTGTGCTTGGGTAATCTCCCAGCAGATCTGCACTGTGTGGGATCAACAGCAGTGTAGCCCTGCCACCAAGGGTGGCCGGTGATGTTGATGACTGCTTACAGCTTCTAGTCTGGAGCAGCAGGAGTTAGTGTGCCTCCTGAATACTATGACAGGTTGATGGTGCACCAAATACCATCAGTTCAGCTCAGAAAACTGGAGGCAGACGTCTCCAAGTTTTCTTATCAGTGGTTGAGAGCCGGCTGGAGTGGCCGAGTGGTTCTAGGCGCTACAGTCTGGAACGGCGCGACCGCTACGGTCGCAGGTTCAAATCCTGCCTCGGGCATGGATGTGTGTGATGTCCTTTGGGACTTAACTTCTGAGGTCATCAGTCCCCTAGAACTTAGAACTACTTAAACCTAACTAACCATAGTGCTCAGAGCCATTTTTTTAGTGGTTGAGAGGTTGGCAGCTCAGAGACCAAGTTCAGTGGACCAAACAGGTGGCAGCACGTTACAGTTTCAACTTCATAGCTGGTGTAGTGCAACATAATTCATGTGAAGACTTGGTAACTTGAGTATTTGTTACTGTTCAAATGAGGCACTGATGCTATGCCAAGCCGGCCGTGACCGAATGTGGCTTACTTTTCCGGACCCATCAGCAGTCTTCCCCTACCCTTCCCTTTCATAAGAATGGCTTTCAGGGTTTTAGCTTGTTGCCTTCCCATCATGACAGTAGGATGATATGTGCTCTTGTGCAACTTTACTGTCTGTTGCAGAATCAGACTGTAGTGTCAGAGTGACGTTATGTCTTCTCCTCCTTGAGATCATGTTGCTGAGTTTATGATTCAGGTTTCTTGCTCTTGCGAGGTGAGGCAGTGTATTCCGGGTTTGCTCTTCTGTTTGCAATGTTGGCTTTCTGCCTGTTTGTCATTCTGACTGCAACACAGGGCATTGGCCTAGCATGCCTTGGGTTAGTTCTGGCTGGGGAGGACTTTGAAAAAAATTTACAGTTGCTAATAATACATTTCTGCTGTTGCCCGTAATACTTTACTGCTTGTGTAATAGTACGGTACTAGCAGTCTTACAGAAAATAAACTTTTCACAGTTGTAATTTTAACATCATTCACACACTTTCACCAACTTCCCCAGTTGTAATGAGTAGCCTCTCAGCAGGAGAAACAGAGAGTGAAAAATTGTCTTTTGCTTTGTCAGGGTGGTTGATATTAGTTGCTCCAAAAAGTGGAAACTGCTTGGACTCATTCTATAGAATTCATAGGACTTGTGTCTGTGTTGAGAGACCTCACAAAAAATTACAGTTGAACTGTGTTTGCTATTTATAGCATTATACGGGTGCACCCAACTTCTTTTTCAGTTTTTTGATCTTTAAATAGAAATAAAATGTAGTTTATTTAATGTGCTGTATGTGAAGTTGTTAAGAATCTACAGACATAAAAGCAATCACAAACAAATTATTTATTAAACTCTAAGAAATGCAAGAATATTGATGGAATGTGCATCAGTTGTAAGTTTTACAGAAGGCAGATGAATATAATTTTATGTTAGACATTTCTGTTCCTGACTTTGTTTTCATTGTTCATTCCTTTCTTCTAAGCATTTTCCAGTCATGGCATGTAATGAATAGAATTATTTTTTCTTTTGATTATTTTAATAGGTAGAACATAGATTTACTTTCACTCATTTTCTTTCTTCGCCAAAACAGTAATGGACCAGATTTCTTCACTGTTCACTATGTTTCATGCCACTCAGTCATATCTAATATTTGAATACAGCATCCTGTGTTGAACAAGCTGATATGAACAAAAGTTTTGTTTTCTGGGCAGAAATTTAAGCTTGGTTATGCATAATTAGCAATTCTACATTGCTGGAAAAAAGTAAGTACACCCTTTGAGTTTTCCAGTTTCCTCAAGGTTTATTGTTGCAACAGTGCATATGGAGTAAATGAAATGATTACATTTACAGATCAATAGCTCAAGTGGTTCAGAGATACTAGGTACTGAGCAATGCTAAAATAACCACATTAGTATGTGGTGTAGCCTTCAGAGGCAGCAATGTGAGCACTGATTCTGGCACCTAGTTGATCACACAAATGGCAAATACTGTCCTGGGATACGTTATACCATGCGTGTTCAATCTTTTCGACTTCTTCACGTAGTTCTGTAAGAGTTGTTGGTTGACAAGTTACACGAGTCACTTCTTGTCCTGTCATATCCCACACTTGCTCCATTGAAGACAAGTCTGGAGAATGTGCTGGCCAAGGAAGTTGCTGCACGTCTTGGAGAGCACATTTGAGTTTCATGGGCATGCGGGGGTGAGCATTATCCTGTTAAAACAACGGATCACTTTTGTGTTGCAAGGAAGGCAAAACAATGGATCTAACAACATTCTACGCATATCAAGCGTTGGTTAGCATCCACTCCAGAAACACTAAAGGTCCCAGACCATAAGGACCAGGGTGGGACCAGTGCCTTGGGTGAATACACTTTATGAGTGCTCACTAAGTCTCCATTTCACATGCAAATGACCATCGCTTGTGTACAGGTAGAATTTACTTTCATCCCTGAAGACCATGGTGCACCATTCCATCTTCCAAATGATACTTTGATGGCACCATTCAAACCGTACACATCTATGCTGTGGCATGAATGGG
Source organism: Schistocerca americana (assembly GCF_021461395.2). Classification (NCBI taxonomy): domain Eukaryota; kingdom Metazoa; phylum Arthropoda; class Insecta; order Orthoptera; family Acrididae; genus Schistocerca; species Schistocerca americana. Next base: position 751,795,250 of record NC_060120.1, read on the forward strand.
AGGAGGACTGGAGGTGTGCCTGCCCTTAGTCTCAGTGCTAACAACTTGTTCCTAACAGTTCATGTTGACACCCCTGGGCTCACAAGCCCTCTTATCTATGCTGTGGTAGCTGTATGATCTGCCACTGCTGTCCCTACAATATGATGATCCTGGCAGGCATCTGTGCTGCTTGGATGTCCAGAACCCATCAGTGGGTTTGAGAATGTTCACAAGACCACTGATACCAGCATTGTTCAGAATTGTTGCACAGCTGACGCAGCATGTCCAACTCCGAAAGGACCATCCCACCACTTGGAAGGCTACAATTTGACACCTTGCTAAGTTGCTCAGTTGGCTATAGGAAGCACGTGTGTGTCTCTGTGGTATGGTTTCCTGCTTTCTTCACGCGTCTGCACCAAGCTGAGTCTTCGGGCCGTGAGCATTCCCTATTAACGGACAGACACAGATGGTGCTCTGGTAGCCATGCCACTATGCTGTATCTTGGTGGACATGTTGAAACCATTATCAGTACGTGTACTATCCCCCAGGTGGCATATGCTGTCATTGGATCAAAATTGACATCATCTTCCCAAGTGTACAAATTTTTTTTTCCAGCATTATATTTCCATATCTTGTCATTTTCTAGTTATTAAATATGAAAGCTTCAGTTCTTGTGTAGCTGCACTGTCTTACAGTATATATCAGTTATACAGTGTTACATTTAAAATGGCAAAATATTGTCATTTGATGTGAATGCTCCTTTCATTTCATTGTTTTGATTGACATATTACAAGTTAATGCATTTAGGATGGTTTATAATTTTCATGTTTCGCATTTTTCAGCTGCCTTTTGAAGCATCGATTTACTGGATACAACATAGTATGATGTTGATTGTGCCTTATTACTTACTCAGGTTGGGAGGTAAGATAATACACATATATGTTTTGCATTATAAGTTATCTGGTGCAGATTGTGCGTAAAGTATGTAAATCAAAGAACATTGTACAATGACGAACTGACTGAGGTAATGCAGTTGTTAAGATACAGACCTCATGTTTAGGAGGATTAATTTGCCCTGTTTGCCCATACCAATTTTGGTTTGCCATGGTTTTCCTAAATAATTTCTGGAAGATGCCAAGATGATTTCTTCAGCAAGGCTACAACTGATTACCTGCCCTATCCCCATAAAAATATACGAATTTATTGTGTATATGTGTATATTTTGAGCTATTTATTTTCATTGTATTACATTGACAAATTTTGCTCATTGTGTCATAATCCCTGGATGAATCAATAAATCGTATAAAATAAAATGTACATACTTTTAAAATCTAATACTCAATTGTTGGAAGTTTAATACGTGATAAGTATACCAGAGCTTGTACTAAAAGAATAATTTTCTCTCACAATACCAAGGGGGGGGGGGGGGGGATTACTTTCTGTCCACCCTTTTGAAAATGTTGTAATGTAGTCAGTTACATTATATTTTAAAATTTCAGAGAAAAAATTTATTGTTTTTAATGAATCTATCTACTGGTTTCCATATATGTTTTAAATTTTTCAGTTAAACTTAATGTATAACTTTTATGTCTCAGTGGTAGATGTCACTGTCCCCAGAGAATAACATATTCAGTATTTCCAGGTTCAGGGCGTTACTCACACACCAATACCTGTTTAGGAAGTGTGTTGAGAGTAAAAATTAACATCAGTGAAGAAATTTGATTTTTAATTTTTTTGTGGTGGTCAGGAAGTCAGTGTTACATATTACTCAGAGTGTGTTGATATTGCTAAGAATGTGCTAAAAGATATTTTCAGGCTGTGAACTCTGCTGACACATCAGTACATTTTTGAAAAGTATACTGTTCACTTAATTTGACTACAATGAACAATATTTGCTTTTTCAAAATTGTTTAAGATGGGAGTAAAATACTTTTCTGTGATAATGCACATTATGGTATTGTTAGGACTAACTGAAAGTATAGGCTTTCAGATGAAAATTTAACGAGAAGTTAATCACTAATTAATTTCCTCTAACACTAAAATTACCATCATTTAACATTACATATATTAAGTTACACTTGACCTAGTAATGTGACCTATCCACAGACAATGACTGAACAAAGGTTCAGAGCCATTCACATCCAACCTATCCTTTCATGACGACTACTTGCACTGATTAGACAGACTGTATGGTTGATGTTGAACACATTGTTCAATGTGATCCCCACAGATTTTGCATATCTTTTTGATACAAATTTCAGGATACTTTATGAGTCACTTGAAGTGTTTGACTGTTCTTGGCAGTTCTTCATGGTTAACATCATGGTCCCAACTTGGTGGACGTGACAATTACTAACTCAAGTTTTCAATGTGACATTGAGACGATGACAATTACACGACAGGTAAATACCAGAATCCAATTCTCCAGCAGTGCTATGTAACCATTCTCTTCCAAGGTATATCTCAGCTTAGTGAAACAACTGTGCCTCACTTGCCTAGCCCATCTACCTGCCACCCCTCCCTCCCCACATTCCTAGCTGGCATATCGGCTGCTTCCCTTCAAGCCAATAGCCACCCACCCCTAATCCCTCTCCACCCCTCCTGCCTCTTTTTCCCTCTACCCATCCCACCTGGCTCTACTCCCACCACAACCGATCAACCTGCCAAAATGAGTACCATGTAGGATAATAGGGGTGTGTGCCTATTGACAACTCAACTCTTCTGCTTTTTAGTGAGTGATCACCTTTAACCCAGAGGTATAAATATTCAGTTTGTAGCCAAGAGTGAATGAAGCTTCCTTGCACACAGTTCTGCTCCTAATTTCCTTTTCATGCAGTTTTATTTATATATAGTCTTAATTCAGATACAAGTTGGCAAAATCTTGAAGCAATATTTGCCACAGAGTGAAGCATTGTTTGGCAATGAACCACAATCCACCCTGTTATGCTGGTTAGTTATAAGCCTTCGGCCCCCATTCTTTCATGAATTCATTGTAGCATAGGGTATATACCATTGATAGTAAACCAAACGATGGAAAATCCAGGATGGAATGAGATGATGATAATATGAAAAATTATAAGGAGTCTGGCTTCAGCAGCCAGAGACTATGGCTTGTGTGTGTGTGTGTGTGTGTGTGTGTGTGTGTGTGTGTGACGAAGACCCTGTTGAAAGCTAACTTTCTGACAGTCTCTTTGTTGTGCCTATCTGCGACTCAGCATCTCCACTTTATGGCGAGTAGCAGCTATCCTTTTCATAATAATGATAGTAAACCTTAAGGCAGTGTGTGGAGATACAGGCAGTGATCCTTTTTTGTTATTTCACTGTATTAATTTCGTATTCCTTGTTGCCCTTGGTGCGCTGTCTATATGGATGTTTTAGTATACTAACTCTAAGGAGATTCTCCGTGTGCCACCTCATTCCGTTCAATATGCAGAGACTTGAAATTGCTATTAGCATTTACATGCCACTTAACTGGCTTTTAATTATTTAATTTGATGATTATCAGTTAGTAACTTACAATTGCTGAAACAATTTTAAGAAATGGGTTGTTGTCATGTTTGTGAAAAACAACCTAAATTTAGTGCCATAGATACAGGCAGTCCTTGCACAGACTAAGTCATGGAAGTGTATGCATCTGAAGTCAGACTGCTAAGCAATACATTTGTAATATTTAAATATTACAAAGTCATAAAGAGAGATTTTCCCAAATTTTTAGAAAACTTCAAGACACTGCTGCATCACTTATGAAACAGTAATATGCAAATAAGAAAGTTTAGTGCTTTAAGTGTTAATTTTTTGAAGTACTGTGAGCAAAAAAAGACAGAAATATTTCTGAACTCACTGTAATAAATTTGTGAACTTTTCCACCAGTAACAACTTAATTGACAATATTTTAATAAGTAAGAACATAGTCAATGAAGTTCACAATCGCCCACTTTTAAATGGGTTACCAGACTGTGATGGCTTCTTAGGTGTGAAAGATAACATGGTAAATTTAAATAAAGAGTTAACTAGAAAATGCAGTAGAATAGTTACTGATGTCACAACAGACGTCATTTGGAGGTACCTGCAAAGTAGTTGTTGGAATGAGTTTTAAAAAGCAGTAGACCTAAACTTCAAATTTAGCTCTGTTTTTAAGTAAATGTGTCTGCTGCTCCTAAGAGTCATGTCCATATGAAAACTGGGAACACTAATTGTGTATCAAAGAAAAACTTTGTGCAACAAAAGGCATTAAGTTGTTCTATAGCAGGAAGAGACAAGTATACAGTTGCCATAAGCACAAATGTGCAACTGCTTTGATGTTATGAAAAAGTATTGTTCTTCATTCTGAAGAGTTGTAAACTCAAAAGATGTACACGTTGTTTAAGAAATTTGTAGTACTGAAAATAAAATCAAAACAAAGTGAAGTGTAATTAAAAGAGAAACTAAGTAGCTGGCAATGAGAAAGATTAATTAGTAATTGAAGAAAATGACCAAATCCTCCACCATGACAATACACACACCAAAAAATGTTTTACATCACCCCAGTTCCCAGAACTCCTGAAGACAGATGTTGATTGTGGATATTGCATCACAGACACAGTCTCTTTGACTGTTCAGAGATGTCACTAAACCCACCCAAAGATATAAACAACCATGCATGAGCAGGATGGAGGGGGTCTGACAGCTGATCAGTTCCAGTCATTCCACCAGGAAGGAGGTACACGACTTGTGTTGCCTGTAGTTTGACCATGCCTAGGCAGTCGTTACCGTGATTTGATCGCATCCGCATTGTTACTTTGTGACACGAAGGGCTCTGAACAAGGGAAGCCTCCAGGTGTCTCACCAAAGTGACATTGTTCGAATATGGAGGAGATACAGAGGGACAGGAACTGCCAATGACATGTCTTGTTCAGGCCACCCAAGGGCTACTACTGCAGTAGATGAGCACTACCTACAGATTATGGCTCAGAGGAATCCTGACAGCAATGCCACCATGTTAAATAATGATTTACATGCAGCCCCAGGACATCGTGTTACGATTCAAACTGTGTGCAATAAGCTGCATGATGCACAACTTCACTCGCTATGTCCATGGCGAGGTCCTTCTTTGCAACCACGACAACATGCAGCACATTACAGATGGGCCCAACAACATGCCGAATGGACCGCTCAGGATTGATATCACGTTCTCTTCACTGATGAGTGTCGCATATGCCTTCTACCAGAAAGTCGTCAGAGACATGTTTGGAGGCAACCCAGTCAGTCTGAACGCCTTAGACACACAGTCCAGCGAGTGCAACAAGGTGGAGGTTCCCTGACATTTTGGGGTGGCATTATGTGGGGCCGACATACATCACTAGTGGTCATGGAAGGCGCTGTAATGACTGTATGATATATGAATGCCATCCACCGACTGATAGTGCAGCATATTGGTGAGGCATTGGTCTTTATGGACAACAATTCACGCCCCCATCATGCACATCTTGTGAATGACTTCCTTCAGGATAATGACATTGCTCGACTAGAATGGCCAGCATGTTCTCGAGACATGAACCCTATCGAACATGCCTCTAATAGATCGAAAAGGGCTGTTTATGGATGACGTGACCCACCAACCACTCTGAGGGATCTATGCCAGGAGTGGGACAATCTGGACAAACAGCACCTTAATGAACTTGTGGATAGTATGCCACAATGAATACAGGCATGCATGTATCCAAGAAGATGTGCTACTGGGTATTAGAGATGCTGCTGTATACAGCAATCTGGACCACCACCTGTGAAGGTCTTGCTGTATGGTGGCACAACATGAAATGTGTGGTTTTCATGAGCAATAAAAAGAGTAGAAATGATGTTTATGTTGATCTCTATTCCAGTTTTCTGTACAGGTTCCGGAACTCTCAGAAATGAGGTGATGCAAAACTTTTTTTAATGTGTGTACGTAGCAACTGTCACTGTGAGTCACTTTGTAAACATGACATAGAAACATGGTGTGGTCAGCTCAAAAGAAAAAGTGTGGTGGTATATTTGGCAACTTGTACACCACCATTCACCATTCACAAGCATTCAGGCAATTTAAGATCATTTCACCTTATCCCAGAGACATCAGGAAAATAAGAAATTCTCTTAAAACTAAAAATACTCACGAGGTTGTGTTTCTAACAAAATAATAAAACCATGATCTTCTGATGTAGCTATGTATTTAGCCATATATGTACTGCATCACTTTTGCAAGGCAACTTTCCAGACAGAAAATACTGTTTTTAGACTGCTATTCACTGTATCGAGACAGGTATTAATAAAAATCACTTCAAAACTTCCTGGCATGTTGAAACTGTGCTGGACTTAGACTCAAACCTGAGACATTTGCACTTCAGCAGTAAGTGCTCTATAGTGTTACAAATTCCAAAAGAGGAACAAAATTTGTCTTCACTGCCTACAGTTTAACCTTACTCTTGTGTGCAAAGAAGGAAGTGTGCAACTATAGTACTATAATCCATATCTCTTGTAAATTAAAATTATAAAAGCAAATGGAAATTGTTTATGTTTGACAACTTATTCTATTTGTATGAATATGTATTATGTGTATGTGATTGTGTTGCATTTATTAAATTTTATTTGTATATTAAGATTAAAGTTCAAATTCAATTAGGTAAGAGACCTAGATGTAGCCATGTTTTAACTGGAAAAATATATCTCATTTGTAACCCTTCTGCTGCATTCCACATCCTCACTAGTTGTTCCCAAATATGATCCACTGTACTTGCAGTATGACTAACTAATCTGCTGAGCTTGTGTTGTACTGATAGGTTGAAACATTTCACAAGATCCAGATACCATTGCATAATACAAAATATTAGAAAATTGAAGTTGTGATGGCATGCTGAAAAATAATGCCTCTGAATTTTTAATGTGAAAACTCCTAGTTTTTAAATCAAACTAACTTTATTAACATTCCACATCTTTATTTTTCATGTCTAAATATTTATTTCTCAACATAGTCACTCTGACGACAGATGCATTTCTCCCCATGAGAGACCAGTTTCTAATAACAAGTGAAGTCCATGGAGGTTTTCTTAAAGTTTTAAAAACAGATGAGAAACAGGAGGGTGTAAGTTAGGTACTGTATGGAGGATGGTGGATAACTGTGAGCCCAAGGCATTGGATTGTTGCGTTTGTTGCAGCACTTTTGTGTGGTCTGGCATTGTCATGCTGAAAGGGAGTGTGCTCCATTTGTGGATGCACTCTAAGAATTTGAGCTTTCAGTTTTCTGTGGGTTTCACAATACATTGAAATAATTAAGTTACACACCTCATGTTACACACTACAGTTCAAATCTGTCTACCAGGTGTACCGGTATGAAATGAGCATTTTTGTGAAAATGAAACACTAATTTTGAATTGAAAAGTAAAAACATTTCATTCAAAGTACTGACCATTGCTTTCTATACATTTTGACCACCTATCTGGCAATTTGTGGACACTACGTCAATAGAAATGTTTGTCTTTTGAAGCAAACCAATCAGACACCCAATATTCGACTTCTTCGTAGGAATCAAAGTGTCCCTCAGCCAATGCGTGTCCCATTGATGAAAACAAATGGTAGCTGGAAGGGGCCAAGTCTGGTGAATACAGCAGGTGGGGTAGCAGCTCCCAACCAAGTGTTTTGATTGTATCCTGAACCAGTTTTGCTTTGTGTGCAGGTGAATTGCCGTGTAAAAAAATTACTTTGCTATGTCTTCTGGCCCATTCTGGTCTTTTTTCGATCAATCCATAGTTCAAATAGATCATTTGTTGTCTGTAGCGATTAGTATTCACAGTTTCACCGGGTTTTTGAAGCTCATGATACGCCACACCTTTCTGATCCCACCAAACACAGAGCATTGTCTTTTTGCTGAATCGATCTGGTTTTGCAGTCGATGTTGATGGTTGTCCCGGATTAACCCATGATTTTTCCCATTTAGAATTCTTAAAATAAATCCATTTTTCATCGCCAGTAACAATTTGATGCAAAATTGATTTTCTTTCATGTCTTTGAAGCAAAATTTGACAAATGGTTTTTCGGTTTTCCAGCTGTCTTTCATTCAATTCATGTGGCACCCATTTTCCACACTTTTGGATCTTTCCCATAGCTTTCAAACGGTCAGAAATTGTTCGTTGTGCAACATTTAGCATTGCTGCCATTTGCTTCTGACTCAAAGTATCATCTTCATCCAATAATGCTTGCAATTCAGCATCTTCGAACTTTTTTGGTGGTCTTCCACGTTCTTCATTTCTTGCATCAAAATCATTATTTCTGAACCATTGAAACCATCTTTTGCATGTTGCTTCTGATAGACCATGATCACCATATGCCTCGACAAGCATTCGATGCGACTCTTTTTTTTTTTTTTTTTTTTTTTTTTTTTCCAAATGAAAACAAAAAATTAATGCTTTTCGCAAATCATCACTTTCTGGTACAAAATTCGACATTGTTAACAAGATGAAAACATATGATGTTGTTTGTTCCATGACTTGATGTATTCTAAATATCTTTGACAGATGTCATACCAACCAAACAAAAAAAAAATTAAGGCTCATTCACAACAAATGTTCCCTGTCGACACATTTGTATCTTAACGCTCATTTCATACTGGTACACCTGGTAGAGGCAACTTCACATAAACAAAGGGTGAAGCCAACCGAGCAATATGCAAGACACGTAATACCTGAACCGATATTGAGAACAGAATAAAATTTTACAGGCATTACATTTCAGCAAGCACTCATACTTATGCAAATAGGGTCTCTCAGCAGTTTTTTTGCTGGTGGACCCTAAATCCAACGTTTGTGATTTACTCCTTCCAAATTATTTAAATGCAGCTTTTAAGTTTTAGTAGTGTGAATAATAAAGCAATCATAAATGCCAGAGAGAAGGAAAGTTATGCTTTTTGAAGAAAGGAATCACTGGAGAGATGTATCAAACACTTCTCTTATTAGATTACTGCAGTAGGTGGCTTCATTAAGTGGTGCTGATTTGGTAAGAGAACTCACTAGAGAAGAAGCAGTTGCATGAATCTGTGACTTCTGAACATCACACTTAGAAGTGCCATGTAGGACTGGCATATCACATATCCATTTTTCCTGGGTTGGCATGAAAATTCAGTAGATATTTAGAAAGCCATTTCAAGAATACATTTTTATGAAGAATTTATGCAGATGTTCAGTCCAAGTGTATGAGTGCTCAGCTGTGGGTCAGAGAGGCCCAGGTCATAAAGTGTCGACATCCAGAAGTGCCAGTGAAGGACGGCAGCCGATATAATTAACCCTGAGTCTAGATCACTATAACAACATTTTGTCTCCCATCCACTGCGCCTGGTCTCCTCAACCCAACATGCCACTTTCCTGGATACTGAATTCCTTGTCTCTGATGATCCATACACATCCCTGTCCACAGTAAACATACTAATATTACCGTATTTCGACACTGTCATCCCTTCCATACCAAAAAATCCCTCCCGTACAGTCTAGTCATGTGAGAATGATGTGTATGCAGTGACAAGAACCCCCTTTCCAAGTATGCTGAAGGTCTCGCAAAGGCCTTCACAAGCACTACTTAGACTGTAAACCAATTTCTCGTGCCATGTTCCTACACACGCCCAATTCTCCCACCACCCACAAGAGCCAACTACAAAGGAACGCCTCCTTCATCACCCAATACCACCCCAGATTTGAACAACTGAGTCACATCCTTCATCAGGGCTTTATCTATCCTCGTGCCCTGAAATGACATCGTACCCAAGATCCTTCCCACTCTTCCTAAAGTGGTGTTGTGTTGCCCACCCAACCTCCACAACATCCTTGTCCATCTCTCTTCCACTCCAAATCCGAGCCCCTTGCCACAGGAATCATATTACTGAGAATGACCCAGGTGGAAGACCTGCCCAGTCCATCCACCTAGCTTTTTATATTGGTGTGACTACAACTTGCTATCCACCACAGTAATGGCCACCACTAAATCATGGCAAAGAGCACAGTGGACCACCCTGTAGTATGACATGCAACTAAACATAACTTGCTTGACTTCAGTGGCTGTTTCACAACTCAGGCCATATGAATCGTCCCCTCCACCACTAGCTTTTCTGAACTGGAGTTATCCTTACAACACATTCTCTGCTCCTAAAATTATCCAAGCTTCAACCTACGATAACCCACTGTTTGCAAACCCTCCACCCAACAGTTTCTGCCCCTCTGTCCTATCAGCTCCTCCCAGTTCAGATCCCATCACTCTCACTGTGCACCACACTCTGCCAATGCACCAGCCAGTCTTTTCCTTTCTCTGCTCCTCTTCTTTTCTGCTAATTTCCCCCCCCCCCTGTCCTCCTCCACAGCCTCCTGACAGCCTTGTTATGTTGCCTTCTAGTCCCTGAATGCTCTGCCAAACACCACTCTTCCCTCCCCCACCTATACCCTGCTATCCCTCCCCCTTCCCTGCCTCACTCCAGATTGCTGCTTTGGTTCAATGCAACAGTTGGAGTCTGGCCAGAGCAGCTGGAGAGAGCAGTCATTTATGTGTGTGTGTGTGTGTGTGTGTGTGTGTGTGTGTGTGTGTGTTTCCTTTCTTTTCTAAAGAAGGCTTGCCAAAAACTCAGTGTGAACAGTCTTTTCGTTGTGCCTGTCTGCAACTCAGTATCATCTTTTGAATATTCCAAGCTGGACGTTCCATTGTTCAGTAAACGGTAACTCATGATGTAATGAAAGCACTGACACTTTGGAAAAGACTGCTAGTTATTATTTAGCTATTTGACTATGTTTATCATCAGATACAGACATGGATATAACCAAAGCAAAATAAGTGTGCCAACACACACACACACACACACACACACACACACACACACACACACGCTCAGAGCCACTGTCACCTCTGGATGCTAAGGCCTGACTGTTACTACGTCTGAGGTGAGTGGACTTTGCTGCAGTTGGTAGTGGGGGGAACAGCAGATGCTTGGTGTGTGGTGGGGAGGGAGGGAGGGATAGCAGTGTAGTGGTGGGGGAAGATGTCAGAGCTGGCTGTGGTAGCATGCAAAGACATGGTAATGGACAAGTTAGTTGGCTATTAGCTGTAGCATTAGGAGTCTATGCTGGCAGGGTAAGGAGGGGGAGGGGGGCAGAGGGGTGGAGAGAAGCAGAGGAGGAGAAAGGGCTATGCAGGTGCACTAATGGGATAGAAGATGTGAGGACGAGTAGAGTAGGAGCAGACAAAGAGATAGGCAGCTGGACGACAGGGACTAGCAAAGGTTGATGCCAGGAGGTTTATGAGTATGAAGGACATACTGGAGGGAGGGTTCCCACCTGTGCAGTTCAGAAAAGCTGGAGTTGTTGGGAATAATCATGATGATACATATTGTGAAGTAGTCATTGAAATCAAGCACATTATGTTGCTCAACATCTGGGTGATCCAGCTGTTCGCTGGAGACAGTTCGGTGATGACCATTCATGCAGACAAACACCTTGTTACTTTTCATGCCCACATAGAATGCAGCACAGTGGCTGCAGCTAAGATGATAGATCACATAGCTGCTTTCACAGGTGGCCTTGCCTTTGATAGGTTGTACCAAGTGATGTGGCACAGTGGTTAGTACACCGGACAATGGTTCAAATCCCTATCTGACCATACAGATTTAGATTTTCTGTTGTTTCACTAAATCGGTGGTGGTGGTGGTGGTTAGTGTTTAACGTCCCGTCAACAACGAGGTCATTAGAGACGGAGCGCAAGCTCTGGTTAGGGAAATTGGCCGTGCCCTTTCAAAGGAACCATCTCGGCATTCACCTGAAACAATGTAGGGAAATCACGGAAAACCTAAATCAGGATGGCCGGAGACGGGATTGAACCGTCGTCTTCCCGAATGCGAGTCCAGTGTGCTAACCACTGCGCCACCTCGCTCGGTTCACTAAATCGTTCCAGGTAAATACCAGGATGGTTCCTTTGAAAGGGCATGGGTGATTTCCTTTCACATCCTTTTGTAATTTGTGCTTTTGTTCAGTGTCTAATGACAGTGCTGTCAATGGATGTTAAACTTGGAATTTTCCGTCTTTGACGATGTGAGAGAGGCTTGTGACAGGCCTATAGTTGCAATAGTGGGAGAGTCAGGACAGGTCTTGCATTTAGGACTGTTACAGAGATATGAGCCTTGCGACAAGGAGTGGGAACAGGGGTGAAGTAGGGACAAACAAGGACATTGTGTAGGTTGGGTGGGTGGTAGAATACTACTGTGGGAGAAGGGGTGTAGTTATTTCCTGTTGTATTTTCCAGTGTTCAATTGCTTGTGACTCTGTTGCTCCATATGACATTAGTGAATTTAATTTCTCAAAAATGCCATCATTGAATAACACTCCACACTAATTTTCAGGTGTGTACAACATTGAAAAACTGTCAGATTTTAACTGGTGTTATATGAGTTATGGTTTGAATCTTATTTACCATTTTGGGGTTCTACAGACATGTTCATTTGTAAGTAAAAATATCTTTTACTAATTTTAATGTAACTTTTATCTTACCAATACTTTTCTTTATGTAGTCACCATGTGGCAAGTTAACTGTGGATGATGATCTGCATTTTCAGTGAAAATAGAAATAGATTATCTGGTTCTGTGTATATGATGATTTGTTTTTGCAGGTTGTTTAAAAGGATTATTACTTATTAAAAAAATAAATTTTTGCCATCACTCGCATTTTTTCATCAAAAATAATGAAATAAAATAATGAAATTTTTTGCAAATAATATGTCTCTTTTCCAATCAGTGGCTCAATATGTTGTATCAATACTAGGAACAAACACTATCTACATACAGATCTAAAATCACATACCTTGATCCAAAAAGGTACCTAATTTTCAGGAACACGCATTTTCAGTAAACTGCCAGCAACCATTAAAACCTTGGTTTCAGATAAAGCACAGTTTAAACAAGAGTTTGAAAGACCTCTTGATAGGCAACCCCTTTTACTCTGTAGATGAATATCTTAACAGATACTGTCAGTCTGGCTCAAGTTTTGACAGCACTTGGTCACAACAGTCAAGAGCAGGTATTTTGTGTATGATAAAGTTATTAAAAGTGTATAACTGTCTTTCATTCTTACAGTGTATTAATTCTGTACATATTAGCAGTTCCATTTTACTGTAATGTATTCACATATTTTGACAATCTCTAGACAAATGTGCAGGGAAGTGAATATTCTATGTTTTTTATGTTACTTTCTGACATATTCTACACCCAAGAGAACCATCTCATTTTTGGCTCTGGAATGAAAACTGAATCTAATCTAGTCTACTCTCAGCTCGACTGATTAGGCCGTACGGGGCTTTCTTGGAAAAGTGTTTTTTTATAAAAGCTACAATGAGGTCAGTTAGCAAGTTAGGCTGTGGAAAATGGGTTGGTATTCTATAGTAGCCCATTACTCCCCCAAAACTGAAGTCTCTGTAGTTAGAAGTGATTATTGATGGTTAGTGTATCTTCACGAAGTTCTTATTAAGTTAAGCAATTAATATTGAAATAAGAACTAATGTAGTTAATATTACATTTTAGACTAGTGCATTTACTTCTTAACTAATCTATCTATTGAAGGTTTCACTTTTCTAAATGTAATTACATCAAAAAGGAAGTATTTCATAAAGGTCAGCAGTCATGAGTTTGTAAATTTCATAAATTTTGTATGAGCGTAGATATTTGTTTTTGACTAGACGTAGCACTTCAAAGTTAAATTAATTCATGTCTCTCATCCAGAATTTGTGTGGTTATTTAAAAGTTCCTGAAGCAAGTTTATAAATTTGTTTACATTAGCGTTTAGTTACATATTAGTACAGGTTATGAAACTATTGTGTTGTTGAAGTTATTTTCTGCTTTTGTGTTATGTTTTACTATCAAACCATGTGTGACAAGTGTGGCGGTTGCCATAGAAATTTGAAAGAGGGGTGTGTTCTGTATAGATTGTAGGTTGTGGTTTCATTGGGGCAAGTGCAGCGGAGAGGAAACGAGGGTAGATAATGAGGCTCTTCCATGGCAGTGTAGGTTGTGTAGAAAGGACAGAAAAATCGCAGAACAGGAGGCAAAGATTTGTGCCCTTGAGGCTGAATTAGAAATCGCAAATTTGGAATTATGTAAGGTAAGGGAGGAAAAGGACTATGGGCGCTGGGAAAAGGTAGCAAGCAAAGGGCGGAAAAGGGAAACAATTAATAAAACTTCTGAAATTCAGTTAGCAAATCAGTTTGGCTTGCTATCTGAAGTAGTGGAGAAAGAGCTTCATTCAGATGTAGTTGAATGTAGGTTGAAGCAGAATACTAGCAAAGACAGGTCAGGATCAAACCAGAATAGCAAAAGAAAAATTCTGCTTATAGGTAGCAGTCATGGGAGGGGTGTGGACCATCAACTTCAGGAGAAATTATGGACAGAGTACTAGGTCACATGTTTTGTGAAACCGAGTGCTAGCCTGTCCAGGTGACAGAAAACTTAGGTCAGCTATGCAAGGACTTTGAGAAGGAAGATCAAGTAATTATAGTTGGAGGAGCAGAAAACAGCCTGACTGTGAAGCCAAGATATAGTATTAGGAGTGACCTGGATAAAATAGGAGCAGAAACTGGGCACATGAATTTGGGGTTTGTGACGTCTTTCAGCGCCATGATCAGCCCTGGGTAAACACTGCTGTAAAGCGTTTTAACACTGAGCTGAACGGGATTCTCCAGACACCGGCAAATTCTCACATGAGTGTTGTTCCAGTTGATGCTGTTGGTAGGTGTAGTTACCCTACACATGGCCTGCACCTTAATAGGAAGGGGAAAGATAAGTTAGCTTGTCTATCAGCAGATACTGTAAGGGGGCCCTGTGGTTATTGGGACCCGGCAGACAGGTTTTTTTTTAGTTTAAAGCCAAATTCCAGGCAGACAACCACCAAGGAAAATAGAAGAAAAGAAACTGTATGCACAGCAAATAGGGACAAAGCTAAGGGTGGTATCAACTTACTTCACCACAATATCAGGGGAATAAAAAATAAAGTAGATTAGCTGATTATATGTTTAGATGATCTCAAAAATAAGAATGAGATTGATATACTGTCTGAGCACCATGTAACTGTGGGGATGGAAAATATCAGTATAAATGGGTATAATTTAGCATCTTACACTTGTAGATCTAGTATGGATAAAGGAGAAATTGCCATTTTTGTAAAACAAGGGTACAAATACAGAACTGTTGAAGTAAGCAAATTTTGTGTTGATCAGCACTTTGAGGTTTGTGCATGTGAACTTCAGCTAGATAATGTTGTGTTGATATTAGCAACATTGTATAGACCTCCATTAGGAGATTGGGAGCTATTCATAAAAAAGTTTGACTCCCTATTATGCTGTCTGTTGGACAAAAAGAAGAAGTTCTTAATCTGTGGTGATTTCAGTGTTAACTTTCTAAGCAATTCTGATAGGAAAAGTGAACTAGAACTGTTATTAACAACATGTAACTTAGGATCAGTGATCAATTTCCCTACATGTATAGCTCAGGACAGTAGTACTCTAATAGATAATGTATTTGTACAGCAAGAGGATGTGGTAGATGGATTATCTGACCATGATGCACAACTGATTAACTTGCAAAACCTAACAGGCTGTACACTTCAGAAACCATTAAGTAAAAGTGTGGGGTGCTCAACCTGGTATCTATAGGTCACTATTGAGAAAGTTTAGGAAATGTAAACTGAGAAGATGTATGTAATGAGCCAAATGCTAATGATAAATGCAGCGTATTTCTTGATAAATTTATATCCCTTTTTGAACATTGTTTTCCAAAGAAAATTACTAAATGCAACACACAAACTTTTCAAAGAAACCTTGGATTACTACAGGTATTAAAGTGTTTTCAGACAGAAAAAGAAAACTGTATGAGACAGCAAGAACTAGTAAAGATCCAGAAGTAGTTTTACACTATAAAAATTATTGTAACACACTGAGAACAGTTGTAAGGAAATCAAGAAATATGTATGTTAGAGAAGAAATTAACAACTCTAGCAATAAAATAAAGTCAATATGGAATGTTGTTAGAAGGGAGGCAGGAAAAATAACCACTGGGGTAGGTAGTATTACTGTAGGAGAAAAAATTGGTGAGAATGTTCAAAAGAAAAAGCCAGCCAGTACGTGGAAGAGTCAGTTTTGAAAAATTTTCGTCAGATTAAGCTTCATCTAACAAACTCCTGTGAAAGAAGGAGAATTAGTAAATCTTTGAAAAATAAAGGTTCTGTTGGAGTAGATAACATCTCTAACAAGTTATTAAAACAATGTGTAGCAATTACAGCTGATGTTTTGAGTCGCATATGTAATGCATTACTGACTCGGGGTATTTTTCCAGACAGGTTAAAATATGCCATTGTCAGGCCTCTCTACAAAAAGAGGGAAACCACAGATGTCAATAATTACCAGCCAGTATCCTTGCTTACAGCATTTTCAAAAATCTTCGAAAAAGTAATGTACTCAAAAGTGGATAGCCATCTCATCAGTAATGGGATACTTAGTAAATCACAGTTCGGTTTTCAGAAATGCTATTCCACTGAGACAGCAATATACAATTTCAATGTCCACATAATAGTCTTTAAATAGTAAAATGTCACCAGTGGAAATATCTCTGACTTATCCAAAGCATTTGATTGTGTGAACCATGACATTGATAGAGAAATTACAATTGTATGGTATAAATGGAACAGCATATGAGTGGTATAAGTCATATCTACAGAACAGGAAGCAAAAAGTCTCTCTATATGCTTCCAGTGATTCAAAGGAGTTTGCCACTTCATCTAACTGAGGTGAAATTACATTAGGTGTTCCACAAGGCTCGATCATGGGTCCCCTCCTGTTCTTGATATACAGTATGTGAATGACCGCCCTTCTTATGTGAAACAAGCTGCTGAACTGACACTGTTTGCTGATGATACAAGCATAATTATTAATCCAGTAAAAGAAAGTTTAATAGAAAATGATACAATAAGGTGTTTGGAAAAGTTATTAATTGGTTTTCTGCAAATGGGCTTGCTCTGAACTTTGAAAAAACACAGTACATCCAATTTTGTGCTGCAAAAAGTATAATTCCTTCAATAAACATAAAACATCAAAAGAAGTCAGTAGCCAGGGTAGAGCATACTAAGTTTTTGGGTGTACATATAGATGAGACTCTTAATTGGAAAATTCATATTTTGGATCTCCTAAAGCATCTAGGTTCAGCAACTTTTGCAATTAGAACAATTGCCAATTTTGAGGATGTAGAAATTAGTAAGCTAACATACTTTTCATACTTCCACTCTCTGATGACATAAGGAATAATATTCTGGGGCAACTCAACACTTAGCTGAGCAATTCCACTCGTTCTCTTTCAGTAATATCAGATAGATAATCAGTTGTAAGAATTTTTGATTATATGGCTGTGGTCCCTGATATTTTCCCATTCCTCATTTTTGTCCAGAGTTGCTCTTAACTTCTTCAGAATGTGCTCCTAGTTCTGTAGAGTCTTGCTGACTGACAAGTTGGACTCAGAAGGCAACATAAATGCTGCAGAAAAGGTGCATGGCCAAAGTTTACACATGATTGTCAGAGATAATCCTTGTCAAAGTTAAAAACCAACTAGCGATTGTCATTTGTCGAAGACAAAACTTACCTATTGATTCTGTAGAGCTGTTGTCCATATGTCACTAAAAATCATGGCTTCTTCTTTTCTTTTAAAATCATTCCAAAGTTTTATCATTGTGGATAAAATATTGGTTTTGGAGAACTGCACTTCATGATTTCCCAACTCAAAAGGATGTTCTGCTACAGCTGATTTCTGTATTTTCCCTAGTTGGCAAAGACTTATGTTCCTTCAGCTTTTTGTTCACACTTTCCTTCGTACTTCTAATGTAGACCTTACTACATGTACACAGAATTGTATATACTCTGTGTGCTGTCAGAAGAGGTTTTTTATCGTTTGCAGATCAGAGGGTTTGATATACTTTAGTCTAAAAAACTGGTTTGATGTTATGTTTCTGTAAAATCATTGCAGTCTGATCAGAGACTGTTTTAAGAAAGGGGAGAGAAACTGAGTTCTTCCGTTGTTGTGTTTTAATGTTGTTCTTTGGCCTACACTCATTTGGTTGTGGAACTCTATTTACTTCTTTTCCTGAATAACCACTATTCTCGAAAGCCTGAAGCAGGTTTTTTTAATTCAGCATCCAGGTGTTCTGGCATGCAAATTCGTGGATGTAGCTCTTATGCGAATGTCTGTCTGCATACGTAACTTTTCAAAAAACTTTGTTTCAAGTTTCTGTTGGTCTGTGTCATAATTAAAATAGCCAAGATGGATATTTCTTTGTCCTTTTCCATTTCCATGGCAAATGGGATGTTTGGATTTATATTATTTGGATAACAAAAGAATTCTTCATAAGCTTTTTTAATCATGTGACCAAACCACAAAAGTATCATCCACAGATACCACTGAGATAGCTTCTAGTTTTCTGTTTCTAGAGCTGCTTGTTCAAATTTTTCCATATAAAAAAATTAGCAGTCATAGGACCTAATGGTTTATCCATTGCGACATTATCAGGTTGCTCATAAAATTGATCATTCAACTGGAACTGATTAGAAGTAAGACAGTGTGTAAAAAAAGAGCTCTCAAATCCCCCAGGAAAATATCCATTACATAAATCTAAACTTTATTAACTGCTATCATAGTGAATAAAGACACTATGTTGAAACTTACAAGGACATCTTCAGGAGTGAGGTGCAGTAAGAGAAAATATCTCAAAAGAAGAAAATGCAGATGAAGTGTGTGTTTCTTTCTGCTGACAACTGTTGTTATGAATAAAGACTATTACTAAAGCAAAATTTAAATCCTTTTAACATCAAGAAGATACAAAAAACTTAAAAACCCTCCAGCTGCAACTGATGAAAACTAATGCTCTGATAAAGCCATCTACCTCATTCAAAAAGACTGTGTGTCCCTGACTTCATGGCCTATCCAAAATTAATGAATTGATCTTCCTATGAGACCCATTGTAATGTTATCAATTCCTCCACATGCCTGGTAGCAAGATATCCAGCAGCTCATTTACAACCATATATTGGGGAAATTTACTCATTTTATTGAGAAATTTGAAAGAATAACATTGGCTCTTGAGGATATTCCTATAAGTTTCAACATAGTTTGACATTGCCTTCTAGTTAGTTTCAATGGAATGATGAATTTTATGAGCCAGGGGTAATGTCACAGTGATTAACCCATTAGATCCTCCATTTGCTAATTTTTATGTGGAAAACTTCGAACAACCAATTCTAGGAAAAGCAAATAGGGAGCATCTCAAAGGTATCAATTTGTGGATGATACATTTGTGACTTGATAAGTGGTAAGAAAGCTTTAGAAGGATTCTATTGTTATCCAAACAATGTAAATCCAAACATTCAGTTTACCATGGGAAAGGAAAATGACAAAGGAATATCCTTCTTTGATATTTTACTTATGAGCATAATGGTAGCTTGAAACATAGAGTTTTTCAGAAAGTCACACAGGCAAAATGATATTTGCTTAAGAACCCCAACTGACATCCACAACAAAAGCAGGGATGTTGCTAAAAGTCGTGTAAACAGATAAAAAAAAAATTTACACAACAGAACACTTTGACGTCAGATTAAAAAATCTGAAGTACGCTTTTGAGAATAGTGGGTATTCAGGAAAAGATGTAAATAGTGTTCTACAACCAAATAATAGTAGGCTGAGGGACAACAATAAAACACAACAATGGAAGAACACAGTTTCTCTCCCCTTTATTAAACAGTTAGTGATCAGACTGTAATGATTTTACAGAAATGTAACATTAAGCGGGTTTTTAGACTGATTAAGAAAGTACATAAACACTGGACAGCGATGCGCCAAACAACAATCACTAGAGCAACAGCAGCTCAGCAGCTCTCTGCATTCCCATCTTGCCCATACTGTTTTGTGTCCTACGGGGTGGGTGACTTGCAACGACTCTAGGAGAAAAGGACATAAAGTGTCTGTGTGTCATTCCCACCCTCGTCATACGGACATGGGCTTGGATGTTAATTGTGTGCCTTCAGTGCTTATGAATCACAACAAACTGTTTATCGAAGTCCAAGTGATGGGCAAAGTGCTCTGAGTACAAGTGGCCACAGGTGCAGCCATGGATTTGCTGAACCCACAAACTTATGTGGATTTGGTGGCATTGCCTCTGGTTACTTAATGTTTGATGAGTTACAACAGTAAATCTGTGGTTTGTTCCTTGACTATTCTGGTAGTGGCTGATGCTGGCAACACAAAGTTGTTCAGTCTGGATGCTTTCAGTGCTTTTCATTTTTCAACTTCAGATATAGTGCACCTCATTTTCCACCAAGTCCCTTACCAAGAATTAGATTCTCTGTGTTCTGAGTTCTTGCAGCTTACATTACCATGAAATCTACAGTGCAGCCCTGCTTTTTCCATGTGCATCTCATTTAAGTAGCTTTGTGTGTTCAAGTGAAATCAAAATTGGACAGGCTGACATTGTTGGGGGTCACACGGTCTTTAAATTGAGTAAGTGGGCTTACCTCTGCCCCCTCCCCCCTCTCCCCCTTTGCAATGGTTAAAAATTGATTTGGTCAACTTTGCCTCTGTGGTGACTTTAAAGTTCCAGTTAACATTTAGTCTATCATTGACATCTATCCCTTGCCCAATCTGGAGGAGTTATTGACTAAACATGCCAGTGGCCAGTTTTTCTCAAAAATTGATTTATCTGAAACCTGTTCAGGGGCTTCATTGTATGAGTATTCTAAAGGTATAAAGTATGAGGATTCTAAATGGTTCCTCTAATAAACATGCCCTTCAAGTTGTACATATGTCTAGACCTCCTGTTTGGTGTGTCCAGCACCCTGGCGATTTTTGGAAGAGTTGATAGTTGCTGTTATGGGCTGCATCAACCATCTCACTTACATTGTCATGATGGGTTCATCCATGGAAGAGTATTTACACAACCTACACATTTTGTTCACAGTCATATGTACTGCAGGGTTGAAATGCAACTTGACCAAGTCACACTTACTTCAGCTATCGATTGTGTATTTGGGGTTTGAGGTTTCTCAGGGTGGTGTTAAGCCCTTAAGTCGTCATGTCGCTTTGGTCACAGCTCTCCCTTGCCCTACAAATTTCAAAGAACTCCAGTCATTTTTAATTGACATCACTTACAATCATAAATTTATTTCATGTGTGGCTGTTTTTGCCCATCCTCTCAAGGAGTCACTCCACAAGAATGTTCCTTTTCAGTGGATGCCCGCATGAGAGCACATGATCACGCTCTTGCAATTTACATGACATTCTGCTCCTTGTTTGGCTGCTTTCCATTCTGGCACCCACTTCATTTTGGCTACTGATACATCTCAGTATGGACTCAAGGCTGTTCTCACACATCAATATTAGAATGGTTCCAAACCTTCGGTAGCTTAGGTGTCAAAAGCACTCAACTCTGTTCAGCACCACTACTTTAAAGTTGAAAAGGAAGTGCTCGCTATCATCTACACTCTCCAGAAGTTTCTTATGTTCTTGCACAGGTCTAAGTCCCACCTCATTACTGACCACAAGCCCTTGCTTTTATTGTTCGATCCTTCAGCTTCTTTACCAAACAAAGTAGCACATTGCCTTCAGCATTAGGCCTTATTTCTGTTTCACTACAACTATGAAATGCATTTTTGACCTACTGTGCAGCATGCCAGTGGTGATGCACTGTCCCTGCACCCATGGAGCTGGATCCTACTTTTGGTCAGAATGAATTCCTTCATTTTTGTGTAGATGTTGAGGCACAACACACAGTTGAAGGGTATCCTATTGTGGGCTGCCAGATTGCAGCTGCTGTAACTGTTGATCCGGTTTGGCATCAAATTATTCACTTTGCCCAGTATGGTTGGTCCAACAGGACTCTGGGCAGTGTTTCTAATCCTTTGCATTACCATTTTGCCCTCCATAACTGCCTTCCAGTATTTGATGGTGGTGTTCTCCTAGCTAAAGATGGACTATTGCCTAGGTTTGAGATCCCGACTGCCCTACAATGAAATGTGTTTGGTCTGCATCAAGAACATTTGGGGGAGGGGGTCTCGCTTACCAAGTTATTGGCCCATCAGCACGTTTCGGTTCACCATAGCCCAGTGGTCACCAAATCTTCTTCCACAGCAGGCCAAATAACTGATAAAATGATGAACGCTGGCTGCATCATCATTCTGTACAACATATAGTTACAATAATTTAAAACTGAACATACTAATTTAAGGCACTTAGCAGCGAGCGGCTCTCTGCATGTGTGAAGATATCCTAGGATTCTAAACATGGCATTTAAATTTAAATGGCATATTGTCTTATGTTCCATTCGTTTTATCAAGCATATTCAAATACAGTCAGCAGGGTGGATAAACTGACATAACAGACTGGATCGAGCCTGTGGGACATAGTTTGGAGATCCCTGCCATATCTGCTGCTATCCAAGAGGCAGCACTGCAGGTGATGCACCATCACAGTGTACATGGGAAGACATACATGTTGATTTCCTAAATTTTTACTGGTTGTTGATGCTTTCTCTAAATTACTATACATTATCCAATTTCCTTACAAGTGAAACTACCCATTCCACCCCCCCCCCCCCCTTCCCCCTTAGATTTAGTGGTAAGATGGCCCAATGGATAGCCTGTCAAAAACTGAACACAGATCAAGTATGAAAACAGGAAGAAGCAACACTGAAGTGTGAAAAGAAAAGTGAAATAGAAACATTGAATGGTTCAGGAATAAGAATTTCAGTAAAGGGCAAACTCCAGCAGCAACGGCATTGTGGTTAAGTGATTTTAGTGTTGGACTACCAAATAGGTGACCTGTGTTCAAAACTCCCTCTTGCCCTTCCTTCCCTCCCCCCCCCCCTCCCCCCTCCAACATTATGAACTGAAACTTCCTGGCAGATTAAAACTGTGCACTGAACCAAGACTCGAACTTGGGACCTTTTCCTTTCACGGGCAAGTGTTCTACCACCTGAGCTACCCAACCGTAACTCATGCCCCAACCCCACAGTTAAACTTCTGCCAGTACCTCGTCTCCTACCTTCCCAACTTCACAGAAGCTCTCCTGCAAGATCCTTTCTTCCAGGAGTGCTAGTTCTGCAAGTTTTGCAAGAGAGCTTCTGTGAAGTTTCAAAGGTAGGAGATGAGGTACTGGTAGAAGTGTGGGGGCAGGGTGGGAGTCGTGCTGGGGTAGCTCAGGTGGTAGAGCACTTGCCCGTGAAAGGCAAAGGTCCCGAGTTCGAGTCTCAGTCTGGCACACAGTTTTAATCTGCCAGGAAGTTTCATATCAGCGCGCACTCCACTGCAGAGTGAAAATCTCATTCTGGGAACATTATGAACTGTCCGTTCAGTCATTGAAATGTTTGTTCTCTTTCTGTAGTCTTGGCAGATTTCATACTATACATTGGCTGTAGACTATGAGTCACGTGTTAGAATACATTACTGTCGCAAGTAAATGTGATAGAGAGTGAGAGCAGACGAGATACCACATAGGTATGTCACAGACATGAAAACAACAAATAAACAGATGTGAACTATGTTACAACAAAACAATTCAAGAGTCAAGACTCCCTAAATGGAACAAAACTTCAAGAACTTTAAAAAAATATGTTTTAACAGAGCACAGAGAAACTGTGTGAGTGTGAAACTCTTGAGTTCATTGTTGCAGCTTATGCAACAAACTGTTATATTTTCATTATTTCCTTGGGAGTAATCACATGCACATTCGTACGAACACCTGTATTGGGCAAGGAGACATATCTGACTCACTTATTAGTCATACAAATTAAGTGTGTCAATAAGAGATTCCTATCAAATGACACATGTACTGTCACTAATGTCATGTATGACACACCAGACGTGTATTCCAGTGGAGGATTCATCTGACTTGTCACCTTGTCATCAAACATTTGCAGTTCCCATTCAAAAGCCACTTCTTTTTGGCTGCTAATAGAATAGTTGAAGGGACCGATGACCGTTGCAGTCTGGTCCCTTTAATCCCACAAACCAACCAACCAATAGAATAGTTGTGTAGAATCAACTTACATTATAGGTTCCTGTTGCAATCAGATGTTACACCATGACAAATAAACAAAGTGGAATAAAGCAAACAGCGAAGAAAAAGAAAATGGCATGAGGGAGACCTGAATGCAGCTTGCCCCCTTGGCTGTCCAACATCAAAATCACTTAACCACGATGCCGTCTCTCTCCATTGCTGTTCTATATTGCACTTCTTGTTCTTGTACCGTTCACTGTTTCTATTTTGCCTTTTTTTCACAGTTCAGTACATTGTCTTCCTATTTCCAAGCTTGATATGTGTTCAGTTTTTGATGTGCTGTTCACTAGACCCTCTTAACACTAAATTGGAGGAGAGTGCAATGGGGAGTTTCCATTGTTAGATGTTTGTGGCTCATGCCTTCAATGATTTCTACGCCTGTCAAGGAACTCTCCATGTGACTGCTGCTCCTTTTCACCCTGACTCTAATGGTGCAGCGACATCTTGGCCACACATTCAGTTTTCAAATGAAGTGTGTCACAGACTCCTCCACAGACGAGAGGCTCCCTGGTTGCCAGCTGTGCAACCTCCTGCATCCCCTCATGCCACCCAACTAACACCTGTTGGCACAGTGCTCATCAGCTCCTGGCGCTACATTGTGGGCTCATAGGTTCGGCCGCCGACCAAAGTGGATTTCAGCTATGGTCCACAGCTGAGGCCACCACCTTTGTATGGTGTGCACCAGTGATGGACTGATCGTGCATCACCACAGACTTCCCTACTGTGGGGGTGAACCCATCTTCCTTGTGGATTTCACCACCTCCTGCCTCTCCTCTGGGGTTAAGCCTCTGCAGCAACTGCTGCCAGGTCTTCCTGTGATGCTTTGCTGGCTGGGATGGTGCCTTTGGGTCCTTTGACACTGGACCCCTCAACTGATTGACTGGTGCCATCGCCAGTGGCTCAGCCACACCATGTCAAGGGACTGGACATTGATATGCTACCAGCCTCCTTGTCACCAGTCCTGTTTTATGATACTTCACAGGGGAGTGGCCACTGTGCTTCTCAATGGCTGAACCACTTTTGCCCCTACTTACCTGTACTGGCCCAGAATCTCCTGCCATTGCTGTCATCCTCTGCAGTGTCTGCTGCAGAGGCCATGGATGGTTCAACAGTCACCCTGATACTCACATTGGCAGAGTGTCCTTTTTCCAAAAGAGTGTGGCTGCTATAACCGTGTATGTAATACTTTGATACATGCCGCAGCACTGGGTCGCTGGCACACTAGACTTGGAATATGTCACCAACAGCATCTGCACTACCTGGCCACCAAAGACTGCCTACAGTGGGCCATGTGATTTGTGCACACAGCATGGCATCCACCATCAGAAACTGCTTGTGTCAGTTCTTGGATGGCTTTTGTTTTTGTGTCTATGTTCTCAGCTGTTCTTCGCTTGTATGTTGAGCAAGAATAAACATTTTTTCATTGTGGTCATGTTGTTCGTGTATACATTCCTGATCTTTCATTTTACTTTTATCATTGCTTCTTTGATGTACAGATGGAACAGTAGGGGAGAAAGATTGCATCCCTGCCCTACACCTTTTTAATCTGAACACTAACTCATCACTTTCCATTCTTATTGTTTTATCTTGATTCTTGTACACAGTGTAAATGACCCACCTTTTGCTATAGCATCTTGAGTGCATGAGCTGTTAAGCTGATTGTAGGAGAGGTCCTGCATTTATCTACAGGGTTGTGTGGATGATGTACTTCTGAAAGCACAGTGGTATTTCTCCAGTTTTGTTTCACAGATTCTACATGCTAATTAATTTCTTGCTTACCTCTTCCTCCAATGATTTTAGAATTTCCAAAAGAATGTTATTTCTCTAACTAGGAGCAAAATGAAACACACAGCTGTAAAGAAGATACAGTTCATTGGGTCATAGTGACATCAACAAGAATACAGTGAAAGTATTTCACCTGTCTCAAATACAGTGAACAGCCCTTATAAAGACCCTATCCATGTGACATGTCACTGGTGCAGTGCCATGTGTGCACAGCAGACCTGGTGATGGCAGTCGGTGACCAGGCTGCTCCTGGCGCCCTCCGCTGGTAGTTGCAGGCACATCGTTTGAATGTTGATGCCCAATAGTCATGCCGTAGTGGCTTGACTTAATGTCCACTATGGGCAGTTTGTGTAGTAACCAGCAAGTTACTATAGTTATCTGTCCTTTCTGCCTTGTTTCTTTGTATGTCTTTCAAAGCTCTGCCAGACTCTTGGGTCCCCTATGTCTTCCAAATATATATCTACTTTTCCTTCTTTTATATAACTAGACATTTCCTCCTCCACATCTCCCCTATTTGTTTAGTGGAATTCCTTTTGCAGTCTTAATGTTGATGCCATTGCTTTCAATTCCACTTATTCCTATATGGTGAATATGCCCATTCAACAAGCTCTCTCTCTCTCCCTCTCTCTCTCTCTCTCTCTCTCTCTCTCTCTCTCTCTCTCTTTTATATCTGTAGTCTCACTCTCTCTCTCTTCATCTTCTACTTGTAACATTGAAATGTAGACCTTAACTGTTATTGTTGGCATTGGTTTGTTGTCAATCCTGATGAGAATAATTCTATCACTGAACTGCACAGTAACTCACTCTTTCTTCTACTTCCCTATTTATAATGGATCCTACTCCAATTGTGTGATTTCTTTTGATATTACCCTATATTCATCAAACCAGAAATCCTTTAATTTCTCCCATTTCACTTTACTGAGTCTTTTAATATCTAGATTGACCCATTTTATTTTCTTTTTCAAATTTTGTAGTGTCCTACCACATTCAGACTTCTTAGATTTCACACTCCAACTCATGACATGTTACTGTTTCACTGGTTTCCCAACTATTTTCTCATGGTCCTCTCCTTTTTAGCAGTCTTCTCCTGGAGATTCAAAATGAGGACTAATCAAGAATTTGGTGCCAGTGGAAATCATTGTGGCACTTTTTGGATAGCTGGCCACATTTCCTGTGGGTAAACTTTGTGTGTCTTTAAAGTAGTTGTTTTCATTTCTTTCTGCATCCTCATTCTACTGAACATTACTGATTTGCTGATTCTTCCACTTTGACAAACAGTTTCCTATCTGAAGGGCAAGATTGTATCCTGAACCTTTATCTGATTCTCTGACAATGCTTGTGGCAGACAATGCTTGTGGCAGAATGAGGGTGATACCTTATACCAGAAGACTTTGACCACCATTACTGATTATTTTTTTTCAAAATCTAAACAATGGCTGGGATCTAAATTTTTATCAGTGATGATAGTCACTATCCCTACAGCATGGTAACAGGTAAGTCATCACATATTAGAAGATAAATACTGTATCGATACCTACAGCATTACAGACAACTCTCACAGACCTAGACAGAAGGATTGCACTTCACCGTATGTCAAATGATGAAAATATAAATGTCTCTGAATCACTTAGTACACATATGAGGACTCAAATTTGGAAAACAAATGGCCTTTACCAGGAACACATGATGTGCAACGAATATTTGCACAACCTAATTGTGTTGGCCATTTGGTAAAGCTACTGCCAACAGCCAAAATAAAAAAAATAAATAAAAAAAAAGACAGCATCATAAAACTTTGTTTTTGATGTAGGATGATCACATTCAATAGGAATTCTAATGTTTTAAAAAATAAGTTTACTTTATTTTCATTGAGCACTGCCTCATTTGGGATAATAAAAAGAAGTTTCAATCAAAAGTTACTTGAGTTTAATGTTGAAACGGTATATGTAATAGAACATGGGGGTTCTCATAAAAAAGAGAAATCTAGACTGAAACTAATACTGTTACCTTTACTCTACAATAGGTTTTATCAGAAATGCTTTTTTGTATGATGTATTCTTAAGATATTCTGCAGTAGAGATTAAAGTGAGGCACCTCATACACCACCTGCAAGAATAAGACAAGTAACATGAAGTCCATGGAAATCCAAGGAGGTTGGAGGGTTGGTGTTTAACGTTCCATCTATGACGAGATAAATAAAGGTGGGAAAATTCAAGAGTAAATTGACAGCATATCCTACTATTTTCTTCTTCCGTAAATTATTTGGTTAGCTAGAGATTGGGATTACAGACTTCTGTTACTGTTGTAATAGACAATAATGATAAATGTAAAAAGACCACCTTTCATACAGTATGTAGGTAAGTTTTATCTTTTTGCATTTGTCAGTATATTTCCGTACTTACTAAACGTGCATAATAGATGAACAACAGCTAACTAACATAAATAGACTGCAATAGTTATTTTCTCAGATTTGCAGTAATTTTGCTAAGAGTTCCTGCTTCAACTTTGTTTTCATTAGAAAACCTGCAAAATGGCTAACCTTTATTCAGTTGATTTGTTTTCACATTCATAAATGTTTTCATTATGACTTCATTGTGACAGCTCTCAAATACACAACAGCAAGCTTTTTGAGGGTTGTGAGAGAGGGAAGGAGAACAAGTGGAATGCCCAGAGTGTTTAGTACACCCTGCCTATGCCTCAGGAAATACTAAAAGAAAAAGATCACAGCAAATATACACCCTAGAAAAAGAAGGTTTACATAAAACTTTTTGTGGATGAAGGAAGTCACAAGGTAAACATATTAATTTTATCAGTGATTTTTGTTTCATTGGCATTAGAACATGGTCCAAGGCATATTTCCCTGCTTAACATTTTGTCTTCCACCGCTAAAGACATCTTCAGAAGCTATAAAGACTTGCACAGCAGATTCAAAATTAAACAACTTCAGTGTGCTATCTGAGTTCTGATGATGTCTCCACTGTTGGAAAACAAAGTGTTAAGAAGGGAAATATGCATTGGTCCATGGTGGTCTACTGCCCATGAAACAAAAATCACTGACATGAATAACAACTTTGTAGGCCTATAATCAGATTATTTTTTGAAGTAGGACTCTACACTTTTTATTACAAATTATAAGTTGTTGCCAAAAACTAACTTACCTTTGGTGGAACTGTCATAACTGTAATAATTCTTTTATGTCCTTCAACCCTCATCTGGGAAATTACGAAGAGATGAAGTGCTAATGTGGTACTGCTACGATGATGATGACCAGGAGAGGAAGAATCACTGACTACTCAAGCAAGCATCAGATGTTGCAAACATTCAACTTACTTCTAAAGAGTCATATGTGTACATTTTGGTTGTTCATCGTTGTATCAATGTGTCTTTATCAGGAAACCTCCTAAAAATAGTAACTGAACTAAATTTCAGGGCATTCTTGTCATATTCAGTTTTAGTTCTTGCATAGTCTATTGCACATGCCATCTTTAAGAAAGCTTGGAAAAAGTCCACTTCTTGGTGATGGACTATGGTAGGTAAATAATTAATGTTTTATTCCTTTTGTTGGAGCTCTCTGTTACACAGAAAATATCTTGGCCATTTTATTCTCTAGTATTTTCATTTCAGAGAAAAAAAACTGTTGACATGTTGTATTTATAAAATTTAACATGTTATATATTTTAAATTACACTACTGGCCATTAAAATTGCTTCACCACAAATATGACGTGCTACAGACATGAAATTTAACCGACAGGAAGATGATGCTATGATATGCAAATGATTAGCTTTTCAGAGCATTCACACAAGGTTGGCACTGGTGGCGACACCTACAACGTGCTGACATGAGGAAAGTTTCCAACCGATTTCTCATACACAAACAGCTGTTGACCAGCATTGCCTGGTGGAACGTTGTTGTGATGCCTCGTGTAAGGAGGAGAAATGCATACCATCACGTGTCCGACTTTGATAAAGGTCGGATTGTAGCCTATCGTGATTGCGGTTAATCATATTGCGACATTGCTGCTCGCATTGGTCGAGATCCAATGACTGTTAGCAGAATATGGAATCAGTGGGTTCAGGAGGGTAATACTGTATGCCGTGCTGGATCCCAACGGCCTCGTATCACTAGCAGTCAAGATGACAGGCATCTTATCCACATGGCTGCAACGGATCGTGCAGCCACATCTCGATCCCTGAGTCAACAGATGGGGACGTTTGCAAGACAACCATCTGCATGTACAGTTTGGCGCCGTTTGCAGCAGCATGTACTATCAGCTTAAAGACCATAGCCGCGATTACCCTTGATGCTCTATCACAGACAGGAGCGCCAGCGATGGTGTACTCAACGATGAACCTGGTACACGAATGGCAAAAAGTCCTTTTTTCGGATGAATCCAGGTTTTGTTTACAGCATCTTGATGATCGCATCCGTGTTTCGTGACATCACGGTGAACGCACATCGGAAGCTTGTATTCGTTATCGCCATACTGCTGTATCACCCGGTGTGATGGTGTGGAGTGCCATTGGTTACACATCTCGGTCACCTCTTGTTCGCATTGACAGCACTTTGAACAGTGGACGTTACATTTCAGACGTGTTACGACCCATGGCTCTACCCTTCATTCGATCCCTGCGATACCCTACATTTCAGCAGGATAATGCACAGACTACATTTTGCAGGTCTGTACTGGCCTTTCTGGATACAGAAAATGTTCGACTGCTGCCCTGGCCAGCACATTCTCCAGATCTCTCACCAATTGAAAACGTCTGGTCAATGGTGGCCAAACAACTGGCTCGTCACAATAAGCCAGTCACTACTCTTGATGAACTGTGGTATCGTGTTGAAGCTGCATGGGCCTGTACCTGTACATGCCATCGAAGCTCTGTTTGACTTAATGCCCAGGCATATCAAGGCCGTTATTACAGCCAGAGGTGGTTGTTCTGGGTACTGATTTCTCAGAATCTATGCACCCAAATTGCGTGAAAATGTAATCACATGTCAGTTCTAGTATAATATATTTTTCCAGTGAATACCCGTTTATCATCTGCATTTCTTCTTGGTCTAGCAATTTTAATGGCCAGTGTAAGTGTGCTGTTAATGCCACATGCAAATGTTATTAGACTATATCCTGTATAAAATTATGCAGGTAACACATGATACAAATATGCATACTCTTCTGCTTACCAAACATTTTTAAACACTGAATGTATTGTTTATATTTCTGTTTCAGTGGTCGGGTATAAATATAAATCACATTATGTGCCCTATTGGTGTTGATCCATTCTATGGACAGTACTATCGGATAGCCACAATTATTCATGAGGGTATTCTGTGCCCACTAGTTTCAAAAACATATTGCATGCTGGCGGCATTTTTCCTTACAAAATTTGGTCCCACAAAAGTTAAGAATACTCTGGAGTTTGACATGAGTTCATGGGCCCAAGGGGATAGAGGACCAGGTAAACGAAGTTCCTTAAAACAAAGTCCACAGGCAAGTCCAGAAAAACATTCACCAGAATTTCACTCTACGAATAACGGCTGTCATCATATTGATTAAGACAGTATCTGTATAATTTTTGTGTAAGTTGTAGCAGCTATGCTGTGTTCTTGTAGCCGTCAGTACTATTTTAGTAAATATTTATTTCAGCAAAATGAAGCAAAGAATGAAACTCTTTATAATTCTTTACAAGTTTGCCACAAAAGCCGAGATGATTTTAATTGTATCAGTTGATTGTGTTAATCTAGTCGTTTTCAGATTTACATTTTTTTTTTTTTGACTGGAGGCATTTTAGGTATCTGCCTAGATATCTACCTAGATTGACTGTACAAGTGCCTTTAAGAAGGGTTTTTATACCAAACTCAATTCTTTTAAGTTTTACAATTTAATTTAATAACAGCTGTGTATAAAATGAGATTATTGAGGTAGTGTACCTACATGTAAAAGGTAGTGCCTGTTCCTTTTAGGATATCATCACAGTGTTAGTGATAAAATGGTAGCTGTTGTTGCAGTGAAGATGTCCTTATTTATGTGTGATACATTGAATGTGTGAATACTCAATATGATATTGTGAAATGTGTACTTAAAATACAATGTGTATGTATTCAGTTATTGCACAGTTAAATGCTGTGAATGGCATCTGCCTTAAAATGTCTTAATTATGTCGGAAATTGTGCTATTCCACTGACAGGCAGGTACATAATGGTATGTTGTTCAATGATCTGTATTACTTTATCCCTTATTCTGTGACTTGAATTGTGTTTTAGCAAACACAGTTTCAGCTAACAGCACTGAAACATGAATTTTAATTCTGACTGTTCTTAGAAAGTACTGTATTTACTTTTTCAAAGTATCATAATTTTTTGCATTTATTTTCATTATCTGTTTACTACTGTTCAGTGAAAATGTGGATTTCATAAATTTTGGCCAGTTTTATGCATATATTTGAGTGCAGAATTGTCTTCTGTGATTTTCTTGCCTTCAGGTTGTGATTTATTTAAGATGATTGACTGTTAATATGGATTGCTTCTTTAGTAAAACTTTTACTAATTTTTTTGTTATTTTATTTGCAACACATTTATTTACTGTTTTTTAAGTTTTTGTGCTAGGAGGTGGCTGTTGAATCCTTCAGAACTTTTTAGAATTAATAATAATCATGGATCTGTGATAAAAAAATACTCCAGTTTTTGTGGTTGATGAATAAACTGTCATCTGCAGGATAGTTTTAGGGGCTCTTGGCCCTACAAGAGCACCTTAAATTATACAGTGATTCATTGGATCCATTGGTCACAATTATATTTTGACAACACTGACCACTTCAGCCAGAGGTACATTGGATTATGTGGATCTTTGTTTACAAACCTGAAATATTATCCTGCAGACAACAGTTCAGTGAACAGTTTTATCTGTGCAATGAGATCTAGATAAATAAAAGTTCTCATTTCAAAATGAAAATATTTTGACACATTGTTAGTTCATGAATCAGTTTCTGTGACAAGAACAAGGTGCTTGTAATACATCATGCAGATAGTTTTATCTTCTGTAATTTTCTGTTTGTCGCAGATGCTGACTGGTAGTAGCTTGTGTGTGATATGATAGTTCCAATATTTTAAAGGATGTTTTGTGTTATTGCACACATTCCTTTCTTTCAATTGGGCCATGAATTAGCATGTATAAGTAGTGCTATGAAAGGAAAGAAAAAACATTGCTGCATTATATGTTATCTTCACTCAGAAAACATAGAAAGCTAATGAGGTACTCAAATAATTAGGCATAGTAAATATTCTTCATCACTGATAATTGTAACAAATGATAGTTCTGCGAGTTTCAGTTCTTTAATGTAAATGCATAGTTGTTTCCCATGTTCAGAAAGGGAAAACATCGCCAAATTCTTTTGTCTACTTATTCATTCTGAAGTTATCTCTTTTTAAAATTGTTGTTAAGTGAAAAATCTTATTTTAAAATTGCTATTTCAAGAACTGTTTTGAAATGGAAAGTTTCCTTGGCTGCAGCCTGTATTTGACTGTCAAAATGTGTATTGCAGAAATATTTTCCAGTTCATATTTTTTCTGAAGGTTTCAGAAAGTAAATGCCAGGTTTCAACTTTCAGTGAATAAAAAAACATTTATATGTACCATTCTGAAGGTGGCTGCAAGTAGGTAATGGCTGATATGAGACAGTGAATTAATGAGAAGTGGCAGTAGCATATCGAACTTAGAAATTTCAGAGAATTCATGATATATTTTACAAATTTTTCGTATCTAAAACATGTAGTTGCAAACATATTTTTGCCTCATTGAATTATTTAACAGTGTTGGACTCATTACTCATTTTACCTAACACCTCTTACTACCAAAATAAAGTTTGGAATATTTACAGCTGGCAAAATTTAGGCCTATTGATTAAACAAATTTGCTTAACATGTTCAGGGTACTCTAGAATTAGGATGTCCTCTCATCTTTCTTTCTCTTGTAGGTGTTGTAGAAATCCAGTTTCCATGGTATGCCTGTGAATCTTTTTGTATCTTTGAAATTTGCGCTGGAGGTATTATTTAGTAGGCATATACTACATTTCCTGAAAAGCTTCACATTTTGTATTATTTTTGAATTAACTTCTTTAGAAGAGAAGTGAAAGTGTAGTTATAAATTTCCTGTATCCGATACCAAAGTCATCCCAGTCTAGCTTTAAAACTATCTCTTTCATCTGCTCTTTGATTATTAGAGAAATGTTAAGTTTCATTGCCAAAATGCAGACTGTTCTAAGATAAGCGTATTATCAGGTAATAAATGTTTGCCACATCTCTTATCTTCCTAATTACCCATGTAAAGGTTCTCTGATGGTTTTTTTGCATCAAAGATCTTGAGCCAAAACAAACTTGGGCAGCTTGTAGTCTAATAGTCCTGAAATTTGAACAGCTGGAACAATATTACTTTGCTGGATCAATCTCACATGCTTGATGTTCCTCATTACACCTAGAAAAAAGTTTTGTGGGAGTGCGTGAGTGAGTGAGCATTATATCTCATCATAATGACGTTTTATTCTGTATAGACCTGTTATTACAAATATTGTATTTGTTGTATGTCAACGGTCGCTGTATTCATGGGGTGGAGGGGAGAATGCTTCCTTTGTTGATAGACTACGTAGCACAAATTGTTAATGTGAGCATTCCTAAGGTGCTTGATACAAACATTAGGTACATGGTGATGTCCTCCATTAAGTTAAATTTGAAAATTTTCATATATTTGTACATTCTAGCCTTTATTATTTCTGAAACTGTAAAATGTTATAAACTTATACAGTATATAATATCAAATGCCTTTATATTGGCAGCAAAGAAATGTTGGTCCTCAAAGAATACTGAGTGATATGGTGCAGTACTGAAGGTCCTGTATTCGCATTTGTGAGAAGTGAGATTCAAATCCATACCACTCCAAATTCAGATGATTTGTAGTTTCCTTAAATTAGGTTACATGAATTGCACGACAGTTCCCTTGAAGAGGCCACAGCTGATTTTCTGCATCAATCTAATCTAATCCAAGCTTGTGTTTTGTTTCTAATAATCCCAACACTAATGAGATGTTAAACCCATAACATTCATTCCATTAAAAATAAAAAAAGAATAAAAAGTGGTTGTAGTGTAACTGTTTCCCTAAAGTCAATAGGGAACTCATCTTACATGAATTTGCTGCTCTGCAATAAAAGTATATTATGTGCTTAACAAGTCGTTTCAAGCAGCCGTATATTGAAAATGTCACTTTATGAATTCATTATGCTACTATAATAAATATGTGTGATTGGTTATCTATTCTTTAATACAATGTATTGGAATGCATGGTTGTAATTCAAATTTTAGGGATAATATTTAATTAGATACTTTAAGACACAGATTAACTTCTAGCAAATCATAATTACAAAATTCAACAAGGCCTTCAAAATTATTTTGTAATTTCATTCACATCTCACCATAACAACAGTAAATGCATTGGTGATTGGGGAGGAGGGATTGCATAAGAATGTTAATTGTTGAAGGATGTAGGGCAGCTATTCCTTACATTGTCTGTACTCAAGTGGATAAAAAACAAGGTAGGCAGTATTAATATAATTATTCTGTAAAAACTGAGCTAGGTTACTAAGTGAAACTGTATATGTAGATAATCACATTTCTGAGCCCCAATAGTAAACATTATTATGACCATCCTTTCCTGCAGCTGTTGTTGAAGCTTCCAGTATACACATTAGTTCTTACAGCTCACACTTAGGACCTTAGCCTTCATGATTCATGCTAGATAATGGATAGGCATCTTGTAATTTAAAATGAAATTTTACTAGAGTATGTCAATTATTATCCACAAAGTAGTTATAAAATTTTATTGTAATCAAAAAGGAAACTTCCAAGAACATTTTTCGATATAGTCTCCTTGCGTTTCAACGCACTTCGTCCATAGTTGTACAAGCTTCCGTATTCCCTCATAAAAGAAAGATCTCGGTTGAGCTGCAAGCCAGGAATGCAGCACTTCCTTCACTGCTTTGTCCGAGGCAGATCGACGGCCCCTACGCCTGTTTGAGTGGACCATACAGGGGATAGTCAGAAGGGGGCAAGATCGGGACAATATGGAGGATGTTCCAGTACTTCAGATTTGAGTTTCTAGAGCGTTTCAACAGTGTGGGCAGTAGTATGCAGATGGGCATTATCATGCAACAACACATCATCTTTTGACAGAAATCCTCAGAGTTTGCTTTGATTTGCAGGCTTTAGCTGGGCAGTAAGCATCTGACTGTAACATACACTATTTATTGTTCTACCCCTTTCCCCATAATGTCCTAGTACTGGACCTCGTGCGTCAAAAAAACTATAACCATCAGTTTTCCTGCGGACAGTTGGGTCTTAAACTTTTCCTTGTGTGTCAAATTTGGATGTTTCCATTCCGTACTCTGCCGTTTACTCTCCAGCTCGTAATGATGGATCCATGTTTCGTCACCAGTATTGATCCTGTCTAAGAAGTTGTCCCATTCGTTACCATAGCGATCCAAACATTTATTTCAGATGTCCAAGTGCGTTTGTTTATGCAACTGTGTGAGTTGTTTTGGGACCCATCTTGTACAAACTTTATCAACCCCAAGTCTGCTGTGGATGATTTTGTAGCCAGAACCGTGACTAATTTGCAGACGATGTGCCACTTCGTCAGTAGTTAACCGTCTTTCCAAGAGAATCATTTTACGTGAATGCTCAGTGGTTTCTTTATTTGTGGTGGTAAACAGTCATCCAGCTCCTTCATCGTGCGTAGCACTTGTGCGACCATTTCTGAATTTTTCAGTCCATTCGTAGACACTCCATTGTGGCAAAACACTGTTCCCGTACTGTACCAAAATTCTTCGATGAATTTCAGCCCGATACACCTTCTGACCACAAAAAACGGATCACTGAATGTTGCTCTTCTTTGGTGCAAATAGACAGCGGAGCAGCCATGATTAACAGCACGGCAGCGATAATGAAACTAACATAGCAGCTTGAAAATTGCAAAGATATAAAAAGAAATAAACAAAGCATGCGTCATCTACATAAAATGACAGTACTACCAAAATAAGCAAAAATATAACTAAATTGTGGATAATAATCGACTTACCCTCATAGTTTAGAGAATCAGTAAGATGTAATCTTAAACTTGGTTCAATTTTTCAATTCTGTACAGTCATTTATAAAGTTAAACATTGTTAGCTTTACTAAAGCTATGCAGAAAGTGAGTTTGATTAAGGATATTAGTAACTTAAATTCTGACTGCAATGAAGTCTCATGAAAAAGACCTCTTGGCTTTTAGGGATATAAGAAAAAGTTTTAGTGAAAATGATGAAATTTTAAAATTTATGAACCTGGCACTGAATTGACACCTGTATATACGGGATTAAACATGCAGCTTGTAAACAAATCTTGCTCAGCTTTGAAAATAAATGTAATGTTTGTTAAGTAATGGAATGATTGTTTTACTGTAAGAAACAATCTTAAGAATCAGTCAACAAATGCAAGGAAACCTGCTGCATACATGTTTACAAAATTGCAATGTACATGTGACAAGAAGTGTGTGAGAAATTATAGTGTGTAACTTTAATTCCTGTACCTGGAAGAGAGACCTAGAGAGATTTTTCAGCCTAAAAACAATTTTAAAAAGTGAAGCCAAACATATCAGTTATCATATTTAGAAATATTGTTAAAGACACCAAATAACTATTACTTTTGTTAGTGCTGTCTGTAATACTAGAATGTCATATAAATTTTGTGCATACTTGTAAAGATAATTGAGAATATTTGTTTAAGGAATATTGAAAGAGTGTCAATAGGACACAGGAAATATGTAATAGCAATCAATGACAAATATAAAGTCATTAATAGTGCAATACATAGTTTGTAAATACTGATGGTTCACTGAAACTGTGGCAATAAAAACAGTGATACTTTTATCAAGCATGTTAGCTAACAGGCTGTGCTGAATTTGAATCTTAAAATAGTTACTTTGGGTAATGATTTTTGTAAATTATCCAATGAAACATTTGTTGAATATGAAACAGAAAATAAAATTTCATGTATGGAACTGAAATAAGAGGGCTTCATTGTTATTTTATGTGACTCTGCAATACAATATCATGTTTCCAGAAGATAAGTAACTTCATTTTTACCTTTGTCTTATTCCAAGGAAATGTGTAAGCAATTTAAGTGATATCAGAATGTTCAAATGTGAAAAGTGATACTTCTTTGATAATTGTGATGTGTTGCAGAAAAACTTAAATTTGAAAACATATCTACTAGTTTCCCTTGTAATAGTCTAAATTTTTGCTCCATCATGAAGGAAAAAGAGAAGCTGACTTCAAAACTCTGATGAAGCAGTAGCACAGGGAGAGAACTTCTAGGGTGTTTCAACCTGGAGATGACAGTAGTAAGACTGAGAATAGAAAAGACTAATAAATTAAAATGTAACCATCAATACTTGTGCCGGAGGTGTGGCATGTTCAGGAGACTCACTTGCAGCCATGCTATCACTGGGTTAATATCCTGCCTCAAGCTGTACTCATAATGTGCTGATTTCCGTGTTCCAATCCTTGCTGAGATAGAACCCACTTTCTCTATCAAGTTTTGGTCAATGTAGATTTCTACTGCTGCTTTAATCACACAATCCCAGATTGAAGAGGATAAAGTATGGTTGCCAGTTCTTTCCCTTCACTTTTGATCTGACCAACCCACTTCTTCAACTGCAGTTTCATCTTCAGGGTATGAGGGATCAAAATTTTGAGGTTAGTGGTACAATGAAGTCAGAAATTATCCAGGTTGTGCTTCAACTTTGCTAAACAATATTTTGAAATTCCTTCCTTCAGATTTTTTGGCTGAATGACCAATAAACTCAGCGCCCATTCTCAGTATATAAAACTTCATTCAGTATATTATGTATTTATTCATATATGATGCCTGCTATCTCATAAATATTAATATGCCAACTATGCAATGCTTGTACAATGATATTTAAAGTCTTTACTATAGTTGTAAAAAGCCTTGGGTCTTGAGTCAGAATCCACAAAATTAATAGCTGGGCTGCAATCCGTGTTTAAAAAAGGGGCATCTATGCAGAAACTTTGACTTCGATATTGGCTGCAGATTACAGCTGAAACTGGTAAATGTAAAAGTAAGACCAATGATTATCATCTGGTTACAGGTTTTGCAGATAAATAATTTGTCATGTTCTAGGACGCAAATTTTGTATTCATTGAACACTCCTGTTTTTATCTTCCCAAAAGGCAGATCAAGAACAGCATTATGCAACTGTTTTAACCTTTATGTAATGATTGACACTTGCTATCTATCAAATAAAAAGAATTCAGTTTACAGGCACAAGTTTTTGTCATCTAATAGATGATACGTTGTTCGGTGCCAGTTATTGCAATAATTTTCCTTCAAGTGTATGCAGGAAAAAAAGAAAATTAATATTGAACTAAATATTTCACTTTATTGTTATCATGAGTGCATTCCAGGACTGCTTACACCAACAATACCCCATGCAGCATGCATCTGGTACGTGTGCTGCTCACCCCAAAAATAAATAAATAAATTTGTAACCCACCAAATACAGTAAGTATACATTTTTTAAAAAAAAGATGTGGCATTCTAGGATTAATCATAAATACTAAATTTAGTTTTTCTTGATAAAGTACAGTTATTCTATTCTTTTAACTCTCCACAATGTGTGCCTTATGGATACAATAATGCACACAATGCCCCAGAGCACAGAATTTCTGGTGAAGACAACCGATATGTACAAATAATATCTTCGATATCCTCAGCGTCTCTGGGTCTGCCATCAGCTAGTACTTAAAACTATTTTTGTAATTTTTATAACTGGCTATTGGAATCTGATGCCCTGATGAATTGCTTGATGTTATGTGGAGGAAAAATTATCATTACTTGTCTGACACTTATCTCATTAGGAATATTTGGCAATGTTGCTTTCCAAGTTATATAGATGTCTCTACTCTTCTGTATCCGGTGTTGGCCTATTTTTCTGTATCCAAATATTCACTGATAACATGGATTCTGGATCAAGCCTTTCTATTCTCCAAGTAGTTAGCTGACCAGTTTCAAATCCACAGAAGTGATCCACTTCTATTCGTTATGTCACATCATAGGGCTGAGAGACCAACAAGAACTGTCACATAAGCATTCCCACTTAGCAAGGGGACACCTGTGAGAATGTACTTTGATAAATAGTCGCCTTTCAGGAAAATTATCTAGTTTGCTGAGAACACCTTGAATGACATGGACCAACATAAGTGTTCCAGTGGTAAGACACTGGACTTACACTCAAGAGAGCAGTGGTTCAATTCATCTTCTGGACACCCAGATTTAGG
Organism: Schistocerca americana; assembly: GCF_021461395.2. NCBI lineage: Eukaryota > Metazoa > Arthropoda > Insecta > Orthoptera > Acrididae > Schistocerca > Schistocerca americana. Next base: position 751,835,498 of record NC_060120.1, read on the forward strand.
TTTTCCCTGTGTTCTCTCTGTCACGTAAGTCAAATGCTGGCATGATTACTTTGAAAGAGCATGGCCAGTTCCCTTCCCCACCTTTGCGCAATCTGAGTTTTTGCTCCACCTCTAATAGCCACATCATCAACAGAGTGTAGCCACTTTCATGTCAATGTGATGGCAATGATCATAGTGTTTCCATTATAGTTAAAGGCCAGAAGTATCTGTTCATGCTCCCAAAGTATTAAACTTAAGTGGAAGTGTGAGGTAATGGGTTAATAATTTGGCTTCATTGTTCTAGATACCCATATTGTGCACTGACTCAAATATTCCAGTTTCCTGTACATCTGAGGGGCTGATGAGTGTTTGCTGTTAAATGAGGAGTCTCAGAGTCGTATTCTCTTCCTACATATCATAGTATGCCACAGGATTTGGGTGGGGGTTGAGCAAGTGTCCTTCTAGTCAATCGTTATTTTATTAAACAATAATTTACAGTACCAGGGTGCATACAAATATAGCAAACCCTTGCACTCAATTTCTTGCAGTAATTAACATCAGATAACAAGCTACATGAAAAAAAAGCTGACTCTCATAGCAATAAAATAAATTAATCTGCAAGTTCAGCAACAGTAAAGTACAATAAAAGCTTATCGTGAGATAAGGGCATAAATTATATTGATAAAACAGTATGGCTTCTGCCTACAATGATTTTACAAGAGGGCACCAAAATAAAATGGCAACAAGCAGAATGGCTCACTAGAATGATCTAAAGTCCACTTCAACCTACCAACCAACCACTTGTATCCAGACAGGACAAAACAATCTACATGGACATACAACCTACTATAGAATCTAAAAAGAAGATGCATAAACAAAGTAAATGTACAATGACTTATCACTAATACACAATGAACTCCCAATGGCATAACTGTGTTTTCAAATTCAAAACAATAGTGGTACACCAGATGCCACCACAGCCACAACATGCAAATATACTTAGTCACGGCACAGTAAAATTCCTCAAGGGCTTGATGTGCTTCTTCATAACAACTAACAATGCCACTCCGACTTCACCAAACCCAGTACATACTGCCATACTGTATTTTTGTCAGTCAAAAGTGAAATATCTGCCAGTGCCCATTAAGTGCTATTATGGGCACAAAAAATACACGACTCTCTGATCTGCTCTGTATCACCACGACCTGTACTCTCAATGTCCTTTCTCCATGTCTGTGAGCTGCTACCTCTTTCTGGAATCAGAATGAAGACACTGTCTATTACCATAGCTTGTTAAATGTCCACATTTCAGCTAGCCATGACCCACACTGACTGTTGCTGTCCATTGTTGTTGCTTCCAAGCTGCTGTCATCTGCAGGACACTCTGCCTTCGCAGGGTCTGTTTTTGTTGGTTACTGACAACGAACTCCTCACAGACTTCTACAACAGACTCTGTCCTGCAGTAATTCTTTGGGTCAGCAATGCTGAAGCTAAAAAAGTCCAGCCAGCACATCGTACAAGACCCTTTGCTGCCCCATGACTTGTCTGCCATTTCTGCTGTGGTCTCAGGCACTGACTCAGGTTGGTGTGACTGCTCCCACTATTTGGTTGCAAGACCCACTGTTGTGTCGTGCTGCCATAGGAAGGTGCTGCCTCTGCCAATTTGCCATGACATGCTCCCTCTGTCGAGACTAGAGCGCATGGCCCACACTGGCGCAGTGGTGAGACAATCGTGTCACAAAATTTCTGTTGGTTTTATTCATCTCCAAAATAGATGAAACCTTTAAAAATTGGAACTGGGAACCACTAAGAAAGAATACTGAGATAAGAGATGGAATACTGGTGTTTATACCAGCACTGTAGGTGCTGAGAAAGCAATTTCTGAAAACTACAAAGAACATACATGTATACTCTCACATCCCTCTTTCATCATCACAGGAAAGGAAACCTTTCCCCAAGTTATGTCACACAATGTGTAGAGCCCATTTATTGTTTTGGTGACCAAGGGCAGCTTTGAAAAAAAATTATAGGTTTGCTTTAAAAATGATAATGTATTTTACTTTGCAGAGACATAATGTAGTAGCTACACACATAACAGAAAGCATCAGGCTTATTTACCAAGCAATTTCAAAATGAAGAAGTCATAAATTGGTATGGGAGGTGGTATGCAGGGAGGGGCCTTGTCAACTGATCTTTTCTTTTAGTCCAGTTTTGCCCTGAAGTTTTGGTTCCCAATTTTATTAAGTACCTGCTTATTGAAACTTCCTGGCTGTGTGCCAGATCAAGACTCAAACTTGGGACCTTTGTCTTTAGCGGGCAAGTTCTGTACCAACCAAGCTACCCAAGCATGACTCAAGACTCGTCCTCATAGCTTTACTTCTGCCAGTACCTCATCTCCTACCTTCCAAGCTTCACAGAAGCTCTCTTATGAACCTTGCAAGACTAGCACCGCTGGAAGAAAGGATATTGCCGAGACATGGCTTAGCCACAGCCCGGGGGACGTTTCCAGAATGAAATTTTAGCTCTGCAGCGATGTGTGAGCTGATATGAAACTTCCTGGCAGATTAAAATTGTGTGTGAGTGAGACTCAATTTCTTGACATTTGCCTTTCGCAGAATAGTGCTCTACCAACTGAGATACCCAAGCACAACTCATAATCTGTCTTCACAGCTTTACACAGTTTGAGTCTTGGCCTGGCACACAGTTTTAATCTGCCAGGAAGTTTCATGTTGGTCCGCACTCCGCTGCAGAGTAAAAATTTAATTCTGGAAACACCCCCAGGCTGTGGCCAAGCCATATCTCTGCAATATCCTTTCTTGCAGAAGTGCTAGTCTTGCAAGGTTCACAAGAGAGCTTCTGTGAAGCTTGGAAGGTAGGAGATGAGGTATTGGGGAAATTTCATATTAGCTCGCACATTGCTGCAGAGTGAAAATTTCATTCTGGAAATACCTGCTCATTAGTTACCTTATTTACCAGTCTAATCTTCAGAATTTTGTTGTAGCACCACATTTCAAGCGCTAATATTCTCTAATGGTCTGAACTGAATTGTAACCAAACCAATTACTGCAACATGGGTAAAACGATGGTTTTAAATCTCTGTCTTACCATTGTGTAATCCCTCTGGACCTTTTGTTGCCTCCAGGGCACATGAATGTATAGAACCATCTTTCATGATTCTTGTTTAAACTGTGCTCTGTACGAACTTCTACAAGGTGATTTCTCCTTTTATTCCATTCCTCCAGTCCATATTCTCTTAACATTTTTCCTTCTCTTCTTTTCTTGCTATCAAAATCCAGAATCCCATCATAATTATATTGTTGCATCCTTTAACAATCTGAATCATTTTTTTTATCTCATCATACATTCTTTCAGTCTCATAAATTCTTTCAATCTCGTCAACATCTGTAGAGCTAGTGTGAAACTTGTTTTACTATGGTGAGTGTTGGCTTCAAATGTATCTTGGCTACTACAATACATTCACTATACTGTTTATTGTAGCTTATCTACATTCCTCTTTTCTTATTAATTTTAGACCTAATCTTGTGTTACACATGTTGGTTTTTGTATTTATAACCTATACTCACCTGATCAGAAGTCCTATTCTTCCTGCCACTCCACCTCACTAATTACTGTTATATCTAACTGCAGCTTGTCCATTTCCAGTTTTCAGCTCTGTAACCTACTTAGCCAATCAAGGGATTTAACTTTTCGCACTCCAATCTCTAGAATGCCAGTTTGTTTTTTCCTTATGATGACATGTTCCTGACTAGTACCCACCTACGAATCTGAATGGGAGGCTACTTTACTCAGACGGAAGTCATCATGATTAAGCCATGCAATGGAGCTGCATGCCTTTGGAAAAATAAGAGCTGCATTTTCTCCTAGGCTTTGACGTCCTCTGTACTAGCATTTCAAGGCCGTGTTGGCCAGTGTTACCCCTACAACTACAAAAAAGGGTGCTGCACCTCTTTGGGATGCACAGGTTTGTTTGACTTTTCCACAGCCTTCCATTGTGGTTATACATAAGGTACATCTATCTATATTGTTGACACGTGCAAGCTATTCCACCTCAGCAAGGTATATAGTTCATGGTCCATTTTCAGGTGAAACATTATTTCGCAACCTAAGTAATTACATTGATTGACTTTTAGTCTGTTATTTTCATTAAATTTTCTTCTATTTGACTACTGTTCAGTGACAGCTGTTGTGTTTGATTCTTCAGTCTTCCTGATTACTTTACATCCTTGTATCTTTTCATTTATAGTTGTTAGACTTAATTATACTGTAATTCCTGCTGTATTTTGCTTTTGATCACGTCTTGTGTAATCTGTGTTTTTGTTGTGCCTATCTGCGACTCAGCATCTCTACGCTGTGTGGTGAGTAGTAATCTATTGTTTTCAAAGTACTGTCATTATTCCATCCTGGATTTTCGATTTTTTTGATATTGTGTACTAAGTTTTTCCTGGAGATGGGTTCATTTCATAGGGACTTTACATTTTCTGACAATGTCATGATATTGTCTGAGTATAAAAGATTATTTAGCATGGTTCATGTACCAGTAAATGTCTCCAAATTAAGATTTTATGTTTCAAATTTTGCCAGTCATATACACAGGTTGGCACACAAAAAATTGGCCCTGAAGGAATCACAATAGTGGAGGTATATGTATATACTGGGTCATTTAACCCTTTAACTGCACTGTGCCACCAATCCTTCTATCTGGTACTCTGAATGGGTCTACACATAGACACATTCAGAGTACTAGGTAGAAGGACTGGTGGCATGCGTAAACACGTTCAGAGCACACAGGGACAGGTAGAAAGGCATGCGTGTTAACACGTCCAGAGCAGTTAAAGGGTTAAGGAAATGTGGGACTTCTTTGTAAAGAAGTTTCCTGGCATTTACATATCTACAACGAGCAATTTGGTGATAATTGGTGTACTATAAGGTCAACTACAAATGCAACAGAAAGTTGAGACCCTTCCATTCGTACACCTGCTGCGATCACGGATATTTGAGCATGAATGATCCAGAGTCCGAAGAAGTTGCTGTGATATAAATTGTTGCAACAAGTGCATGTTTTGTGTTGGTCAATGTTTTACAGAGCATAGGGATGAAGACCTAGAAAAAGACATGCCCAGTAACTGGAGAAGGAAGATAAGGCAAAACATGTGAATTAGTCAGAGCTAGTTTTTCGTGTGCCAGCCTGTACTAAAAATGTATGAAATCCTACATCCATAACTAATCCCATTGTTTCATGTGACATACAGTCCTTTATCGGTGTCTACAGAAATGGTTGTGTTTTCATACAAACATCTGAAAGGTTTAAATAGAGAGTTTTCTGAAAAGCAATAATTTTTTTTGAAAATGTTAACAAATGTTCTTTCTAATACTAAACTTTAACATTCCTAAAGCCTGTGACATAGTTGTTCTGACAGTGCTTCCCACTGTACCTGCTGGAATATCGGATGTGAGTGGTTTTTATTTGGAATCAATGTCACAGGGTACAGCTTTAAGTGTAGTTTGATGGTGGGTAAATGCAATCAGAATGGTTTGTGGGCAACATTTTTTCTATCAAACTCAATTACATTTAACTGAAAATGGGAAACTGGGACAGTAGGAGCAACATCACATAGTCTGACTGTGTAAGAAATTATAGTCAGTACAGAATGACTAACAGAGCTGAAGGTGAAGATGAAAGAGCCCTCATCAGCTCAAGCAGCAGTGTGGATGCTCAAAGAAGTGTGTGTATGTCGACCAAGTATAGTTTGATACATTTGAAACTGGGCTTTGTGGTAGGAGAGAGAAACTGCTTCGATCAAACTATACACAAATAGAATCCATTTGGCACACTCTTAAAGCTGAGTTATTTACCATGGTATGTATGGTATTTTCTATTGTATCTGACTTCTGGATTTCTCTCATATGACTGTGTAGTTAATCATCTGGTAAATGCCTTGTGTAGACTGTCAATAACAGGCATGATAGAGCAAATGTGAAGGAAAGCTGTATGTTTATTATTTCTTAACGAATTATTCTGTAGGCAATATAGAAAACAAAAACATTAGTCATTTTCTGAAAGAGAACATTTAAATTCGTGGCTTTTCTGTCTTAATAATTACAAATTCATTCTTTTTCCTAAGCCATGTGCTACCCTAAAAGAAACTGCACACCACTGGTTACTCAATTGTCTACCTCTCTTAGCCACAGGATACAAACTGGCTCTCCAGGTTACTTGTTTCATAAGCTTCCTGGAGTTTATTACCACCTCAAGTGATTCAGTTGTAGCCAATATGAAAATGTTTACAAACATTCCTTGCCTTAAAAATATTGAATGCTCAGTGTTCCACAGTTTTCAGATATGTATCGAAAGACGTGTTCTCTACACAATGAGCTGCACTAAAATGTTTTGGCAAATAAAACATTTCTAGCGCAGCACCTGGTGTTTTGAAGATGTCTTATTACATTCCATGCCTTGTTCCTAGAAAACAAAGTTAGGGGATAAGTACTGGTGGATTGCAGCCGGCCGCGGTGGCCGTGCGGTTCTAGGCGCTCCAGTCCGGAGCCGCGCTGCTGCTACAGTTGCAGGTTCGAATCCTGCCTCGGGCATGGATGTGTGTGATGTCTTTAGGTTAGTTAGGTTTAAGTAGTTCTAAGTTCTAGGGGACTGATGACCACAGCAGTTGAGTCCCATAGTGCTCAGAGCCATTTGAACTGGTGGATTGCAGGTACAACCCAGATTCAGGACCGACTGTAGTATTTGGTATTGAAGGGGTAGGAGGATAGTCACAGTTGCTTGCTTACTTCATCATCCTCCTCCTCCTCCTCCTCCTCCTCCTCCTTCTCCCCCCCCCCTCCCCCTCTCCTCCCATACACAGTCCAGTATTGTATTTTAAAACTTAGCAGCTGTTTATCTATTTGTATTTCAAAATTAACCACAAACATGACAGTTAATAAGGGACTCTTGGAGGACGCCATTGCTAACTGATCTGACTGTATAGAGTCTGTTGACATTGGAAATAATTTTGGTTTTAGCATGTCTGAGTTGCTTTTTTTCTGTCTCCACTGGATTTGTTCTGGTTTTATATAGCAAGACTAAAGTTTTCATAGCTTCTTCAACAAGAATGCTGAAAAGTTGGCTGGTGGCATCCAATGAAACGAGGTTAGTACCAGATGGAATAGTTACGTCTTTCAGTTTTTCCACTAATGTAAGAGAACTAGGTATGCCAGGTTTTCATTTAAATTTAGTTTTTGTTGTAATTAATGAGTCTAACTCGTGGCAAGGTGCTGAAACTGAAGATATTACACGTTAATATGTTTGGAAGCTATGCTTGTTATTGTGACTGGGAACTTGCACCAACTGCAAAGAACTTAAGGGAGCCCTCCAAGTCCAACTTTGCTTCACACATTGCTCATCCTGAACACACTATTGGTGACCTCAGTGACAACTTACTCTGTGTTACACATTGCTGACAAGGGGTCACAGATGGATCTAGTTTAAGAGTTAGAAATTTACATTCACAAGTTAAAATTCTTAATGAACAAACTGAATCAACACACAACTTTTTCTTCCAGAATTTCCCAGCACCAAAACATGAAAAAAGGTGATAATAAGATTCATCTTTCTCATAAATTATCATTCGTTTACTCATGTAAAAACTATGGTACTTGGTTTGTTTACTCACAAATGTTTTACTCTTTGCTGTTTACGTTGTCATGGTCTCATGAATAAAAGTTCTGTCACTTATAGTAGTAATACATTCCCTCTTTAATTATGTTGTAAATACACTGACAGGTAAAAAAATCACAACACCAAACAATAATTAATGTCGCATAATGAAATATTAGGAGTACGTCTCTCTGTGTAGCATATTTAAGTGATTAACATTGCAAGATCACAGGTTGATGTAAGTAAGAGGTAAGCCATTGTAAATGTGCAATGTGGGTACATTAATAACAGGTGTAATCGCCAGAATGTTGAATGCAGTCATGCAAATGTGCTACATTGTTTTGTGCAGGTGCTGGATATCTGTTTGTGGGATGGATATCCCTGCCTGCTGCACTTGGTCGGTCAATATAAGGATGTTTAATGTAGTTTGTAAATGTCAGTGGAGTTGTCATGTAATGATGTCCCATAAGTGCTTGACGGAGAACAGATCTGGTGATCGAGGAGGTCAAATGTTGGGTTACAAGAGGAGTATATGGCTGAACATTATCCTGTAGGAAAACATCCCCTGGAGTGCTACTCCTAAATGGCACCACAACTGGGCAAATCATCACTCCCAACACCATGCTTTAAATGGCAGCACTTCTGACATATGTCTTCCCATTGTACATGTGACCCAGTCTGACTAAACTGTCACTACAATTCACCCTGTGCACTGTCTCCTCTCTGTGTCAATTATGGGAATGACTACGCTCCTTGACCCCTAAAATGTGCTACTATAATTAAGAAAGGATGTAGGTTGCACTAGGTGCTGGGAGATGAAGAAGCTTGCACAGGATAGAGTCGCATGGAGAGCTGCATCAAACCAGTCTCTGGACTGAAGACCACAACAACAACAATTAGGAAATGCAAAATACTGTGGGGGTAAGAACCACTGGCCTCCCGTTGTGGTGAGGGTGATAGCGTGGAGAGAGAAGGGGATGAAGGAGATGAACGGAGAGAGAGGGGGAAGGGGGAGATAATAGGAGAGGAGGAGACAGGCAGAGAGGGAAGGGAGGGAAATGGACATAGACAGAGACAGGGGGAAACTGACAGACAGAGGGGAGAGGAGAAGATGGACAGAGAAATGGAAGTGGAGGAGATGGACAGAGAGAGGGGGAAGAAAGAGATGGAATAATAGAAGATTGGAATGTACATGTACCAACAATACCTGGGTACCCAGCTGAATCTGTTATATCTTGTTTTACCTTCGAAAGTTGATATAGCTTGGTCATTCCATATAATCTACTAGATTATTTACTTTTATTTCTTCTTTATCGCGCGCGGGATTGGCCGAGCGGTCTCAGGCTCTGCTGTCATGGATTGTGCTGGTCCCGGCGGAGGTTCGAGTCCTCCCTCGGGCATGGGTATGTGTGTTTGTCCTTAGGATAATTTAGGTTAAGTAGTGTGTAAGCTTACGGACTGATGACCTTAGCAGTTAAATTCCATAAGATTTCACACACATTTGACATTTTCTTCTTTTTCCTGCTTAGGTACAAAACTCACACCTTAGGGCCTCCAGCCAATTTCCACAAGAATGCAAGGAGTTTTCAGCCACACTCATTTTGTGTTATAATCCTGTGCGACATGTTAGTTTGTTTGCGGATGATGTATATACATACGTTGCAACGCCAGAAAATTGTACCGTAGTGCAGGGAGTCCTGCAGAGGATCGATACATGCTTCCGCGGCTCGCCGTTGGCCATTAACATAATTTAAAATTAATGTAACGTATTACGCATAAATAATAAATAAGCGGAGAGACCAGTTATTGATCGGTTACATTATTGTCAATCAATCATCGGACACAGCAGAGAGGGTAAGAACCTACCAGTATGCGCCTAAAGCGATCTGAAGCAGGACGACTAAAGAAAACTAGTTGTAGGAAACAATAACTCCGTCAATGAGCGTCACCGGAAAAAACTGAAAGGAACATGGAATTCACCCACAAAAGAGGTAACTTACAGAACCCTCGTTCGAGCGAATCTTGAGTACTGTTAGACAGTCTGGGATTTTTGCAACCTAGAATTAATGGAGAAGATCCAAAGAACAGCTGCGATTTTCTTCACGGCTTCGTTTAGTGAGCGCGAGAACTTAGAGGCGTTAACAACCACGGCATCCGCACAAGGAGCTATTGAAAACGAACGCAACGGGCAGGCGATCTACATGTGCAACTGATTGCCGACTAGTTGCCAACGCAGTTCCGCACACGGCGCAACTCACAAGGGAACCTCCCCATCGCACCCCCTTCAGATTTGGTTATAAGTTGGCACAGTGGATAGGCCTTCAAAAACTGAACACAGATCAATCGAGAAAACAGGAAGAAGTTGTGTGGAACTATAAAAAATAAGCAAAATCTACAAACTGAGTAGTCCATGCAGAACATAGGTAATATCAAGGATAATGAGTAATAAGCAGCGCCGTGGTCCCGTGGTTAGCGTGGGCAGTTGTTGAACGAGAGGTCCTTGGTTGAAGTCGTACCTCGAGTAAAAATTTTACTTTCTTTATTTTCGCAAAGTTTTGATCTGTCCGTTCGTTCATTGACGTCTCTGTTCACTGTAATAAATTTAGTGTCTGTGTTTTGCGACCGCACCGCAAAACCGTGCGATTAGTAGACAAAAGGACGCGCCTCTCCAATGGGAACTGAAAACATTTGATCGCAAGGTCATAGGTCAACCGATTCCTCCACAGGAAAACACGTCTGATATATTCTATACGACACTGGTCGCGGCATGTACGTCACATGACAGGAATATGTTGTCGACCCACCTAACTTGTACACTTGGCGAATGGGTAAAAAGATTCTTCTACCTTGCCCGATTTAGGTTTTCTTGTGGATGTGATAATCACTCCCAAAAAAGTGATGAAAACATAAGAGTTTGTGACGTAAACTGAAAATAAAAAATTAAACTTCTCATTTGAGGGAAGACTGGAACCTTTTTTTTTTTTGTAACCCTATATATTTATTTAAATATATTAACAACGATACATTAAAAAAAAGACATTTTATTCTATTAATCTATTATATTCCTAGTGATGGTTAATATTACTGTCATTTTATATGTTTTCGTTTTTATCTCGATCCAGCGTTGCTCACGCTAACCACGGGACCACGGCGCTCCTGCGCTCATATTCTACTTGATATTGCATATCTTGCACATGGACTACTCAGTTTGTATATTTTGCTTATTTTTTCATAGCTCACACAACTTCTTCCTGTTTTCTCTATTGATGTGTGTTCAGTTTTTCAAGGCCTATCCACTGTGCCAACTTATAACTAAATCTGAAGGGGGTGCGATGGGGAGGTTCCCTTGTCAGGAATGAGAAACTGCAGTTGTCGTGTGCAAGCGTGGAGGAGAGGGAGAACTGTTTGTCGCACCCGAGCTTTTTTTACTCATACTCGACATGTCGAGCACAGATCCAAGCTCAGTGGAAAATGCGGTTCTCTATTATTATTATTATTACACACAAATAAGGGAACAAATAAAATTCTGGATTCATCCGTACACCCAAAGAAATATAAACTGCAGATGGTAAGTAACAGCCAAAGAGCTGTAACAGATAGATTCGAAATCCATAGCTTTTCGCAGAACGACTAAACGTCGCTACAGTGATTTGGCACAGTTAATTTCTTCCTCTTTAACACACGCTTATTTTTATTTTGAAAACCAAAATATCTTGAGATTTGTTCAGGGAGAATACCAAAAATTTGCACCGAAAATTTGCATTATGACTTGGCAGTCAGTGTATGTGTGACTCCAAGCAGTAGGTCGTGAGTGGACGATGGGGTTTACCAATGCAGGAAAAGCCGACATGCTCATGTTGTATGGAGATGCGGCAAGATACCCCAATAGACGTCAACCATCTCGGCAATTATGAATCTACCTCTTCAACCAGTTACATGAAAGTGGTTGTGTAACATCTAGATAACGTAACAGAAGGAAACAAGTGACGACAGAACAGAGAAAAATTAAGTTCTTGCTGCTGTTTCAGTTGATCCACACGTAGCTCCCGCACAATCGCATGAAGGAGTGGCATGAGTAAGGCAATTGTACTATGCTTCTCCATCGACATAGCTTCCACCTCCATCTCATCTCTCTCCATTAAGAGCTGCACGGATACGATTACGAGAATCGTGTTAACTTCTGTATGTGGGCATTACGACAGGAGATGCTCCAGATGTGGCATGTATCTTGTTTAGTGATGAACACAATCTGCGCTTGTGCTCTGTCTCTAATGACCTCGATGTCGACGGGACGTTAAACCGAATCTTCCCTCTCTCTGTTAGTAATGAAGCCACATTTACCGATCACGGCCAGGAAAAACGCCGAAATTTGCACTACTGATCTGTTGACAATCCCCTTTGGCGTCGTCAGGTGGAACATCAGCGCCCATGGAGTGTAAACGTGTGGTGTGGGATAGCGAACCATCAACTCATATGCCTATTTTTCATAGACGGAACGTGCACAAGAATAGCAACCTCATAACAGATCACCTTCCACAGATGCTAGAAGACATTCCTCTGCAGAGTAGGAGGAACCTATAGTACTAACGTGATGGCTGTCCAGCCTATAGTGCAAGAAATACTACCGCTTGTCTTCGCGAATTGTTTCCAAATCGTTGGACTGGACGCAGAGGACCTGTACCTTGGCCGGCCACTTCACCCGATTTGACGCCTGCAAACTCGTTACTGGTCGGAATCCTCATAACATACGTGTGCACTTGTTCTTTAGCATGTGCTACCACAGGTATTGTACTAGTGTTGGTGTGGGAAGTTTTCAAAATATGGTATCTCATGAACGACTCGCACTAGAATCCTGGAACAAAGACCACTGATATTCTAATTTATCCTAATTTTAGTTCGCTAATGTCAATAGGCATTATTCCGTTTAAAAAGTGTATGTTTGTACAAAAAATAAACTTTATAAGTATTATTACAATCTATTGATTGGCTAACAATATGAGCCCCCTGATAGCAATCCATTCTGTGAAAGCCGCATATCAAAAGCACTTTCCATTTTCGCAATACATGCGGTGCAAGATTTAGCTAATTCACCCTGTATACATGGAAATGTCATGTTGATTTGTGCTCGTTAAATCATTCATATGTGAACACCAATGTATTTACGCGTACCGGAAATTTGTTTCATTTTCTCTTTTCAGGTCCACCTGACTGATTTTACAGAACGACAAAGGCTGCTAGTCATACGAAATTCATTATGCTTTTTTTGTACGTTTGCTTCCGTTGGCGTGGCGCTAATTTTATTTTAAACAATAGATGCACAGTACCTTTCCTGGCAAAGAGAATTCTGCTAATATCAAACTTATGCCTTAATTTGAGGAAGAAATTTCTGAGAATGTACGTTCGGGCCACAGCATTGTATGATAGTGAAACATGGACAGTGGAAAAACCTGAACAAAAGAGTGTCGAAGCAATTGAGATGTGGTGCTGCAGAAGAATGTTTGTAATTTAGGTGGCTTGATTAAGTAAGGAATGAAGAACTTCTCCGAAGAATTGGCGGGGAGGGGAATATATGGAAAACCCTGACAAGAAGGGACAGGATGGTAAGACACCTGTTAAGGCGTCAGGAATTAACAACCATGGTACTAGAGGGAGCTGCAGAGGGTAAAACCTGTAAAGGAAGACAGAGGTTGGAGTTCATCCAGAAAATAATTGAGGATGTTGCTTGTAATTGCTGCTCTGAGATGAAAAGGTTGGCACAGGACAGGAATACATGGCAGGCCGCTTCAGACCAGCCAGAAGACTGATGACGAAAATAAAAAGTATAGTACACTACACATACCATACGGAATTCTTTTCCCTCTTCACATTCCGCTTTTTCTGTCAAATCTCTCGTTCAGTAGCCTGGGAAGTTGTATAAAATTGGATGTTTTTCGACTCCCCGTGCAAAGCTAGTGTTCACAACCTACGCGTTCGTCTTCAAATGAAATGAATGAGGACCTGCGTTCAAGGACGTGACGCAACTCAGATCGCATGGCAACGTGGGCGCCGAGTCGCTGGCAACTGGTTGGCAACACGTTGCAAGCGGTTGACTGGTGAGTCAATATGCAGTCGCAACGTCTGCGGAGCTGAACTGCACAGGAAGAGATTCGCTGCCGACCCGTTACCGACTCATGAAGGTAACGAGTTGCTTTTAAGTCGCTCCATGTGCGGAGGGCCGTAGTGTCAGACTTGACCAGAGAGGCGTTGTGCATCACGTGGGGTTTATTGTTAAAAGCTCCAATAATGTACGTTCCAAAACGAGTCACGAAACATATAACCTATTAATTCCGCCCCCATACGTGTCAGCAGTTATCAAATCACAAGATCCAAGAATGTTTCAAGTTAAATTCCTATAAGAGAAGATCAAGACAACTGTAGTTCCGTGGGTGTCATCTCACTGTGGTTTACATGGACAATGAAAAACCGTATTTTCGAGCCAAAAAAGGGCACAAATATTAATCAAACTGGAAAAACTAACATGTCGTAATTTGCAGTGAAATGGACTATTAATAACACATTTCAAGTAGAATTAAAACTAACCATCAAAATTTTGTGTGAAAGATTTGGAAAACCTCATGGACGACCCAGTAGCGCCAGATGGAACAGGAGGCGAATCGGTAGTCATGTTCCGCTTGGCTACTAGCCGCTCACCTACATAAGATCTCCATCCTGCCAGGTCCAGAATGTGTTCTGCGTCACAAGATTGGTTCAGCCATGAACAAGGAACATTTAAACGAGTTCACAAAACAGAGTGATGGTAAGTCAGACTTATCATTTTATTGTAGAAGGCGAATGACGGTAAGTCAAGAGGCAAAACCTAAATAATAATATCTAGCGAAATGAAAATGGCAGAAAGTCAGAGAAATTCGAGCTAATATGGTGTCTTGCCGAAAGTTATTCATGCCGCGGGCCATTCGCAAATATAACATGCAAGCTGGTGAAATGTTAATGGTGCCCCAAGTAACCTCCGCCGCATACTGTACTATGGGCTGCTGTGTATAGATGTAGATGTAACAGTTTTGCTAACACGAACAGGCAGCGAAAACATTGTATATGAATGTAATAATGTTCGGAAATTCTACAAAAAAAACTGTTTCCGCCGAAGACAACACGTTCAGAGAGTTACTGTGCGAAATTTCGGAGTCCGCAGCTCGTGGTCGTGCGGTAGCGTTCTCGCTTCCCACTCCCGGGTTCGATTCCCGGCGGGGTCAGGGATTTTCTCTGCCTCGTGATGACTGGGTGTTGTGTGCTGTCCTTAGGTTAGTTAGGTTCAAGTAGTTCTAAGTTCTAGCGGACTGATGACCATAGATGTTAAGTCCCATAGTGCTCAGAGCCATTTGAACTTTTTTTTTTTTAATTTTGGTCAATGAGCATAGTTGCAGGTGCTTAAAGACTATGCTTTAACGTAGTATGGTATAGCGTGATGGCTCAACACGATAACACCGTACATCAAATTGCAGTGTAGGGAAGAAATCGTTAAGACAGAACGAATCTCATTCGATGAATGACTGCTACATGTGCA
Source organism: Schistocerca americana (assembly GCF_021461395.2). NCBI lineage: Eukaryota > Metazoa > Arthropoda > Insecta > Orthoptera > Acrididae > Schistocerca > Schistocerca americana. The sequence continues at coordinate 751,850,707 of NC_060120.1, forward strand.
AGTAAACAAATATTCAGACCACTTTTGCAGTTCACGGCGGTAACTGCTGTGTTTCAAGTTTGACGATGAACTACCGGAATATCTGAAGACTTTCGGTGAACGTGTTCTCTTTTGATTTCTAAAGATATTCACATGTATAAAGTGATTGTTAGTTTTCTTACGAATATAGGGAAAAATCTGTGGGACTCATATTTTCATTTATCTGTACCAGTTATTCTTAAATTTAAGAAGTGGTGTGAATCGATAACATAAATACATTTGGTTTACTTATTATTTTATTTGTTAAAGATTCGAAGTGTAAAAAATTTGACGGCTTGTGTTTTCAAGTTCTGTAAATATGCATTTATGTGTTCCTCTGTCCAATTATGTATTCTATGTAAACATGTGTTGAGGATGACTAAATAAAGTAAAAACTCTGGGAACCGAATAAAACAAAGAAACAATACAGCTGTGGAGACTAGAGGAGCAGTTTGTTGGTGCTTTTATGTGGCCCCTTTTGTACTGTCTGTCTCCAGAGCATCTCCGTGACGTTCTCGGCTACTTAAGAACGCCATTTAGACGGAATTATCCCGGAAATCTAGCAGACTTAACTTACTGCGCGTCATCTAGCAGCATAACAAAAATCAATTTTCAAATATTTCAATGCTGTATTTATGGTAAGCATGGCTTATACTCACAAACTGCCGGCCGGGGTGGCCGAGCGGTTCTAGGCGAACAGTCTGGAACCGCGCGACCGCTACTGTCGTAGGTTCGAATCCTGCCTCGGGCATGGATGTGTGTGATGTCCTTAGATTAGTTAGGATTAAGTAGTTCTACGTTCTAGGGCACTAATGACCTCAGCAGTTAAGTCCCGTAGTGCTCAGAGCCATTTGAACCATTTGAACTCACAAGCTATAAGGCATCAAAGATTACTTGGAAATGTAGTTTTTGGCCATCTGAAGTAAAATTTGTTGGTTGATTGGCCCGATTTACTAGAATTACCACCTCTGATTTCTAGCTACTTCCATATTTAAAGAAATGTGTGGCTGTATAATTTGTTGAGTGCGATGAGTCTATGGCAGCTATAGATGGGCGTTTTTCAGATCTTCCTGAATCTGCTTTAAGGATCGGAAAAATTATGAACGAACTATATTGACTCCACTTAAAGGGAGTGCATTTTTTACTAAAAGAAAAGAAAGAAGGCTGTCCCTGCCACGACGAGATCTTTTCACCTTGCATTTACATTGGCGTGAAACTTTCCTCTTTTATTGGCAGCGCCATTAGTTGTAAATTTTGTACTTTTTTAATCAGTCCCTAGCGGTGTTGCTGCAGTCTTGTCCGAAAGTATACTATGGTCCCCTAACATGTGGACTTTTTATGATTACGCATCACATCTTCGTTACAGCAGCGGCCACTGAAGAGAGGTTGGCATGCGGCGGTATTACGACAGACAAACGTCCAAGGAAGTTACTCGGCTGCGCTAGCCATCGCGTCTATCTCCGAAAACAGCGCCGACTCGCGATAGCAGCAGATAGGTCGCGTATCACTGGCACTCTGTGTATCTGGTCGTCATCCGCTCTGGAGCGGGTCGTGTTCTCAGAGCAAGCGGAACGGAGGCAGAAAAATGTAACGGTCATCTATCATTATCCTCACGTCTCACAGCTCGGTGGCTCACGCTACACTGCTTAGCAGGCATCCGGGAACAGTGGTAGCACATAGCGACTCTTTGAGGAGTAGTCAAATGGAAACCAGGAAAAAAAAAGTCCAAGCGCGAGTTTTCGATTCTCGCTGACTGGGTCGCAATGGTAAAAGCCAGACATCAGACAAAGAACGACTTTATTGCCCATATGACGCGATTCGGAATTTATCCATCATCAGATGTCCATGAGCTATTACTGCTCGTGGATACGACGTTTCAGGCTGTATGTAAAACAAACATTCGTAGACTAGTCTGAAACACCAATCTGCGTGCAGTAATCTTTCCTGGATATCTGATCATGGATAAATTTCGAAACGCTTCACGTGAGCAATAAAGTCATTCCTTGCCTGATGTTTGACTTTTACCATTGCGACACAGTCAGCCTGAAAGCAGAACTACTGATTGTTTACATTTCAAGTTTGGCGTCGGATGACAAATGACAAAAGAAATATTTTTTCGTCTGATTCAAATTAACAATTTAGGATTTTTTTCTTTACTTGTACTGTAAAACCTTGCTCCTTGTCAAATTGCATTATTCGTGACCAACGGGGAAGCACCTTATAGATTTTAATGAGTGAGTTCGTGACTCTCAAAATATGTGACCTAAACGGCCGTATCTTTTCGTTGCGTTGACTTAGAAGCTTACGAAGGGCGCTTGAAAAGTCTGTGCAAAAATAAAAATTACTTACCTGTTTGGCGTAAACCTTTTCTGTTTTTCGACATAGTCTCCTTTTAGACTTATACACTTCGCCCAACGCTGTTCTAATTTGTTGATCCCTTCCGAATAATAGGAATTGTCCAAGTGTGCAAAATAGCTATTAGCTGCTGCGATCACCTCCTCGTCTGAATAAGATCCTTGATCCGCCAGCCATTTCTTCAGATTGGGGAACAAATAGTAGTCCAAGGGAGCCAAGTCTGGAGAACAGGGGGGATGTGAAAGGAGTTGGAATCCTATTTCCATTAATTTTGCGACCGCAACTTCTGAGGTGTGTGCTGATGCATTTTCGTGATGGAGAAGGACTTTTTTGCGGCCCAATCGCCGGCGTTTTTCTTGCAACTCGGTTTTCAAACGGTCCAGTAACGATGAATAATATCCACCTGTAATAGTTTTACCCTTTTCCATATAGTCAATGAGGATTATCCCTCGCGAATCCTTTCTGGCTGAAGGACTGGTCTTCGCCGTTTTTGGTGCAGATTCTCCCCTGGTAACGTATTGCTTAGATTGTTGTTTGGTCTCAGGAGTATAGTAATGTATCCATGTTTCATCCACAGTGACGAAACGACACGTAAAAGTCCTGCGGATTCTTCCTGAACAGCTGCAAACCATCCTTGCAACACATCACACGATTCCGTTTTTGGTCAATCGTAAGCAATCGTGGAACCCATCTTGTGGATAGCTCTCTCATGTCCAAATGTTTATGCAAAATATTATGTACCCATTCATTCGAGATGCGCACAGCACTAGCGATCTCACACACCTTAACTCTTCTGTCCTCCATCACCATACCATGGATTTTATCAATGATTTATAGAGCAGTAACCTCCACAGGGCGTCCAGAACGTTCAGCATCACGTGTGCCCATATGGCCACTGCGAAAATTTTGAATCCACTTATAAACTGTTCTAATCAAAAGTGCAGAGTCACCGTAATGTTTATCAAGCTTCTCTTTAGTCTCCTGAGGCGTTATGCCTTTCATAAAGTAACGTTTAATCACCACACGAAATTCTTCTTCGTCTATTTTTTGACAATCACTCGACTTCCTTGATTCACACGAATGCCAAACACAAAGAAATTGACCAAAATGGCTGAAAGTAGGTGTGCGTTCTTTCCAAAGATGCTACTAATTAGACATGGCCTCGATACGCGCCGGTGGTGCCATCTCTCGGCCTTTGCACGGAGTCTTCAAACGCCCCTAATACATTTATTACACATCCAACAGCCCATAGACCTCAGTACGAGTATGTGATATAAATTTTAACTTCATACATCTACCTGCTACCGAGAAACAGTGTCTTAACTAACAGACGAACAGAAAGACAGATCAGAAATGAGAAAAAAAATCGTGTGATATAATTACAAATTTACACTTTTCGGGTTTGTTTCCTTTGGTTGTAATGTGTAATCTTCCTTTTTGCAAACTTCATGATTCTAGGCCAACGGGAAGTGCCCTATAGGTTTTGATGCGTGAGTTTGCGAGTATCAAAGTATGTGACAAACGGCCGTATCTTTTGATTATATTGACTTCCGCAATGTTTTACACGGCGATGGGACCATAGCCCTCAGTATGTGAGCCGCGTGGGGTAGCCGTGCGGTCTTCGGCCGCAGGTCACGGTTCGCGCAGCTCCGCCCGTCGGAGGCTCGAGTCCGCCGCCCTCGGGCATGGGTGTGTATGTTGTCCTTAGCGTAAGTTAGTTTAAGTTAGATTAAGTAATGTGTAAGCTTAGGGACCGGTCAGCAGTTCACACACACACACACACACACACACACACACACACACACACACACACACGGACGGACGGACGGAGCGATCCTATAAGAGTTTCGTTTTTACGGATTGACGCCCGGACACCCCCCCCCCCCCCCCCCAAAAGTAAATTGTTTATTATTTCAAAAGTAATCGCCATAACTGTTAATATATTTGTCCTACTGTGAGACAAAACGCTCAGTGCCCCCACAGAACAATGTTTGCGATTTCTACAGTGCCATAATTCTACCCAGGCGTGCACCGCTTAGTTCGAAGAAAATCGACGGCCACAGATGTCTTTCCTCATGGCTCCAAAAATACGTGAATAGCACGAGGGAAGATTGGGACTGTATGAAGGATATGAAAGGGCTTCCCAGGGAAACTTCTGCACCGTACTCCAAACAACCTTTACAATATGAGTCCGTCAACATTCCTGGGCATTTGGACTTGGCGCGCATCAGTTTTTGCAAAGTGTACACGTACCGCAGTGCGTTACCTGTGGCACCTTGTTTCCGAAAGTCAATGAGCAGCGGGCCCTTGCAATCAAAGGAAAAGGTCGTCATGACTTTCCCGGAACTGGCGTACACGACTTCAGATTTTTTCGGTAGAGGTGAATCCATGTACCTCCATTACTGGCTCTAACGTTGATCTCCGGCTCAAAATGATGATACCATGTTTCATCTCCGGCGACAATAAGGCACATATAACGAAATTCTTCAGGGTGATACCGTACCAGGTGCGGCAGTGATGTCGACATTCTGTTCAACTTTTGCTCCTCGGTACCCGCTGCGTACAAATATTCCGAAACTTATGATGGCCTTGTCATGATGGAGTGAGCATCACCGTGAGAGATGCGCAGCGTGAGCCGAATGTCTTCCACCGTCCGGCGTCAGTCATTTCTGACTGCAGCATCGACCGCACCAATGCCAGAAGGGGTAACGAGACGATGAGCCTGTCCTGTCAGACTGCTGTCTTTCATTGACGCCCGAACTTCTCGAAATCGTTTTTTCCACGCGATCTTACATACTGTGTTCGCCATACACAGCAGGCGTTCGGACATGAATTTGACTTCTTGACAGTCCTTCCGCAGTAAAAAACCGGACTACACCTCGTTGTTCCCCATTCCTGGCCTCCATAGTGAAGTCTGAAGCGTACACCAATAGCGACCTCAGGTCGAGCACGTCTAACAGACAAATGGCATATCGGTGATCGTTCGCGCTGTTCCTTCCTGATTCCCAATAGAGGGCACTTCTACACACAGACCTATCCGCGTTACGAATGTCTGCGCCATGCTCATTATACAGTCTGATCTCATTTTCATTTGACTGTCCATTATCTTTATCTGTTCACTTCCTCTGTACGTGCCATTAAATATGAATAATAGTTTGTTGTTATTACTCCAGTAGGTAGAAGGGAAACACAACATAGATATTCCCGCACAAATTAAACAGCAGCCTGTTTATGTTTCCAGTGTCGTAACCAAATATTCTTACGAACCTCTATGCGTGGCTGCCGACTGGCAGGTAGCCGGTTTGAGTCCCAGTGGTCGAGGAAATTTCCGTCGCTAGCGGTTATCTGCCTGTCGGATGTGTACGTTACCCCAAGGGCGGCCTTGCGGGATTCCTGACCTTGTCCCAAGTGATCATTTCCTAAGTACTGGACTTGACCAACTGACGTTTTTATCTGCTGTACACGGCGCAAAGCAGAAGTGTTTGGCGAGAGCTTCTCATACTACATTTATTTTGTTGTGGAATTAGGTTATAAATTAAAATGGAAAAAAAGTCTTTATAAGCAGCTCAGCCTGCAACGCTGCTGGGGACCGCTAACAATTTAATGAAGTGAGATTAATCGCCAGTTGGGTAGTTAACCACCAAAGGTCGAATACACGACCTTAAATTTGTATATGGCACCGGAAGGGGTTCGGCCGTGCAGTACTACTTTATGCTCTTACAGAAACAAGGATCTGTTATGAGGCACTCTAATTAAGCACAGACAAATCAACGAATTAAACAAATAAATTAAAAATGGATTGAAGATATTAGACGAAAAACCTTAAGAGTATGACCTTGTAGTATAATAATTTGGGCTAAAGCCAAACGTTTTAGTCTCGACTGTTAATTTATTCAAGTCAGACAAATAAGGGGCGACCAAAAACTTTCCGTCTGAGGGCATTGCTGAAGTGTATACGTAGGCACTGACGTGCAGGCTAGGGATTAGTGTGGCATTTCTGTCTTTTCGATGTACATGCGATAAATGCCGAAACGTGCACCATGGCGACATTATTACCAAATGCTTCCAAACAGGACCAACGTGCTGTTATTCTTTTCTTGGCTATCGAAGGACAAACACTAGTAGACATCCATTGGAGAATGAGGAATACGTATGGGGCAGCATTTCAATCGAAAACCACCGTTGTGCCATTGTAGAAAAGTGTGATAAGGGATGCTGCTGCTTCATGAAATGTAGCCCCCGCGCCCCCAATTCGCATCTTGTACCTGTTTCTCAATCTCTGCCCCTCCCTCCCTGCAGCTTTGTTCGTGTGATCGTCCCAGTTTAGATCGGAACTGAGCAGAAGGCAGAGAGCGCTATATTAACCCCCTTCTGCAACCTGTGGAGAAACATGGTGAGCTGAATTAATGTCACAGGACTATGTTTTGACCACCCGGCGGAAATGGGAACTCGTTGAGTAGGTCCGCCAACTGTGTACAATGTGTAAGTCCAGCGCCAAACGAAATCTTCTCCTGCAACACGAGGTAACAAAGGACAGTAAGACCAGTTACTGTGGTGTTTATTTTCGGGGAAATTGGGAAGATGCCACATCATACGGGAAATGGAAGAAGGACGAGAATTTTGCTATTGCTTGCAGATACTGCAGTCCGAAGCAGTCTGCATCCCTCAGTTTCCGTTCATAGGTGTCACCCAAACATTTACTCTATCCTCGTTATTTTGTACCATCCAACAAAGAAAAACTATGAACTATAAAAACTCCGCTAACGTCACCAGTAGAGAACTCAATAAGATTTTACCGCATCTCTCTTCCAATATATCAGAAAACAAATTTTGTCTATGTGTTGACACTGACCATACGTGATGATCCCATTAAATGTACATGTATTGATTGGTCCAGTGGAGCAGACGACCTGTCATCTAAGTCACTTGTGCAGACCAGGGTAAAGTTTAGTCACCCATACTGTAGGAGGACCATATCTCACAGACTATTAGTCGCAAGAGAGGGTCCCTGTGTTGTTGTTTGATATTTGCATTTTTGCTGTAATACATCAAAGCAGTGTATGACTGCAACTCTGTACACAGCCATACATTTTGTTTTTCTGTCGTGACTTCAAGGTCTGTGTTAGGTGTTCAACTGACACTAACACGTTTTGATCCATTGGCTCTGACTGAAAACTGAACAATGCACAGTATAAATTATGCTGCTGCTATCACAACACACTAGATGAGTGAAATAAAAGACAGAGGCCGTGTTTCTTGTTGACAAAAAAATGTGGGATACATCACAACATATGGAAACTGGAAGAGTTTGCAGCGTTGTGGAGCATTTCCAAACAGCTGTCCAAAGGTGATGACCTCTACATTTAATCTCGTCTTCCACAGTGACAAAGTAGCATATGCCTTGGTGTACTGTTTCAAGCCGGCCGGTGTGGCCGAGCAGTTCTAGGCGCTTCAGTCTGGAACCGCGTGACCGCTACGGTCGCAGGTTCCTGCCTCGGGCATGGATGTGTGTGATGTCATTAGGTTGGTTAGGTTTAAGTAGTTCTAAGTTCTAGGGGACTGATGACCTCAGATGTTAAGTCTCATAGTGCTCAGAGCCATTTGAACCATTACTGTTACAATTGATTCCTCATATTGCAGTCATGTACGTTTTCACTGTTTCGGTGCTGGCCATCCATGGAAGGTGTTGCTCCCACCAAGACCCTCTCCATCGGAAACAAGTCGTGTCTGTCAATCATTATGTGGTAATCAACAGCGTACCAGCAGATGGATGGAATGGAAAAGACACCACTGATATGGGGTGATGTATTGTAATAAGCACCATAGTTGATAGTATGACCAGTTTTAGCAATTTTACCAGATTTCTATAATTTCGACACTCATCATTGACACGGCAGCCTGCTTCACAGTTTCTGTATCATCCCTAAACCACTCCTCCACTACACTATGAGTACCGTATACTACGTAGATTGCAAATGTAGATAGATGACGGTGCAATATGTCCACTCATTGTAAATTCTCGGACGTATACACCAAAGTATACCAGACAGCGTCCTATACCGATGCAGTCAGGTTATCTACATATTTCTAGCACTTCAATCATAGTGCATAATTTATGACTGCGACTGTCCATCTTCCCCCATGTGGATGGGAGTCGCAGAGCATTCTCGTATTCTTAGGATAAAGTTGGATATTGAAAGATTCCCCCATATTGTCTTTGATTAATCATTCCCGCAACATCATCCTCGATTTAATTTGCAACTGGTCAGAAGTGGGAAGGTACTATACCCATTATATTCCATATTTCGTGAAGGAACAGAGCAAGCTACAACAAATCGATGTCATGGATATTGGACGGTAGTTTTATGGATCACTTCCACTACCCTTCTTGTAGATGAGTGTGCCATGTACCTTTTTCCAAGAACTGAGCACAGTTTTTTTGTTTAAGGGTCTATGATACATTACAGCTAGAAGAGGGGCTAACTCAGTCGCAAATTCAGTACAGAATCTGACAGGAGTTCCATAGGGGCTTGGAGCTTTGTTCAATTTTAACGATTTCAGCTGTTTCTCAACACCACTGACACTTATACTTATTTCATTCAATTTTCAGTGGTACTAGGATTAAATTGGGGTAATTCTCCTGGATTTTCCTTTTTAAAGGAACATTTGAAAACAGAGTTCAGCATTTCAGCTTTTGCTTTGATACCCTCAATTAAAAGAGAAACAGGTCAACCAAGAGCAGAGGAAGACACTATTACCATCAAATTGAATGAAAACTTTACGAACAAAAAGTCAGAAGTTGAAAATATTTTTAATAATCATTTTCTAAATGTTGTGGATATAGTAGGATCCAGGTGTTCATTAGAAGATGCTAGGCTGTTAATGGAAGAGGCCATACCTATGCAATTTGATACAATTGAAATCTCACCCACTTCTCCCTCTGAAATTAGGAAAATAATAAACTTGCTTAAAAGCAAAAACTCACATGGAATTGATGGCATTTCCAGCAAAATACTAAAAGCTTGTTCTCAACAGATAAGTAAGATTCTCAGCCACCTGTGTAATAGTTCTCTGGAACAGGGCATTTTCCCTGATAGACTGAAATATGCTATTGTTATACCTTTGCATAAAAAGGGGGATAGATCTGATGTCAACAATTACTGTCCAATCTCCCTTCTAACAGCTTTATCCAAAATTTTTGAGAAAGTAATGTATTCAAGAGTAGCTTCACATATCTGTAAAAATGAAGTACTAACAAAATGTCAGTTTGGTTTCCAGAAAGGTTTTTCAACAGAAAATGCCATATATGCTTTCACCAGTCAAATTTTGAATGATCTGAATAACCGAACACCACCCATTGGGATTTTTTGTGATCTCTCAAAGGCTTTTGATTGTGTAAATCATGAAATTCTGCTAGACAAGCTCAAGTATTGTGGCATGAGTGGGACAGTGCACAAATGGTTTAATTCGTACCTAACTGGAAGAGTGCAGAAAGTTGAAATAAGTAGTTCTTGTAACATGCAAAGATCAGCACATTCCTCAAACTGGGGAACTATCAAGAATGGGGTTCCACAAGGGTCAGTCTTGGATCCTTTGTTGTTCTTATTATATATTAATGACTCGCCATTCTATATTCATGAAGAGGCATAGTTAGTTCTCTTCGCTGATGATACAAGTATAGTAATCACACCTGAGAAACAAGAATTAACTGATGAAATTGTCAATACTGTCTTTCAGAAAATTACTAAGTGGTTTCTTGTAAACGGACTCTCACTGAATTTTGATAAGACACAGTACATACAGTTCCGTACAGTGAATGGTATGACACCATTAATAAATATAGACCTTAATCAGAAGCATATAGCTAAGGTAGAATATTCCAAATTTTTAGGTATGTCCATTGATGAGAGATTAAATTGGAAGAAACACATTGATGATCTGCTGAAATGTTTGAGTTCAGCTACTTATGCAATAAGGGTCTTTGCAAATTTTGGTGATTAACATCTTAGTAAATTAGCTTACTACGCCTATTTTCACTCATTGCTTTCATATGGCATCATATTTTGGGGTAATTCATCACTGAGGAATAAAGTATTTATTGCACAAAAGCGTGTAATCAGAATAATAGCTGGAGTCCACCCAAGATCATCCTGCAGACATTTATTTAAGGATCTAGGGATATTCACAGTAGCTTCTCAGTATATATACTCTCTTATGAAATTTGTTATTAACAACCAAACCCAATTCAAAAGTAATAGCAGTGTGCATAACTACAATACTAGGAGAAAGGACGATCTTCACTATTCAAGATTAAATCTAACTTTGGCATAGAAAGGGGTGAATTATACTGGCACTAAAGTCTTTGGTCACTTACCAAATAGTATCAAAAGTCTGACAGATAACCAACAAGTATTTAAGAAGAAATTAAAAGAATTTCTGAATGACAACTCCTTCTACTCCATAGAGGAATTTTTAGATATAAATTAAGAAAAAAAAAGAAAAAAAACAAAAATATTAAAAAATAAAAAAATAAAAAAATAAAAAAATGAAGAAAAACAAAAAAACACAAAAAAATAAAGTTGTTATATTAACTTAAGTATGTTGTTAAATTAACCTAATTATGTCATGTATTGGAAAATTCGACTCGTTTCACATCATTACGAAATATCGTATTCATGATCCATGGAACTAGCATTAATCTAATCTAAATCTAATCTAATCTAATCTGTCCCTGTCTCATTCGAAATGGTTCAAATGGCTCTAAGCACTATGGGACTTAACATCTGAGGTCATCAGTCCCCTAGACTTAGAACTACTTAAACCTGACTAACCTAAGAACATCACACACATCCATGCCCAAGGCAGGGTTCGAACCTGTGACCGTAGCAGCAGCGCGGTTCCGGACTGAAGCACCTAGAACAGCTCGGCCACAGCGGCCAGATGTCTCATTCGCTAGGGGCTGATGCCACTATCAGTCTTTACATACAGACCTGATTTTCTTTGGATTTTGTGAAATGCCATTTGACACTATTCTTCTACGGTAGTCATTGAAGGCATCATGCATTGCTCTCTCAACAGCCAAACACATTTTATTCGGCATGTCTCTATCTATAGCCCTACGCTTTGTTTTACACCTATTGCGCAGTAATCTCTGTTTCTTCGGCAGTTTCCTTACAGTGACTGTATACCCTGGGGGTTCCCTCCCATTATGAACTGTTCTACTGGGTGTTTATCTATCCAGTGTGTAGTTAACTATTCTTTTAAACTTGGGCAGAGTTCCTCTACATGCTCCTGACTTGTGCTGAAAGTTCCTCACTGAAATATGACACTACTGATCTTTATCTAGTTTACTGAACGTATATATATCTTTCAGCTTGTTTGAGTTATCCTTTGTAATTTGCTAATCATTGTTGTCACAGCTGCGTGTGGTCACTGATACCAGTTTCGATGTGGATGTCCTTAAAGACGTCAGGTCTTTTTGTTGCCATAGATCCAACATATTTCCATCATGAGTGGGGTACCTAACTATCTGTTCTAGGTAATTTTCAGAAAAGGCATTTAGTAAAGTTTCACAGGATGTCTTTTCACGCCCACTGCTAACAAAATTGTAATTTTCCCAATTAATTATTAGATGATTAAAGTCTCCACCTATGATAAAACTATAACCGGGGAACCTATGTACAAGTGAACGGAGGTTTTCTCTAAAGTTTTCTGTTACATCGGGAGATGAGTCTTGTGGGTGATAGAAGGATCCAATTATCATTTTATGCCCAACCCTGATACTGAGTCTTGCTCAATCAATCTCACATGCAGCTTCAATTTTTATCTCGGTGGATTTGAGTTCCTTGTCTCGTGTGACTAATATACCACTTCTATTTCCTGTTTCCCTATCCGTTCGATATATACTTAAGTGTTCCCCAAAAATCTCGCTGCCTTCAATTTCAGATTTCAGCCAGTTTTCTGCAACTAGTATTATGTGAGCTGCTCTCGGTTTCATGAGCGATTCAAACTTGGCAGTTTGTTGCGAATGCATCAGCAGTTTACCATTAGGATTTTAGTACTCTCATTTGTGGGAGACATTTCTTTCGATCTTACACTGATACTGGGTTTACTACAGTTATCGTTATCTGGATTGAATGGAAATATGCCTAATCTAAAAAAAAGCCTTCATTGATATAAAATATAACCTTTTTGGCAGGCCAGCAGTATATAACTCTGTCAATTTCAGGAAGTAGCGAGAAACGTCTTGTACGGTCGTGCCCTAATATTCGCTTAAACTACATATTCCGCTTAACGGAGGTTAATCTGTACCACTACAATTCATTTCCTTTTCTGTTTCACTCGCAAATACAGCGAGGGCGGAGCAAATGTCCATATATGTCCGTACAAGGCCCAATCTCTGTTCACAATCCTCCAGGAGATGTTCATTGGCGGCAGTAGAACCGCTCTGCAGTCAGCCTCACATGCCGGTTCTCTAAATTTTCTCAATAGCGCTCCTAGAAGAGAACTTCGCCTTCACTCCCACTTGTGTGTTGATCGAATCTCCCGGTAACAAATTTAGCACCCCGATTCTGAATTGTTTCGATGTCTTCCTTTAATGCGACCTGGTGCGGATCCCAAACACTCGAACAGTACTGAACAATGAGTGGCACTAGTGTCCTTTATATGGTCTTCTCTACAGATTAATCACACTTTCCTAAAATTTCCCAATAAATCGAAGTCGACCATTCGCCTTCCCTAGTACCACCTTTCTACACTACTGGCCATTAAAATTGCTACACCAAGAAGAAATGCAGATCATAAACGGGTATTCATTGGACAAATATATTATACTATAACTGACATGTGATTACATTTTTACGCAATTTGGGTGCATAGATCCTGAAAAATCAGTACCCAGAACAACCACCTCTGGCCGTAATAACGGCCTTGATACGCCTGGGCATTGAGTCAAACAGAGCTTGGATGGCGTGTATAGGTACAGCTGCCCATGCAGCTTCAACACGATACCACAGTTCATCAAGAGTAGTGACTGGCGTATTGTGACGAGCCAGTTGCTCGGCCACCATTGACCAGACGTTTTCAATTGGTGAGAAATGTGCTGGCCAGGGCAGCTGTCGAGCATTTTCTGTATCCAGAAAGGGCCGTACAGGACCTGCAACATGCGGTCGTGCATTATCCTGCTGAAATGTAGGGTTTCGTAGGGATGGAATGAAGGGTAGAGCCACGGGTCGTAACACATCTGAAATGTAACGTCCACTGTTCAAAGTGCCGACAATGCGAACAAGAGGTGGCCGAGACGTGTAACCAATGGCACCCCATACTATCACGCCGGGTGATACGCCAGTATGGCGATGACGAATACACGCTTCCAATGTGCGTTCAGCGCAATGTCGCCAAACATGGATGCGACCATCATGATGCTGTAAACAGAACCTGGATGTATCCGAAAAAATGACGTTTTGCCATTTGTGCACCCAAATCGTCGTTGAGTACACCATCGCAAGCGCTCCTGACTGTGATGCAGCGTCAAAGGTAACCGCAGCCATGAACTCCGAGCGGATAATCCATGCTGCTGCAAACGTCGTCGAACTGTTCGTGCAGATGGTTGTTGTCTTGCAAATGTCCCCATCTGTTGACTCAGGGATCGAGACGGGGCTGCACGATCCGTTACAGCTATGCGGATAAGATGCCTGTCATCTCGACTGCTAGTGATACGAGGCCGTTGGGATCCAGCACGGCGTTCCGTATTACCCTCCTGAACCAACCGATTCCATATTATGCTAACAGTCATTGGATGTCGACCAACGCGAGCAGCAATGTCGCGATGCGATAAACCGCAATCGCGATAGGCTACAATCCGACCTTTATCAAAGTCGGAAACGTGATGGTACGCATTTCTCCTCCTTACACGAGGCATCACAGCAACGTTTCACCAGGCAACACCTGTCAACAGCTGTTTGCGTATGAAAAATCGGTTGGAAACTTTCCTCATGTCAGCACGTTGTAGGTGTCGCCACCGGCGCCAACCTTATGTGAGTGCTCTGAAAAGCTAATCATTTCCATATCACAGCATCTTCTTGCTGTCGGTTAAATTTCGCGTCTGTAGAACGTCATCTTCGTGGTGTAGCAATTTTAATGGCCAGTAGTGTATTTCGTACTGGTTTGCAATTTTACGCCTAGATATTTAGCTGACGTGACTGTATCAAGCAGCACACTAATAATGCTGTATTCCAACATTTTTGGTTTGTTTTTCCTACTCATCCACACTACCTTACAATTTTCTACATTTAGAGCTAGCTGCCATTCACTACACCAACTCGTAACTTTGTCTAAGTCATCTTGTATCTTCCTACTGTCACTCAACGACGATGTCTTCCAATACACCACAGCATCATCAGAAAACAGCCGCAGACTACTGCTGACACTGTATGAGATCTCCACAAACTCTGAAAATTTTTGCTGTGCCTAAACTTTGATGTAGAGGAACTAAAATCACTGTATATCTGGAGAAATAATGCCTCTACATCATAGTGGCGTGTTTAAGACCTTGTTTTACAGGATTATATACGACATGGCAGTTGCAGTTAGCTTTCGAAAAGGATGAATTTTAATTTTTCAGTAATCGAAAACCGAATTGTTTTTGCCATAGTTCACTGGAGCATCGTCGGCAATGTAAGCATTTATTTTATTCAGATGAAAGCTGAAACTATTTTGATTGCATGCAAAATTTCTTTTTGTTTTTTTTTCTTTGTGTTTTTCTTTGGAGACCTCATACAAATAGTAATCTCTGGCATGTGCCGTGGTTATTATCAAAGTACTGAAGTGAATAAGGAAAAGTTTTTATAGTTCTTCGGTTTGAAGCATCTGAAGACACAGAAAAATAAAAGGCTTTATGAAGCTCGCCTATGACTGTATCTTGATTGTATGGGTAAAAAACATTTTCCGCGACAGCGGTTGCCTTTGTTCTTCATCGCGAAGTTTTGGATGCAATTAACTACTGTCCAGAAAAACAGATTTTGCAGTTTCATTTGACACTCCAACGACTTGGCAGAAATTAAGGCCGTTTCTTACACGCGTCTTCTTCAGACGTATGTTTCTTCACAAAGAATGTTGTAATTGTTAAGACACTGCTGTTGTGCCACAACGTGTTTTTGAGTCTTCTGACGATCCACTACAGCTTTTCTTCCTTTGCATTATATTGTTAACGTGGAGGGGGAAACCATACACTTTCTTGTGAAGCCGTTTTCTTTCATCGACCACATGGAAAAATCTTTATTTTCTAACCAGTCTTTGTTGAAATCTTTTAACTTTCTTCTTCGGAAAAGACGAACTTAACGAACTGTCTTCATCATTAGAGAAAGGAGGAAACATCTTGTCCGAACGCCGATCCTCCCTAATTCTAAAATGCGCAAACTGGGTGTGAAACGCACTGACAACTTAACTACCAAATAATCCCTAACTTAACAGGCAAATGTGTGTTTTCGATCTGGTGTAGTGATAGGGGGGACACATTTGCACATGATTCTTTCCTTTCCTTCGCGTGTTTAGCAAATTCGGCACAAGGAGCGATAAAAGTGTGTTGCAGTTCCCTTTAGCCGGGATCCTGGACAGTACTTTAAATTTCGGGATAATCACGCCAAAAATTGGACGGGTGGCAAAGCCTTGGGGTGGTCTAGACAGGAAGGCAAGCTCCGTTCAAATAACATTTTCGTGAATACAATTACTTCAACATTGTTAAGTGTGATTGACTTGAAAAAGTGCGAGGGAATTAAATGTATTAAATCATCTCGTTGGTTTGTTATCACATATAAAAAAAAAATTAAAAGGAACTGGGTGACCACAAACGGTGAACAATAAAACAGTTGATTACAGTTAAATTTACCAGCAAAGCAATATTTTGTGGACTGTCAATAAAGTTCTGCACGGGTGCATAAAAGAGCGAGGTAAAGGACTGCTTCCCCACCGCCGTCGCGCCGCCTATCTCAGTCATGCCTCGTGTGTAATACAATGTTTCACTTGTGTGTGATTCACCAAAGGAGAACACCTGTCGCCTGTTTGCGATTCTCCCTGCTGCAGACAGGTTACTGTTACTGATAGTACAGCCCACACTCGGAAGCGTGCGGCACACGTCATCAGGGATATGTTACCAGGCCGACCGCTGCCATTTGGATGATCTGTCGCTCTGTAGTGGGCGTCCATCAGTCATCAGTCGCCAGACCGGGCGATTAACCAACACCAACTGACTCATGTCGAATACTTACGTTTTTGTCTTTCACGTTGCTGATGACGTTTTGTTGGTTCGTCCTGCGCTGACATCAGTCGCAGTAGACTCTATCTTTTCAGCTCTCGAACGCATTGCGGGGCGGCGGGTATGAGCTTCATTACCTCGTATCTGATTTTCAGCTACTGTTTCAAGAGCTTTTAGAATGCTTCGGTGAATATCCAGATAGTAGCCTAAAACCTGATTTTGGTAACCTACATTCCACTTGTCCACATTTCAGCTCGCCAAGACTGAAAAAGGAAGTTATACTCGCTACGCTTGCTAGTAGTGCCAGAACGGCGATAAATTACAAAGTTTACTGCTCAAATAATCACGTGTATTCACTCGCACAGATATTTTTCTAAATACATTAATTAGTAATACGCTTCTGAGCACTAGACACAGCTCAGATCCTCAATCTACTCAATATTACAATAGACGCAGACACGTGCGTTATGTGATATGCAAAATGCAAAATACTGTAAGTATTTTTATTTTGCATGTGAAACACTTTTCCTCAAGAAGCATTTTCCATTTTATTTGAAATACTTAAAATATACGCGTTTGTTATTTGTAAAATGCTAAATGCTTCTTTTGAATTTTGTATTTCATACTTTGCAGTTTTCATTCATTTAATGAGTCATTTGTTTGAACAAATATAGTTCCACGACGGATACAAATGGCCCAATACGCGCCAAAGGTACCCCTGTTAAGTGAGTGTAACCATGAGCCTAATTATTATTGGTTCAAATGGCTCTGAGCACTATGGGACGTAACATCTATGGTCATCAGTCCCGTAGAACTTAGAACTACTTAGACCTAACTAATCTAAGGACATCACACAACACTCAGCCATCACGAGGCAGAGAAAATCCCTGATCCCGCCGGGAATCGAACCCGGGAACCCGGGCGCGGGAAGCGAGAACGCTACCGCACGACCACGAGCTGCGGGCCTAATTATTATTAGAAGAGGCAATAAGACTTACGTACGCATTATATGTTTACTACTATTGTTCGTTTAAAACACACCGAATTCATTTGATAACGCCTAGTGATCTCAAAAGGAAGTGAAGGAAAGAGGGAGCGAGGTCAGTATGCGGCGCGGGATTAGCCGAGCGGTCTGAGGCGCTGCATTCATAGTCTGTGCGGCTGGTTTCGGCGGAGGTTCGAGTCCTCCCTTGGGCATGTGTGTGTGTGTGTGTGTGTGTGTGTGTGTGTGTGTGTGTGTGTGTTTGTCTTTAGGATAATTTAGGTTAAGTAGTGTGTAAGCTTAGGGGCTGATGACCTTAGCAATTAAGTCCCATTAGATTTCACACGCATTTGAACATTTGAGATCATATCGCATTTTTGTGTGAACTCTAGGAGAGTTCATTCAGTGTGACAGTGACATCTGTACCTCTGTAAACAGTGTCTACATCTGTGGAGTACTTGAAAAACTGCATTTTCATTTAGTCAATAAGATAACGATAGTTTTTATCGGTCATCGATAATTTCCATACTATTGTTGTATTAACGATGTTTATCCAACACTACATTGCAAGCAACAGACAACGATTTGACCGCGGCGGTTGTTTGTTTTCTAAGTGATACGATGTCATTTATATCAAATGTAGAAAATGGATCCCTTAAGGCTCCTATTGAAGATACACAGCAGTCACCTGTCCCGCCAAAAATTACGTGCCGGAAAAAAAAATTACAGACAAATACACAGAATATGAAGGGAATACAAAAGGAACTTTGAAAAAGGTTGATTTCGTATGCAACAGAGCTGATATTCGTTCATCGTCCTAGAGAAGCCATCTGGGTGTAACGAATGGTTCAAATGGCTCTGAGCACTATGGGACTTAACTGCTGAGGTCACAAGTCCCCTAGAACTTAGAACTACTTAAACCTAATTAACCTAAGGACATCACACACATCCATGCCTGAGGCAGGATTCGAACCTGCGACCGTAGAGGTCGCGCGGTCCCAGACTGTAGCGCCTAGAACCGCTCGGCCAGCCCGGCCGGCTGGGTGTAACGGCTAATTATATTGACTATGAAACTTTTGAACGAAAACGTTTAGCTCTGGTCTGCAGG
The DNA here is from genome assembly GCF_021461395.2 of Schistocerca americana. Classification (NCBI taxonomy): domain Eukaryota; kingdom Metazoa; phylum Arthropoda; class Insecta; order Orthoptera; family Acrididae; genus Schistocerca; species Schistocerca americana. The sequence goes on from NC_060120.1 coordinate 751,869,421, forward strand.
ACGTTTAAGGGAAAACATAGTTACGATAAAGTAGCTGAACTGATTGTGGACATTCATTCTGAATTTGATTTAAAGCTGACAAAAATCGTGAAAACTATTATCGACAATGAATGGAATATGGTCAAAGCTTTAAAATATATAGGAAAGATTCATATACAGGACCAAGTGAAAGAGATTGAACACATATTCACAGTATTAAAGCTGTTCATAGTAACGTTGTTGATGATGATGTGTTAAGCCTTAGAGAATTTCTGGAAACACCTGATCGATTCTGAAGAGTTGTAGCTGCCCAATCATGAGAGGTGCATTACACAGACATATTGCATTTAACAGCATAACGAGATATGGATGAAATGAGATCTCAAAGACATTCGTGCAAAAGAACTTTATGATTGAGCCATGTCAAAATGTCAAGCACTTTGGAAACTGTGTTCAGGGTCTCCTAAAGCTTGTGAAAGCTATTTAGAATCATTGGAGAATCCCCTGATTATCTATGTCCAACACGATCGAATTCGTACCATGATTTTATTCAAGATCTATCCACAGTTAAGGATACCCTAAATGAAACTTTAAGGAGACTCGGATTAGAAGCTTTGTAAGAAATCAAAATACAGTTTCTTAATGAATGCATAAGCTGTTCAAATCCTATTGCTGATTGAATCAGTAGAATGGGACAAAGATATCTACTATCGATGTCTCCTGCCAGAACTAATTGGACTGCAACGAATGTTAAGCAGTTAGCAAATGGATGACTCTACGTACTGTGGGGTGTGAAATAAATTATTAAAGAAAGCCTTAATAGACGTTTTGAGAGATTCTATGAATTAGAGGAACCAAAAACAAGGGATGGCATATTAGCATCCATATCTTCCCTTTTTTTCGAAATCAAATGGGTACCGAAGGCCAACGAACCTTAAAAAACTGCGAAAGTGCATAATATGTAATGAGAAGAAGAAGAAGGGAAAAACTTACTATATTCTGATAAAAAAGGGTTGAGTCTTACTTATTACATGTTTGTTGAGGACTCCGATTCTTCTGCAACCAGTGTTAGTTCCACACTACAATAGACCTGGAAACAAATATCGAAAATTGGAAACAAATATCGAAAAGATAATGGTAATAGTTTAGATTCCTTGCACAGATGTCGAACACTAAAAAATGTTTTCTTAAATATGACACTTGTTTACCACATTGTGCTCCTCTGGAACGACCATTTTCCTTTGATGGAATTAAAATGAGCCCACATAGACGGAACATGAAAGAAGAAAGATTTGAACAATTATTACAATTTAATACACTGGTGTCCAAAATTTAAGCAACAAACGGAACTTTTGCAAGGTTGCTTTTATTTTGCCACAAAACAGTATAAACAGGTGATAGTAAAGTAGAAGCGATCTAAAGAATACAGAACGTAAACAGCTGCAAGATGCATAACGGAAGACAAAAATGTTCTTCGTGTTTTCCAACTTAACGGATTTGCACACTGCTCAGTATGGGTTGTGACCACTGCTGACTGCAGTATAGACCTGACAATGATGGAGCATGCTGTGAATTATGCCATCAGTCTCATGTTGAGGAAATAACGCCCAATCTTCCTCCAGAGCTGCTCACAGCCTTGGAGAGTTGTTGATGGATGCTGACGTGATGCAAGCCGTTTCCCTAGTGTATCCCAGACAAGCTCTATGGAATTCAAGTCTGGAGAGCGAGTAAGCCATGCCATGCATGCAATATCACCTGTTTCCAAGAAAACATCAACCACCGTGATGTATGAGGTCGAACAATATCGTTCATCAATACGAAGTCTCGACTCATAGCACCTCGCAACAACCGCAGATGAGATCCCACGATCTCGTCACGACACCTGATAGCAGATAAACCTTGCCGATGTACCCCTACTATTTCATGAAGAGAGGTTCGGGGGGGTCAACATAATCCCTGCCCACACCATTTGGGGTGACCCTCCTCGATATCGGTGTCTTCCCATAATGTTTGGCTCCTAAAATCGTATTCCACAGTCCCTGCAGATGTGACTCCCTTGAGACCGGTCCTGAAATTATGTTCCGCAATCCCTCCAGATGTGAATCCCTTGAGAACCACTCTCCAGACTTAATCAGGACTCATCTTTGAAAACAACATTGTCCCACTGTTCGGACACCCAGGTGGCATGTTGGTGACTCCACTTTAGACGTTCACTTCTGTGAAGACGCGTCAGAGGTAGACACACGTCAGGTATCCTACAATAAAGGCCACTCTGCCGAAGCCTTCAGCATACCGTTTGCCTCGATACATTTCAGTGGATGCTGGGAACTCAAATGCCAGTTGCCGTGCAGTACTAAGGCGGTACCTACATCCAAATAACGGTTCTCTCCTCTGAAAAGACACGAGGTCAACCCTGCCCTGGTCTTTGGTATACAGTTTCGGTCTGTACACACTGTTGCCACATCCGACAAAAAGCAGAACGATTCACACTAAGCCATCGGCCCACATTAGTTTGCGACTGTCCTGCTTCCTTTCTTTCCCTGGCCTTCCACCACAGAGATGCTGGCAGGCATCTCCTCTGTGCCATACTGCACCATCTATGACGATGTACACCGCGATTGTGCATGTGGGGCCAACCGACAAACACTACGTCGTTTCCTAGGTGCCCTAACGTCATCGTTGGCATGGCTGTCCGTTGACCGGAATGGCATCTTCGGTGCAGAACACGATCGTACGGACATCCGGTTGACAGTTTGTATGATTATATCGTGAGTTAGACACATGATGGGAAAACAGCGGTTTGTTGCTTTACACACCAATGTAAACGGTATGTAAAGTATTCACTAAGTAGAGCTATTTTATTTGAGTAAAGGTATTTTGAAAATATATACTTTTATTTAAAACTATTTTGTATTTACATTTATAATTAAAAAGAACCAAGTATTTGCTTTTGAATTTAAATACTTTTAATGCACTATTTTGTACATCTCTGAGTAGACGTAAATTACTATTCTGAAAAAAATTGTTTAAGGTACCGTTTGCTGCTCACTTAAAAGTGGTAAATTTCAATACTCCACTCGCCACACGGATTTGTAACACGACTGGCAGCGCACAAATTATATTAGAACGCAATGAAGGAGGGGCTTTTCAAACACTGTAATTCACTCGTAACTTCACTTTTACCGATTCGATAAACGCGCGATCATAAAGCTTTTAATGTCACTCAAAGCGTCCATACACAGCCATCCGATGGTTGTGTTGCCCCCCCCCCCCCCCCCCCCCCCCCGGTTGCACATAACAAACATCACAATGCAGACATCGGCAATGACGGCACACAAGTGTTGGCGAGAGATCAGAGTGAATGAGCCACGAGGCAGCTTGGGGATTCGTTTACAGGGTGGTCAGAAACAATCTGAAAATCTTGTAAGGATGTTGCACGGTAGTTGGTGCGGGAAATAATTGTTAACAAAAAATTCGGTACTTTGGCCATTTCCGAGTAAATTAGGACTCAAGTTAGCCAATGAGGCCGTTGCGCGCGCAAATTCAAGCCACCACATACATTTACCTTCAGTTGTTCTCATAACATAGAGGACAGCGCACGAAGCTGCTCAGCCTTTGGCTCTGGTTCGATCCTAACTACCGTCCCATGTCCCGATTTTGTATAGCTCCCTTGTATGCTTTTAGGAAACAAAACGAAGAACACGTTTGGTGACAAGTCTCCGGTGGGCCGCTTGAATTTGCGCGCAACGGCCTGATTCGCTAAATTCAATAAGGCAGAACGTACCCCAATTTTTTCTTAACAATTATTTCTCAGCACAATATATCTTGCAACATCCTTAGCAGCTTTTCATACTGTTTCTGACCACCCACTATTCTCTCGGTGTTGCTCAGACCAGACTGCTAAATGGCGCACTAGTCTCGAAAACGCCAGTGCTCACAAGCCATCCTCTCTACATATTACGTTATTAATATCTTCTGTTGCAGTCGTATTGCCCTTGTAATTTTTTTGTTTTTAATTTATGTTGAAAGGGCATCTTATTTTTACTTTCGTATCTGATTAATTATGGCTGTTATGGTTTTTTTCATGGAATCTTATTTGGGCTCTAGCCTCTGAACTGTCTCTTATATTATTGTTATATATCTGAAAAGTCAGTTAACAGCACTGTAATTTTGTACATCGGCATTAAATTATTATACCAAATATAGTGCAATATTTCCTCCATTTCCTCCAGTCTAGCTTATATCTAACTATATGAATCAACTATATTTTACTGGTTTCCACATCCAAAGTTACATTTTCGTAAAAATCACAAACAGTATTGAAGAAAATTTCAGCAAACGCTCTACACCGTATTTTTACCTCAACATACATGTATTCTCCAAATTTCAACTTTTTATCTCTTTTTCCTGTTTTTCCTGTCAGCTGTAAAGATTAAGAAAACATCAATTTTCGTGGAAACTGATTTTTCAGTTTTTCTCAAACTTAGTATTTTTGTATTTTAAATTATTGCACACTATTCTATAAACTAATTACAATATTCTAACCATAATTCATTTCTTGTAATTGCTTTGTCTGTCAGTAAACAGTCCAGGCGCGCTCAGTATGACCTTGAGGCAGGCTGGACAGAGGAGGGGAACACCGTCTTTCCCCACAGCTCGTCACTGTTACTATGCAGCCAAAACCGCTTACTTCTTCACAATATCATCCACAAATGCAGCCATTTGCTGCAGAGATTGTTATTAATATTCGCAGAGGTATGTTTTCAATAAATTTCGATGTTCACTGAGCGATTACGTGTACACAAAAGTGCTCCAGACCAGTGTTACAGTATTTCTGTAAAAGCAATTAACATATTTTTGAAAATATTTAATTTTGTGGGGTCGAAAAGAAATAAGTCTTTAATATTTGGTTGAGTAAGAGCATGACATTAATTTTTGGTGTACACATGCGTGTTGGTTGTGTTGTGATACGACCTGTACCCTCATACGTTACCGTTGCGTTCCGCTGCATGGTCTGCAAGGTCGCCAGAAACCAACACGACGTTGAAACAGCGACAACTCGTCATCTTTCACTCAGGTAAGGATTACTGACAAGGGAACCTCCCCATCGCACCCCCCTCAGAATTAGTTATAAGTTGGTACAGTGGATAGGCCTTGAAAAACTGAACACAGATCAATCAAGAAAACAGGAAGAAGTTGTGTGGAACTATGAAAAAATAAACCAAAATATACAAACTGAGTAGTCCATGTGTAAGATAGGCAACAACCAGGTCGGTGTGAACACATGAGCGCAGTGGTCCCGTGGTTAGTGTGTGCAGCTGCGGAACGATAGGTCCATGGTTCAAGTCTTCCTTCGGGAGAAAATTTTAATTTTTTATTTTCAGACAATTATCAAAGTTCAGGCACTCACATATAATCAACTTCGCTCTCCAAAATTCCAGGACATGTTCAGATTTGCTTGGACAAATGCAGGATTTGACGGTCTACACACGGAAAAATTTGAAAACATTAAAAACATATGTTTTGACAGAGCACAGACAAAACTGTGCGACTGTGAAACTGTTGCATTCATTTGTTGCAGTTAATGTGACAAACTCTTATGTTTTCACACTTTTTTGGGAGTGATTATCACATCCACAAGAAAACCTAAATTGGGCAAGGTAGAAGAATCTTTTTACCCATTCACCAAGTGTACAAGTTAGGTGGGTCGACAACATATTCCTGTCATGCGACGCACATGCCGTCACCAGTGTCGTATAGAATATATCAGACGTGTTTTCCTGTGGAGGAATCGGTTGACCTATGACCTTGCAATCAAATGTTTTCGGTTTCCATTGGACAGGCACGTCCTTTCGGCTACTAATCGCACGGTTTTGCGGTGCGGTTGCAAAACACAGACACTAAACTTATTACACTGAACAGAGACGTCAATGAACGAACGGACAGATCATAATTTGCAAAAATAAAGAAAGTAAACTTTTCACTCTAGGGAAGATTTGAACCATGAACCTCTCGTTCCGCAGTTGATCACGCTAACCACAGGACCACGGCGCTCCCGAACTCGGATTCTCCTAGATATTGCCTATCTTGCACATGGACTACTCAGTTTGTGTATTTTGCTTAGTTTTTTCATAGTTCCACACAACTTCTTCCTGTTTTCTCGATTGATCTGTGTTCAGTTTTTCAAGGCCTATCCACTGTGCCAACTTATATAACTAAATCTGGGGGGGGGGGGGGGGGGGGGGGGTGCGATAGGGAGGTTCCCTTGTGAGAGATACTGTTAGTTCGCTGGATATACCTAGGAACATAGTTGAGGATATTATAACACCAAATGAGAAGGTGGCTGGTATAGAGTCGGTCCTTAAAAAGGACAGTGAAGGAAGCTAAATGAAAGAGAGAGGCGATTAATCAGAAGAAATGTTAAGTGCAATCTTCAGATAAATCACTGAAAATTACAATACAGCTGCTGCAAAAAACGTTGTAAGCAACTAAGTGAATCGATGGTCCATATGGTTATCAGAAATGAAGGATACAGTCGAAGAGTGGCAAGGAAAACGTCTCACGTGAACAAAGTGGACGAAATCAAAAGGTTGCAGTTCACAAGGGACCTCGTCAACAAAGATTCAGAGTATTGGAATGATATTACACTAACACACACACACACACACACACACACACACACACACACACACACACACGCACACGCACACACACACACACACACACACACACACACACACACACACACACATACATACACAAGCACCGCGCGCGCGCGCACTCACCACAAAGAAATTATCCGAATTGAATGGAAATACAATTTCAGAAAAATGAGCTTCACAAACTGAGCAAGTCAATGACACGTTGGTCCACCTCTGGTCCTTATGCAAGCAGTTATTCGGCTTAGGATCAGGGCTCTGTTCGAAGCGGAACTATCACTACAGACAATTCTACCCCAATCAACGAAATTCCATGCGTAAGACATGTCTGGAGACGCCCCGGACTGCAATGGGATACCAACCTGACCGCCGCCCACCATGCGGCTCGACAAGGAGTGATGCTCTGGGGTTTATATTTCTTTTCATAGCAAGACGCCTTTGGTTGTCACGCTCGGCACTCTTACAGCACAGCGGTACGTCGACGATATTCTACATCCCGTTTTGCTGCCATTCATGGGAAGCCGCCCTGGACTTATATTTCAGCAAGATAACGTCCACCCGCACACGATGAAAGTTTCTGCTGCTAGTCTTCGTAGTTGCCAAACCCTACGTTGGCCAGCAAGATCGCCGGACCTCTCCCCAACAGAGAACATGTGGTGCAGTATGAGTAGGGCCCTCTAACCAGCTCTGGATTTTGAAAATCTAACGCGCCAATTGGACAGAATTTGGCACTATATCCCACACGAGCACATCCATCTACTCTATCAGTCAATGTCAAGCCGAACAGCTACTTGCTTAAGCAAGAGATGGGCAAACACGTTATCGACATGCTCTCTTTTTGAAGCTCTTTTTCTTCAATGAATCATCCAAATATTCTGAAATTATAATTATTTTTTGTCTGTACAGGTACATTTCGTCTACCGATTTCCGTCTCGTTCGGGTAATTCCTTCGTGGTGTGTCGTTTTTGTTTGCCTTAGAGTGTTTATTTACTGATGAGAAGAAATTCAATGTCCTTTCAACAGATGGAAAAGCTGCAGTGTGACGAAAGCCAAAAGACAATCTGCTGGCTGTACATTTACAGCCTACTATACAACACGACGAGGTGAGTGTTTTGATGTGGGGCTGTGTTTCGTCATATGATGTGGGCGGGATAACTTCTATACGTAGAGGAATATCTTAACGTCCTGAAGAAAAAAATGCACATAAGTAAAAAAAAAAAGGCTGAGTGCTGAATCCACTTTCAAATTTTTCCAAGACAGTGAGCCACAGCACACAGCACTCGTTGTAAAAGATTGGATTTCACGTAACTGTCTCAAAGTTATTCAGTGATCACATCTGTTGCCAGACCTTGACATAATAGAGAATTTAGGGGACGAGCTCGATAGACTGCTCTGAGGAACTACAATCAACTCGGAACAATATCTGAAGAAGATGTTGAAGTGTGAATAAGAACTAAATGGTTTGAGTCCACGGTATAAAAAATTGTTAACTATGGCGTTATAAAGAAGTTGCAAAGCAGAAGTACTCAGTTCCCATCCTGTTCCTGTACTCTTGACCAATTTGTTGTCAGCAAATATTAAAAAAAAAAAAACTATGGTGTGAAGCTGTGAATATACTTTTAAGGAAATGTGGTTTTATTATCTAACTTAAGAAATTATATACTGTAATTTCCCTTTATTACGAGAATACATTTTTATGTATTAAAATTTCATTTATTTGTTAAATATGTGAAAATAAAACACATACTATCAGAAGTAGTGAAGTTACCGAGGACCACTGACAGCCAATGATGGACCGTCCCAAGCACGGTCAACTAGGAACAGTAGCAGTTGTCGAAGGGAACGTATGCTAACCAAGCATTAACAAGAGTTGATCATTTATAGTGAGACGTGATGATAACATGTATTTTTCAACTGAATGACATGTACAAAAGATCTTCCTTATTAACAGCGATAGATGAATCTGGATTTACATCGCGCGCGCGCGCGTGTCTGTGTGGGTGTTAAGTTCATCCACAGCCTTCGATATTTGTATATGAGCCACATGAGCTATGAAACCAAAATTTGAAAAAAAAAGAAATAGATACCGATCTTTTTTTATAATGCATGAAATAAAGACAAATCGAAGCGCCTTTACATTGCTAATCGCAAATGTGAATGCGAAACTTCTTTTTAAATGTTTTGCTTTAGAAATTGAAGAATACTTGTATGTAAGGATTATTGTTAGTAAGACTATATTTAATTATAATTTAATAAAGAATTTTAATAACAGTAAAGTTCTGTTTGTCTTTGTCTTCGTAGAAGAATGACAGTAGACACGCAAAACATTTGAGCATGAAATATGTATATCTACAGGGTTTCACATGGGTCCATTTCTGCTCTTGCTCTCCGTTAACGATCTTCCATTTATTTGAACGGAGAATAAGAGCTAGTTCCTATCTGTGGATAATACTGTTATTACTGTCAAGCTGAATAAGAAAGCATTACCAAAGAAATAGTAAATGATGTTCTTGTTAAAATCATTTATATGTTTTGCTCCAAATGATTACCCTTAAACGTTGGAAAAGACACAGCTTGTGCAGTTTTATATTGTCAGGCATAACCTACCTCCTATACCAACAAAACGTGATACACATGGTACGAAGTTCTAGAGTGCTTGTTGTGCTCATTGATCAAACTGAAGCTGTAAAAACCACATAATAGTCTAGAAAGTTTACATTAAGAGTAATTCCCAACTTTGGGTACACTGAAATCAGTAATTTGACAGATTTTGCATATTTTCATTCACTGATGTTGTATGGGATCATAATCTGAAGTAGCTCCTCTCATAGCCAAAAAGTAATCCCTGAATAAAAGAAAGTAATTTTAATTAGGCGACGGGATCACAAACGCACATCTTGCAAACTTATGTACACTTACTCATTTAGGAAACTATTCGACTGATTTCTTTGATACAAAACCTGAAATATTTGTGAGTGATTTTGGAGGAGAATTTAAATATTGCGTCGGCATGTACAGGGTGATTATAATTAGGTTTCAGTTTCAAAACGCTAGAAAAAAAGGAGCACTGCTCATAATGACGACAAATTTGAATGACAAATTATCTAAGAAAGGGAAACGTTACGCAAACAAAAAGATTAACGAAAATTTTACCACTATATGGCGCTGTAAGTGGTAGAATATACAAAATACAAGACGTAGGTTACACGGCTGTTCGCCGGCCGGAGTGGCCGAGCGGTTCTAGGCGCTTCAGTCTGGAACCGCGCGACCGCTATGGTCGCGGGTTCGAATGCTGCCTCTGGCATGGATGTGTGTGATGTCCTTAGGTTAGTTAGGTTTAAGTAGTTCTAAGCTCTAGGGGACTGGTGACCTCAGATGTTAAGTCTCATAGTGCTCAGAGCCATTTGAACCATATTTTACACGGCTGTTACTCGGTTTGCGTCTGAGACCCTCGGCACGCCCGTCTCAATGCAGGGTCGCGCGCTAGTGATGAAGCTCTTTCACAGGGACGGTGACTCAAACACCAACACTTCCCCGCCTTTTGGAAGACGACCAAGGTCCTGATGCTCAGGAAGCCGGGGAAAGAACACAGCCTCCCACAAAATTACCGACCCATCAGTCTCCTGAGCTCGCTCAGCAAGATTGTTGAGAAGGCGATTCTCTAACGGACCGCTAGGCACTGCATAACAAATGACATCCTGATACCGGAGCAATTCGGCTTCAGGAATCACCACTCCACAACACAACAACTCTTACGGGTCGTTGAACATATAACACATGGGTTCAACACAAACAAAGCGACAGGGGCGGTGTCCCTGGACATCGAAAAGGCTTTCGACCGTCTATGGCACAACGGCTTCATTCGCAAACTCAGCGACGCGGGGTTCCACGACGGGCTGGTGCGTCTCATACACTCACACCTCACAGACAGGGGTTTCAACACTGACGTGCAGGGAAAACAATCAACACGACACGGTATACACGCGGGAGTACCCCAGGGAAGCATCCTAGGGCCCCTACTGTTTAACCTCTACATAAACAATCTCCCAACCACACACAACACAACGGCGGCAATCTACGCAGATGACACAGCCATCCTCGCGCAAGACTGGAAACCATCAAACATTACGTCACGCTTACAGACCGCACTCAGAGTGGCTGAGCCTTGGTTAGAGAAATGGCGTGTTAGAGTAAACGTCGACAAGTGCGATGCCGTTCTGTTCACCAGAAGATCGAAGCAACTGCGCAAACACCGATACTGCAGACCAATAACTCTACAAGCACGCCCAATACGTTTCCGCGAGAAAGTCAAATATCTCGGTGTTTGGCTGGACCGGAAATTACTCTGTGGGGACCACATACAACACATGACCAACCGAGCAAGCGCGAGGCTCAAACAGCTCTCCCCTATGCTCAACAGGCGTAGCACACTGAACAGAAGGGTGTCAGGGTCCATGTACATGACACTTATTCGACCCCTGATGGCGTACGCAGCTCCTGTCTGGGAATACGCTGCGCCCACACGCCTGCGCCATCTGCAGATCATACAAAACAAAGTACTCAAAATCATAAGCAATGCTCCACGATACACACACATCGCGGACCTTCACCGGGAATGCCGACTTGAGATTCTCACGGAGGTAATCCACAAACTCACCACAAGACTTTACAGAAACTCCGGACATTCGCAGAACCCATTTATTCTGAATCTGGGGAACTACGACCACAACCATACCTAACATCTATGGCCAAGTACACGCAAACACACGTTACAGGTGAGCCCCTGTTAATCAGAAACCATTACTGGATATCCATTTGGAACACACTTGCCGAAAAACTCTCACCACGCAGGGAAGCCGTACCGTACACTACATGCGGACTAGCTCCACCCCCCCCCCCCCCCACACACACACAGTGAGATGATCTATGGCCGATCTCCCACTACTATATAACGATCTTGATTGTTCCAGGAATGCAGCGGCTGCAGCAAACCCGGACACATCGCCATCGCCTGCCACGGTAATGATGCATGATACCCATACTAACAAGCCCAACCTTGCATGAACTATCGCAGCTAGTAAGCCACTACTGCTCTTACTACCCATCCCACTGTCGCGGAGGTTTCTTTCCCACGGCACGAACCTTGGCACTTTTTTCCCTCTGCTCTTCAAATTGCTACCCTCATTCGCGTTTCGTCCACTATCTATCACCGGATGGACGTGTTAATGTGTAGTCTTACCCAGACGCACGGATAACATCACAGCCCAGCATCCTGTGATCCACCTATTAGATAACTAACATGTTGACGGAGGTGACAGTAGAACTATTGGTTTGGTCACCACGTTGGTGCGGGCGTGGAGGGGCCCCATCTCTATTAAGCTGCGCCAGCATGTTTCTGTGAATGTTACCTTTAATTAAAAAATAAGCCATAATGTGAACTTCTTACGGATGTAAATGAGCATTCTGTTTCGTCCATGACACAAATAGAGCTATACAGAAAATAGTAGTGGGTACAATGACATCGCCTGCGTCCAATTGAGGTAAAAAAAAACGGTAGTTAAGCTACGTTATACTGCATATCATGCTACACACAATAATTCCATTTTGTTTGTTTGCCATCCAGACTTATTTTCACAGAGTCAGCCGGTGCATACAAAGACGAGCAATGTTCACTTTAAAGAATATGTTCAAAATGACTGCCTCACATTTGCAAACACTTTGCCACTGTCTACATCATACTTTGCTGAACCCTACGCAACACACCTTCATCCAACATTGCCGAAGCGGCATGTAAACGAGCTGTTAGATCGTGTACATCCATGGCTGGAAATTTGTTCCTTTAGAGGTTCCCACAGATAAAAATCTAGTGGATTAATGTCTGAGGAATGAGGAGACCAGAACATTGGACCACCATGGCCAATCCATTTCACTGGAAACGCTTCATTTACACAGTAACGCTCATTCATTCCAAAGCGTAGCGGTGCACCATCATGCTAAAACCATAGCTGTCGCTGAACACCAAGTACAATGTTTGCCAATGAGTCAGGCGAAGTATTGCTCCCTCCACATACGATACAGGAGCGCATTCAACTTGTCTGTCAACAAGTAAGGGTCCAAAAAGCACTCATCCCACGATTCCAGCCCACAGGTTAATGACAAAGCGTGCCTGAAAGCCACGTTCGCAGGTGACATGTTCGCTGTGTTTCGACCAATAATGGTTGTTATGGTTGAAAACACCTTCACAGGTACAGCTATATTCGTCAGTCCACATCACGTTATATACAAAATTTACGTTATCTTCCACTTGCTACAAAAACCATTCAAATAACTGTACTCGTTCAGTGCAGTGTTTTGACTGCTGGTGTTGAATTAACATGTAATGATATGGATGTAGTTCTTCATCAACCAATCGTTGACACATCTTGAACTGACTTGCAGTATCATGGATGGATTCATTGCCAAAGTGATTGGTGAACGGCTTCAAGGATCATGTCATTTGTGGAGAACATCTAGTCCTTGGACAACCTCTGTCCATTACTTGTGAGCGAAGATTACTGGTTTCCCGAAGCCAGTGTTCCAACGACGAAAAAATTTTCTTATTGGTATGGTGCCTTTGAGAGTGCCGTGCAGCACACGCACCAGTAGCAGCAGCTGCTTGGTTATCATATGCACCCAGCACCAAAAGCTATCGACATACTCATCGTTGGTTTACTACATCGGAAAGCCATCCTACATGAACTTGACAGGGCCAGTTTTGGTTGTGCACTGCCTGGTTAGTAGACATGTGCATCCAGCTGTCATGTGACAAATTGATGCCTTGCTTATGAACTATGAGAACTGGGGAACGGACATCTAAAAAACAAAGAAGGAAGCTGACGAAGATTCGAAACATTGCTCCATGATGGATGAGGGTTTGATTTTCCAGCTGTCTACGACGGCTGATGCAGTAACGTGGGATGATGTACGTTTATCTGTACACTCCAATGATCTGCACAGTGTGACAGAGTTCCCAGCTCCTCATTTTCATAGATGTGTTTTCAAAATACACCCGATCTGACTTTCCAAGATAAACTTTTGTCTTGAATCTGGGTGAGGAATCACATATCGACCTCTAAGTGCTGCATTTTATCACCCTGTGTGTGTACACACACACACACACACACACACACACACACACACACACACACACACACACACACTCAAAGGTGTATATAATACACACATATTATATACAGTTTACATGCACACTCTGTGTGCAGTAAACCTCATACACACACTTATATACAGGGTGGTCCATTGATAATGACGGGGCCAAATATCTCACGAAATAAGCATCAAACGAAAAAATACGTTTAGAATGTAAAGAAATATGAATGTTTTAGTTGGACCACTTTTTTCGCTTTGTAATAGATGGCGCTGTAATAGTCACAAACCCGTAAGTACGTGGTATCACGTAACATTCCGCCAGTGCGGATGGTATTTGCTTCCTGATATATTACCCGTGTTAAAATGGACCGTTTACCAATTGCGGAATAGGTCGATATCGTGTTGATGTATAGCTATTGCGATCAAAATGGCCAACGGTCGTGTGCTATGTATGCTGCTCGGTATCCTGGACGACATCATCCAAGTGCCCGGACCGTTCGTCGTATAGTTACGTTATTTAAGGAAACAGGAAGTGTTCAGCCACATGTGAAACATTATCCACGACCTCCAATAAATGATGATGCCCAAGTAGGTGTTTAAGCTGCTGTCGCGGCTAATCCATACATCAGTAGCAGACAAATTGCGCGAGAATCGGTAATCTCAAACGCGTCGGTGTTGAGAATGCTACATCAACATCGATTGCACCTGTACCATATTTCTATGCACCAGGAATTGCATGGGGAAAACTTTGAACGTCGTGTACCTTTCTGCCACTGGGCACAAGAGAAATTACGGGACGATGACAGATTTTTTGCACGCGTTCTATTTAGCGACGAAGCGTTATTCACCAACAGCGGTAACGTAAACCGGCATAATATGCACTGCTGGGCAACGGAAAATCCACGATGGCTGCAACAAGTGGAACATCAGCGACCTTGGCGGATTAACGTATGGTGCGACATTATGGGAGGAAGGATAATTGGCCCCCATTTTATCGATGGCAATCTAAATGGTGCAATGTATGCTGATTTCCTACGTAATGTTCTACCGATGTTAGTACAAGATGTTTCACTGCATGACAGAATGGCGATGTACTTCCAACATGTCGGATGTCTGGCACATAGCTCACGTACGGTTGAAGCGGTATTGAATAACATATTTCATGACAGTTGGATTGGTCGCCGAAGCACCATACCATGGCCAGCACGTTCACCGGATCTGACGCCCCAGGATTTCTTTCTGTGGGGAAAGTTGAAGGATATTTGCTATCGTGATCCACCGCCAGATCCACCGACAACGCCTGACAACATGCGTCAGCGCGTTGTCAATGCATGTGCGAACATTACGGAAGGCGAACTACTCGCTGTTGAGAGGAATGACGTTACACGTATTGCCAAATGCATTGAGGTTGACGGACATCATTTTGAGCATTTATTGCGTTAATGTGGTATTTACAAGTAATTGTTCTCAGAAATGATAAGTTCACAAAGGTACATGTATCACATTGGACCAACCGAAATAAAATGTTCAAATGTGCCTACGTTCTGTATTTTAGTTTAAAAAAACCTACCTGTTACCAACTGTTTGTATAAAATTATGATCCATATGTTTGTGTCTATTACAGCGCCATCTATCACAAAGCAAACGAAGTGGTTCAACTAAAACATTTATATTTCTTTACGTACTACACGAATATGTAATAAAAATGGGAGTTCCTATTTTTAAAAAAACGCAGTTGATATCCGTTTGACCTATGGCAGCGCCATCTAGCGGGCCAACCATAGCGCCATCTGGTTTCCCCATTCACGCTAGACAAGCTCCGTTCTTTGTAGTTTTTTCGTTTGACGCTTATTTCGTGAGATATTTGGCCTGGTCACGATCAATGGACCATCCTGTGTATACACATCTATTTACATAACTACGACGAACGATTCATGCAACTATATTCGACTTACATTTGCAGACGCACACGCACACATACACCTGCTATTTACAAATAGACACCCATTCACACACTCAATCACACACGTGAATAATATGAGTACAAAAGACTCTTGATACCATCCTCATAAATGAAACGTTTATTGTCATGATGCGACAGACTGATTTTAAGCTGCGAAACAGTATACACCCCATGGCCTAGAGATCGAACGGTCACCTGATGCACCATATGTGAGGAAGAAGAATCCTCGCCATGCAGGAGGCACGCCGTGTAATCATCAATCATGAGAGCCATGGAGGCTGCACAATGCACACCGCTGGCCCTTCTTTGGCTGGAACCTGTTTCTGTAAGGTACGCATAATCTGCGACCCGATCGCCTCGTCTTTCATCAGGCCTATAACCTTCTTGTTTATCGGCCGCATATCCAGACATGTCGAATTCTTTGGGATTGTTCCTAATTACTTAAGGAAATATCCTCTCATATTAGTTGTCTGAACCTCTTTGCAAAAAAGCATCGTTTACCTACAGCCAAACCCTTGTTTAGCAGAGCCACTCTTATCTTCAACTGATTGTAATTATGTGATTTCTAACATTATTACCCTACATCAAACGTTGAGCCCCTCCATTACGTAAGGCAGAATAGCGTTTCTATAATCTGTAACAGATATTTTCTCCGCCATTCAACGAGGGAACCGCTAGATCTCGCTAGAGTCATCGCTATAATTATTTTGTCAGTTGCAAAGTATACGTTTATGTCTTAAGTACTCTCTCTTCTTGATTGTATTTTGTTCGAACCTTGAAGCGAAAAGGTCGCATTTTGAGAAGCACTTTAATTTTATTGTGAAATAGTACTAAATTCTACATGAAACATGTTCTCATTGATTAGTACTTGACCGACTAGTGTCCGTTACTAATAATACACCTTTTTGTATATTTTTCAGCCTGTTAAATAGGTTGAAAGTGGTCGGTTTGGTGAAGCCATCAACGAGCTCTAGTTTACGCATCTCATGATTTACATGGCGAGCCAGCAATCTAATTTCTTTAATATAGTACGATTATTATTGTTGTCATCAAGCAAATCACTTCATTGCATTAAAACTTAATATTAACTCGATCTTGTGTGATCAAGCCTCCCACTTAACAATAAAGATTTGTGGCACTGGACTACCCGCATTCATGGTAAGAAAAATATTCTGTGAAATAAAATCGAACAGGTAGCAGAGGAAGCATTTCATTTAACGATACCACGCAACAGATTTAGATTAGGTATCCGTACTTGTATTCATAATCTTCTTGCTGCAGCGATATAATGATGGCTGCCTTTTCCTACCTACAACTTTAAATCGTTACAGTCAGACTTCAAATTATTTTAATTAAGCTGGGGCGGTACTTTTGCCAGCATTATGAAACTATATCCAGACTGAACGGCTGTCTTTATCTGAAGATTCATATTCTTGTAGATGCAGACAAAGATGTCAAAATAATGTTTCTCTTGTTGTTAATGAAAGACTGTTTTTCCTTGAAGTAACAGTATACCAAATCTGGCAAAAAGGGTGGTTTTCCCAACAGGTTCATAATGTAAATAAATGAATCGGATTTTCCATTGGCAAAGCCCTTTCTTAGCAAGTGCATTATTCTGATGAAAGACGATTTTTATTTTGTTTGTGATTCAGGCGTCTCTCACGCATTCCTTTTATCCTGTTGGTGCTGAAGACTTGTGTAGCAATCAACAGTTATTGTTTTACATTTTTGCGTACTGTATCATAATATTTGCTATGGCGGATGCTGATTATTACTTCACTTACATTGACGTAGGAGGAAATGGCACAGCAGATGACAGTGCAGTGTTTAGAGATAGCACTCTGAACATTGCACTTGAAAATAAAACCATTGTGTTTCCTGAGAACTCTGTTGTCATCGGGAACGACGCTTTCCCTCTGCGACCCGGTCTTATGGCGCCTCTCAGTACACATGGACTCCGTGTTGAAGAAAAAATATTTAACTATCGCACTTCCCGTACCAGGCGAGTTTCAGAGAATGCTTTTGGCATACTTGCCTGGTGATTTCGAGTGTTCTCAAGACCAATTGAGCTGAAAACCGATACCTTCGATAGAGTTGTTTGGGCTGCTTGCAGATTGCATAACTGGCTGCGAAAGACTTCCCCAGACCACTATTTGTCACAATTAGCTGTGGACAGAGAAGATATCAACACAGGAGATGTAAAACCCGGTCAATGGAGGCAAAATGCCAACATCCAACCACACTAGGCAGCAACAATGTAAGCAAAACTGCTACAGAGCTCAGAAAAGAGTTCATGAAATGCTTCACGGAAGTAAATCCTCTACCCTGGCAATGGGGGAAACTTGGACCTAAAAAGGCATAAACAGTGTATCTAAAACATAGTATGTCCTTCCCATGTATTAAACTAACAAATCAATTTACTTACCAAATCAATTTACTTACCAAATGTGATGTAATGCTTCTTATTCCCAAAACCTCGCTCAAATAAGTAGCATCATTGAAACAGGTTTGCTTTGGTACATAAACTTCTTCTGTCTCACATCCACTCTTTTTGCTTTTCTCAACTTTATGTAATTCTGTTCAGTAGACATCTTTAATGGACTTGATTTTTGATTTCAGCTGCTTCGCATCCATTTGCCCTATCAGCCGATTTTCTTCCGGCTCAATCATAAGTTCTTGAAAAATCGTATCCCTCAACAATTTGTTGCTGTAGACTTTATCTTTAACGTTCCACAATGCAGAAAACTGTTCGTACACTAGTAAAAACAACGCAATATTACTCGCATTCCACTTAGTTTTTACAGCAGAATGTAGGACACTACAGGGATACCACCAGAAAACACCAATACAACCATGAATGTAACAAATTTTCACAAAACAAACAGGAAAATGTCACAGCATAGACCACATAATTTCTACACGCCAGTTACACTATGTGATCAAAAGTATCCGGACACCTGGCTGAAAATGACTTACAAGTTCGTGGCGCCCTCCATCGGAAATGCTGGAATTCAGTATGGTGTTGGCCCACCTTTGGCCTTCATGACTGCTTCCACTCTCGCAGGCATACGTGCAGTCAGGTGCTGGAAGCTTTGTTGGGGAATGGCAGCCCATTCTTCACGGAGTGCTGCACTGAGGAGAGGTATCGCTGTCGGTCGGTGAGGCCTGGCACGAAGTCAGCGCTCCAAAACATCCCAAAGGTGTTCTATAGGATTCAGGTCAGGACTCTGTGCGGCCAGTCGATTACAGGGATGTTATTGTCGTGTAACCACTCAGCCACAGGCCATGCATTGTGAACAGGTGCTCGATCGTGTTGAAAGATGAAATTGCCATCCCCGAATTGCTCTTCAACAGTGCTGTGATAGTGCCACGCAAAACAACAAGGGGTGCAAACCCCCTCCATGAAAAATACGACCACACCATATCATAACCGCCTCCTAATTTCACTGTTGGCACTACACACACTGGCAGGTGACGTTCATCGGGCATTCGCCATATCCACACCCTGCCACCGGATCGCCACACTGTGTACCCGTGATTCGTCACTCCATACAACGTGTTTGCACTCTTCAATCGTCCAATGTTTGCGCTCCTTACACCAAGGTGAGGTGTCATTTGGCATTTACCGGCGTGATGTGTGGCTAATGAGCAGCCACTCGGCCATGAACTCCAAGTTTTCTCACCTCCCGGCTAACTGTCAAAGTACATGAAGTGGATCCTGATGAAGTTTGGAGTTCCTGTGTGATGGTCTGGATAGATGTCTGCCTGTTACACATTATGAACCTCTTCAACTGTCGGCAGTCTCTGTCAGTCAACAGACGAGGTCGGACTTTGTGCTGTAAGTGTCCCTTCACGTTTCCACTTCACTATCACATCGGAAATAGTGGACCTAGGGATATTTAGGAGTGTGGAAACCTCGCGTACAGACGTATGACACAAGTGACACCCAATCACCTGATCACGCTCGAAGCTCCTGAGTTCCGCGGAGCGCCCCGTTCTGCTCTCTCACGATGTTTAATGACGACTAAGGTCGCGTAAGTGAAGTACCTGGCAGTAGGTGGCAGAACAATGCGCCTAATATGAAAAAATGTATGTTTTTGGGGATGTCCGGATACTTTTGATCACATAGTGTACGTGTTTGTCTCGACAACTAGAGCACTCGCCGGCTTCTTACTCGCCGGCTTGTAGCTTGTAAACTCGCCATGTTACTTGAGCGCTTAGGGCAGCTTGTAATTCCAAACTGCAATGCTATCTTGTGGTATCTTGCAGCGTTACCGTCCTTGGGGTTTCAACGACAGCTGTGTAGAAGGTCAAAGCGTTAGCATCGCTGCAGTAGGCGTCCTGACTGCGGATGTAACAGTAAGTGTCTCACACCCATCGGAAGATGGCTTGGGGCAATGAGGCAACATCAAGTTAATTTGAAGTTAGGCACATCAGACAGTGAATTCGTCGAATTCTACTCAAATACCGAGAGGCAGGGTCCTGGTCGCTCCTCCACGGCAACGCCCCAGCCCACAAAGTGAAGATCGTGTGCGATTCTATGGACTGCAAATGGATCACAGTCCTCGGTCACCCACTGTATTCACCGAATTTGGTCCAGCTGACTTCTGATTGTTTCTCAAATTGAAGCTGGCAATAGAAGCACACTAATAAAACACATTTAAGGACGCCAAAGAAAACTGTACCACAGTACTAAGTGTAACTGCAAAAAAGGACTACAATGCTGTTTCAAAACACTTGTAAAACGATTTCAGCTGTATATTGCTTCAGGCAGAGACTATTTTGAACAAATACAGTGATTTTGTGAAAGTAATCCATGCCTTTTATTTATCATAGACATATTTCTAGCGGAAATGGGACACACTGCGTATTCAACGATCATGGTAAAGTGAACTGTATCCTAGGTTTCGCATTGTAGAAATGTCACACAGCTGCTAAGTAGCTAAACGATGGGTTGGACTTCCGTGTTTTTAAAACTAATTGCAGCGGATATTTGAATTTTCATTTCACTGGAAAATTTTCACTGATTTTTATAATTCCGTACTTCATTCCTTTTTACTTCATCTAAGGCGGAATAGTGGATATAAGTTTCTTCTAGTAATTCATTTAATTTGTATATTTAAAGCATCAGAACAAATTGTAATCATTAATATAAAATAGAGATGAATGTCGAAAGAAATGTAAGGTACAATTTACGCATTCTTGGATCTGTTCCTCCAGTCTCAAGAGGCTTGCAAAGAATGTGCATGCAACCATTACAAAGTTTGTTGCATACGACGTCAGTGTCATTAGAGACGAAACATTAGTTAAGATAGACAAAGACACGAGAGGAAATCGATCATGGTTTTATCGAAGGACCTATCTGGAATGAAGTATTCAAGATAACAACCGTAAACCTAAACAATACGGCTAGATAAGTACATTATTTGAGCTCCGGGTTTCGTGAATAAGATTCTAGAATATTCTCATCTACATATACATATATACTCTAGAAACCATTGTGAAGTGTATGGCAGAGGACACTGAACGGTGTAGCTCACGGTTTCATCCAATCGGGTGCGGAACGTGGAAGAAAGATTGCTAAACTACTTCTCTGCGCACTGTAATAAATCTAACCTTGTCTTCGTGATCACTACGGGAATGTCATATAAGCGGTTGTAGCGTGTTCCTAGATTCTTCAACTAATACTGGTTCTTGAAACTTTGTAAACAGGCTTTCACTGGTTAATTGGCGTTTATTTGCAAATTCCTGGCAATTCAGGTTTTTCGGAATTTCGGTGACGTTATTCTTCGAGTCAGACAAACATGTGGTCATTTGTGCTGCACTTCTTTGTATATGTTCTATTTGGCACAGGTCCCGCACGATGTTGAAAAAGAAAAATTTGTAATGTGTGAAAAACAACCAAACTGGTTTTGGCCTTCGTCACAGGTTTTGCTACAATAAATGAAACATGGTACTCATCTCCTCACGATAGAAATGAAACAGGAGTGAACGTAGTGAGTGGGAAACATTGGCCGTACACAAAAGGAGGCGAAGTCGATTTCATTTGCCGGAAATGTGTGGCAAATATTTTTGAAGGTACAAAATCAGATCTGCAAGAAAACCTAGGTTAGTTAGGTTTAAGTAGTTTCTAAGTCTAGGGGACTGATGACCTGAGATGTTAATTCCCATAGCGCTTAGAGCCATTTGAACCATTTGATGACAACTTGTTTACCATCAATCGCCCCACAGCATCTGAGGAAATTCCAAGTTGGAGGAATAACGTTTCAATTTTTTCCCACTCTTCGACAGTTTTGGGTACTTGAAAAGCAAATGAATGAAATATGAAATTTACATTACTATTCATTTTTACCCTCTTTCCAGTACCTAAACCAAATCAAACATCAGAACAAGGTGAAGAGGGAGGCAAAACAATTGACCCTGATGAGCCTCGCATCAAGAAAGCCTACACTGCTAAACAATTACGCTCACACGTCTGGAATTATGATGCCATCTGAGCCGCTGAGAAAAAGGTATAAAAATCATTTAGAAACTCGTAAGGAGAATGAGATATCCCAAGCAATCCAGAAATTGGGCGAAAATGCATATAATGCTGTTGTGGTTAAGTCATATGATCTGTGTGGCAAGTATGTAGCAGCTGAACTTCGTCAGCTACCATCGCGGGAAGCCACCTTGCTGCAGCAGGTTGTTCAGAACAGTACGGCTCTTTGTAAGTTGACGATATTGGATAATGAATTAGTTCAACAAGAAAATCACAACTCCAGTCTCCTCAATTAATGGCTTCCGCAAACGTTTCTCTAAACGATGAAGAGGACATCTTGAGAACAGCTATGATCAATACGTTTCCACAAATTCCTTAATACTGTATCTGTGTTTCCATTAAGTAAAGTGAAATTAATTATTCCGCCCTATCAGATCATTTTATTGACCAAAACAATATTATCTCAGATACACAGTACGAATTTTGTAAAAGTGGATGCGCTGTAGATGCTATTAACAGTTTCATGGAATATGTTGTTAAAAGCCTTGAAGCAAAACAAAACCAAGAGCAAATTCGTAGATATATCAAACGTGTTTTTATTGTGTTCAACATAACATTTTAATTCCGATTGTGAACAATTTTAGGGATAGAGGGCTGTATTCTTACCGTCCGTGTACATTTATGAAACCATCTTGTATTGCGTTTGAAAACGTTAATTAATACAAGGGCAAAATGTTATGTAAACGACGTTTTAAAATAAAAATTAAAAACATTACTCTTACCTCAACGAATGGTCGAAGAACGCAACAAATCACCGTAAGCACATGGGGTATGAACCTCGATATTGTTCTTTGTGGAAGTCGAAACAGGTACTCCAGAGACTTAAACGGTTCACCAGTCGCTAAACAGCGTAATGTTATTACTAATTTTGTGGTTACTGGGATTGCCATCCTCATTGTCGTGTCCTGTTTTGACAACATTTCGTCTACCATTTCCAGTAGCTCATCAAACTGTTCGCCTGTAAGTCTCAAAATATTTCTATAAGCTTTCAGTGAGGTAGTTGATACGCCATAATCAGTACGTCTTCCTACACACGGTTTCACTCACATTTTTCTCTTACACACTTTCCTTTTTTCGCCTTGCCGTTTGATCAACTCCTTACTAATCACTTTTGATACAACAACTCCCGCTAGAACCAATGCCTCAGACATCTTCAAGATAAATGCTACTTGCCGCTTGTGCACAAGCAACTGGGAGTACACTTGGCTAGTTTACAAGCTTGCTCGCTCAAAAGCTGGCGAGTGGCTTGTAAAGTCGCCGGCAGAGTTAACTTTTACTAGAGCTTTTTTAACAGCAGCTAACGTAGCGAGTGCGTCGAGTACACTGGGCTAGTTTACAATCTGCTTGTAAATAAGCAGGTGAAGTGGCTGTTCTAGAGGAGTAGTATATTTATTTATTCGGTGACTTTAAAAACACGCGTAAATGTAATTGTTGGTCCAATATGAAAAAAATTGTTAAATTATTTTCTTTCAAGAATATAACGTGAGAATGAAAAGATAACAGTATCATAATTAGCATAGGTGTATTTGTACTTTAAAAAGCACGGACACAAATATTGAAGTTATTGTGGTCCCACACAGTACTCGAAGAATACTCGTCTTACCATTATATTCAGGCTGTAGTAGTCGAATCCTGGCTCTCGACGAAAGCTGAAAAGTAAAATCTTAAAACTAATGTTGCTCTCCGCTGCGGCTCATTGCTGTGCAAAAATGTTTGTTAAATGTTATAAAGGGTGATCTCTGCGCTTCCGCTATGATTTCGCTTTTTAAATCGACGCGCAATGGCGTCCGTTAAAGCAGCGGAGCTGTACTCACTGTGCATCGAAATAACTCACATATAAACTTTAATGTACTATATTGACAAGGTTAACAGCATAAATGCGTACATTACTTTCGTTCTACAAGATGTCTACTTCTTAACACCAGAAACAAGCGAAGAAAGAGGAAGAGAAGAACGATCTAGTAGCGTTCTTCTCCCGTTATTGATATCATAGAAGTTATTACCTTTACAGAGTTTACTCCTAGATGTTGTTGTTGTGGTCTTCAGTCCTGAGACTGGTTTGATGCAGCTCTCCATGCTACTCTATCCTGTGCAAGCTTCTTCATCTCCCAGAACCTACTGCAACCTACATCCTTCTGAATATGCTTAGTGTATTCATCTCTTGGTCTCCCTCTACGATTTTTACCCTCCACGCTGCCCTCCAATGCTAAATTTGTGATCCATTGATGCCTCAAAACATGTCCTACCAACCGATCCCTTCTTCTAGTCAAGTTGTGCCACAAACTTCTCTTCTCCCCAATCCTATTCAATACCTCCTCATTAGTTACGTGATCTACCCACCTTATCTTCACCATTCTTCTGTAGCACCACATTTCGAAAGCTTCTATTCTCTTCTTGTCCAAACTGGTTATCGTCCATGTTTCACTTCCATACATGGCTACACTCCATACAAATACTTTCAGAAACGACTTCCTGACACTTAAATCTATACTCGATGTTAACAAATTTCTCTTCTTCAGAAACGATTTCCTTGCCAATGCCAGTCTACATTTTATATCCTCTCTACTTCGACCATCATCAGTTATTTTACTCCCTAAATAGCAGAACTCCTTTACTACTTTAAGTGTCTCATTTCCTAATCTAATCCCCTCAGCATCACCCGATTTAATTTGACTACATTCCATTATCCTCGTTTTGCTTTTGTTGATGTTCATCTTATATCCTCCTTTCAAGACACTGTCCATTCCGTTCAACTGCTCTTCCAAGTCCTTTGCTGTCTCTGACAGAATTACAATGTCATCGGCGAATCTCAAAGTTTTTGCTTTTTCTCCATGAATTTTAATACCTGCTCCGAATTTTTCTTTTGTTTCCTTTACTGCTTGCTCAATATACAGATTGAATAACATTGGGGAGAGACTACAACCCTGTCTCACTCCTTTCCCAACCCCTGCTACCCTTTCATGCCCCTCGACTCTTATAACTGCCATCTGGTTTCTGTACAAATTGTAAATAGCCTTTCGCTCCCTGTATTTTACCCCTGCCACCTTCAGAATTTGAAAGAGAGTATTCCAGTTAACGTTGTCAAAAGCTTTCTCTAAGTCTACAAATGCTAGAAACGTAGGTTTGCCTTTTCTTAATCTTTCTTCTAAGATAAGTCGTAAGGTTAGTATTGCCTCACGTGTTCCAACTTTTCTACGGAATCCAAACTGATCTTGCCCGAGGTCCGCTTCTACCAGTTTTTCCATTCGCCTGTAAAGAATTCGCGTTAGTACTTTGCAGCTGTGACTTATTAAACTGATAGTACGGTAATTTTCACATCTGTCAACACCTGCTTTCTTTAGGATTGGAATTATTATATTCTTCTTGAAGTCTGAGGGTATTTCGCCTGTCTCATACATCTTGCTCACCAGATGGTAGAGTTTTGTCATGACTGGCTCTCCCAAGGCCATCAGTAGTTCTAATGGAATGTTGTCTACTCCCGGGGCCTTGTTTCGACTCAGGTCTTTCAGTGCTCTGTCAAACTCTTCACGCAGTATCTTATCTCCCATTTCTTCTTCATCTACATCCTCTTCCATTTCCATAATATTGTCCTCAAGTACATCGCCCTTGTTTAAACCCTCTACATACTCCTTCCACCTTTCTGCCTTCCCTTCTTGGCTTAGAACTGGTTTGCCATCTGAGCTCTTGATATTCATACAAGTGGTTCTCTTCTCTCCAAAGGTTTCTTTAATTTTCCTGTAGGCAGTATCTATCTTACCCCTAGTGAGACAAGCCTCTACATCCTTACATTTGTCCTCTAGCCATCCCTGCTTAGCCATTTTGCACTTCCTGTCGATCTCATTTTTGAGACGTTTGTATTCCTTTTTGCCTGCTTCATTTACTGCATTTTTATATTTTCTCCTTTCGTCAATTAAATTCAATATTTCTTCTTTTACCCAAGGATTCCTATCCTAGATACTAAGATTAAATTTAATATTTACTATAAAACATGGATATTTTACGCCCCCTATGCGGTCGATGAAACACGTAAGGTTCGTGTACATTTATCTCGTCACGAGATACACTTTTCGTTCCAAGTTCTTTTTTTTGTTTGTTTTAAATGTCTTTACGACACAATTGTCGCTGGGACGGCACAAAGACTTGCAGCTTGTAAACTCGCCTCGTGTAGTTGAGCCTTTACGGAACTCGGACACACTGTGTAATTTTTTATTTAAATGTTATTTACATCCATACTGCTCCCCCCACCCCCTCCCTCCCTCCCAATGGGGATGAGCATAGGATAAATAGCCCTGGATATAATTACGTAAAGTGCCAGCTTGTAGTTATACAAGAACAAAAATATTGTTCATTGTGAAGCACGAGTATAATAATATGCACCGATATGAATGGTATCGTAGTTGATAGGTATGAAAGACATCCCGACTTTACGTGGGGAACTATTCGTTCCACCATGTTCGTCCCATTGAAGCCGCATGCGTGAGAAACATTATCGGTCGTTGTCCCCTACTCGGGTCAATAGACAACGCGTCAGCCAGGAAAGTGGCTGAGTTCAGCTTAGTGCTGATTGAAACCACTCACATCTGATGAACATTCACCCACCCACTGATCCCTGTAGTAGAGAATCGCGCGACTTGGTTTCACGTAGCTAAGTTCAGTCTGTGGATAGGGAACGAAGAGCGACCGATGCGGCTTGTAGCGTTTAGTGTGTTAGGCTGCGGTCATAGTGGCACCGATATCGGTGGATTCCGCCGACGACCGACATCGTCCGAAGATCTTTTCAAATCAGGACGTCACTATGAGCGCGGTCACGCTGTTGCCAACAATCGATGAAATTCAAATCAGTTTTTTTTTCGGTCAAATCGACCGATGTTCCCACATATGAGCTGTGAGAAACTGAAGTTTAATCCAAGAAAGAATGAGTTTGTGCTAACCTGAGGATAAAAACATCATAATCGGGATATAGTTCTGAATATGTCTACTGAAATCGCATGTTTGTTGGAAACTACAAGTAGGCAAAATCTTTATGGGAAATTTTAAATGTGAATTATAATCTAAAAATATAATTTGTTCAAATGAGAAGGATGGCGCATCTTATGCTTAAAGTTACTGACGTGGATCTTTTTTGTGTCGTGGTAAGTGGACATTAGCTGTATGACGTTTTTATGCCAGTAGGAGGGTGATTGTTACATGAAGTGGTTTGCAAATGTGGTGTTATGTGGGTCGACTTTTCGGTGGTTTACGTGTTCGGAGTATCTTATTCTAAGCTTTGTTTCCCTTTCACACGTATGCCGACTGGTAGTCATTGAAGGTTAACTAACGTATGCCTGCACAACTTCAGATAAATTCAGCAAAACATAGCGTTTGTTAGCTTGCTTTTCAGAGTCATCACTAATCATCTCTAGTACGTAAAGCCGAAAGGCTCATACCTGAAACACTTTCGGATAACGAAAGCTAATTTCGAGTACTTATAGAGGTATGATTAGAGCTCAGTTAAAAAATCCGATATCCACATTAAAGATGCAGTTCTGGCTCAAGTAAAGACGTGAGACTTCGGTTTTTGACATCCGGCGATTACATCCTTCCATTATTCAAGCCTATACCGTGTTTTGAAAACTACAATTTCAAAGTTTTTGTTTCATTGGTTGGACGCTATTTACGATGCCCTAAAGACTAATTTAATAGCTAATATCTTCGATCTTTCATCCCAAACACTACGAATTTTGAAGCTATGCTTTGTATAAATGCACGAAAAAGACACTATGGTAAGTTATAGATGGTTTCCTTTATCAAAAGCTACACTCGATCTGAAATAATCCCGCCACCAGAAACCTTGTTACTTCGTTTCTCAAATCCATTGAACAAGTGTTTAAAGAGTATTGAATAAGTGTTTAAAGAGCATTGAAGCTTCCCGTACTAGAATTTGTTTATCTGAATATCCTGCCAACATTGCATTAATTTTCAATATTTTTAGAATAAGGTGAGCTGCTGTGAAACTACAAATCGGTCTTTCATTAATTAAATAATTCTTCCTTACTCTCACACAAATCTTATCCGTGTATCATATTATAGAAACAGCATCTAATTTTACTATGTGACTTAATCATTATGTGCTCATAACCTCACTGGCAAAACATTTATACACGGAAGTCGCACATCCTACCGCTGTTGAATAACAAAGGATACTCGGAACAACGTGTTTGGGAGAGAGCCTTAATGCGGTGTATCGTTGAAACTTCATACACTGAAGAGCCAAAGAAACTAGTGTAGGCGTGTGTATTCAAATACAGAGGTGTGTAAACAGGCAGAATATGGTGCTGCGGTCGGCAACACCTACACAAGACAAGTGTCTGGCGAAAGTTGTTAGATCGGTTACTGCTGCAACGATGACAGGTTATCAAGAGCGTTGGCGCACAAGCGGTGGGACACAGTATCTCCGAGGCAGCGATGAAGTGGGGATTTTCCCGTACGACCATTTCACGAGTGTACCGTGAATATCAGGAATTCGGTAAAACATCAAATCTCCGACATCGCTGCGGCTGGAAAAAGATCCTGCAAGAACGGGACCAACGACGACTGTAGAGAATCGACGTGACAGACATGCAACTCTTCCGCGAATTGCTGCAGATTTCAAAGCTGGGCCATCAACAAGTGTCAGCGTGCGAACCATTCAACGAAACATCATCTTTACGGCTTTTCAGAGCCGAAGGCCCACTCGTGTACCCTTGATGACTGCACAACACAAAGCTTTACGCCTCGCCTGGGCCCGTCAACACCGACATTGGACTGTTCAGGGCTGGAAACATGTTGCCAGGTCGGACGAGTCTGTTTCAAATTGTACCGAGCGCACGGACGTGTACGAGTATGGAGGCAATCTCATAACTTATAAATTACAGAGTGCAGCAATCAGTCGTCCTTCTTAGATTTTATTATGCAAATCCAGATTTCAGCAAGTAACTAGCAATTCTCAATAGTAAAAATTCAAGAAATACTTCGTCAGATGCTATAATAAAAAGTTACAACTAATGGCATAACTTATATGGTTTGTATATTACATACCGCTATTTTTTTATTCTCAGTGCATGTAAATCCCTGTGGTTCGGACGTCAGTCACAGTTCTTTGAATATTACTGTGTATAGAAGGTAGGCTGTGTGGAGAACACATCGGTTGGTTGTATGGCGCCCTCTATATGAACTACGTATATAATATTTAACGGAAGTAAAACACTTCAAATTTATATGGGAATTTCATAAAATAAAGCATAAGTAAAATTCTATACAATGCTGTCCGACTTATTTCATATTTGCCGGTAAAAATAGAAAATATATATAAGAAAATTTCCAGATTCACTCCTTCTGAGTCAGTTGTTTTATTCTTTAAACACCTAAGTAACGTCAGATGGGTAAAACCCTTTTTAAAAAAAGATTTATAAGACACAAGAAGGCACATGCTATATACAACTATTAGAGTTGATCTGATTTAAATATTTTTATCTTTGTATTATTTTTCTCTCTTTATTAAAACATCATAAAAGGTATATTGTTCCTCTTATTTTTTAAAAAAAGTCTTATCCATCTGACGTTACTTAGATGTTTAAAGAATAAAACAACTGACTCACAAGGAGTGAACCTGGAAATTTTCTTATATATATATATATATATATATATATATATATATATATATTTACCGGCAAATGTGATATAAGTCGGACAGCAAAGTAAAGAATTGTACTTACGTTTTATTTTATGAAATTCCCATGTAAATTTGAAGTGTTTTAAATGGTTCAAATGGCTCTGAGCACTATGGGACTTAACATCTATGGTCATCAGTCCCCTAGAACTTAGAACTACTTAAACCTAACTAACCTAAGGACATCACACAACACCCAGCCATCACGAGGCAGAGAAAATCCCTGACCCCGCCGGGAATCGAACCCGGTAACCCGGGCGTGGGAAGCGAGAACGCTACCGCACGACCACGAGATGCGGGCGAAGTGTTTTACTTCCCTGAAATATTATATACGTTGTTCATATAGAGGGCGCCATACAACCAACCGATGTGCTCTCCATATAGCCTATCTCCTATATACAGTAGTATTCAAAGAACTGTGACTGACGCCCGAACCACAAGGACTTACATGCACTGAGAATAAAAAATAGCGGTATGTAATATACAAACCATATAAGTTATGCCATTAGTTGTAACTTTTTAATATAGCGTCTGACTATGTACTCGTTGTATTTTCAGCATTGAGATTGGCTGGCTACTAGCCTAAACTGGATTTGTATATTAAAATCTAAAAAGGACGACTGATTGCTGCACTCTACATTTTATAAGTCACGTACTGTCGCTGAGTGCATCCACTTTCCGAATGGAAGGTAACCTGACAATCTCATGAATCCGAGGACCCTGCTTGTCAGCAGAGGACTGTTCAAGCTGGTGGAGGCTCTGTAATTGTGTGGGGCGTGTGCAGTTGGAGTGATATGGGACCCTTGATACGTCTAGATACGACTCTGACACGTGATACCTGCATCGATTCATGTCCATCCTGTCTGATCACTTCCATCCATTCATGTCCATTGTGCATTCCGACGGACTTTGGCAATTCTAGTACGACAATGCGACACCCCACACGTACAGAATTGGTACAGATTGGTTCCAGGAACACTCTTCTGATTTTAAACACTTTCGCTGGCCACCAAACTCCCCAAACATGAAAAGCATGTCTGGGGTGCCTTGCAACGTGCTGTTCAGAAGAGATTTCCACCATCTCGTACTATTATGGATTTAAGGACAACGCTGCACGATTCATGGCGTCAGTTGCCTCCAGCACTACTTGAGACATTAGTCGAGTCCGTGCTAAATCGTGTTGCCGCAATTCTGCGTGCTCGCGGGAGCGCTACACGATATTAGACATGTGCACCAGTTTCTTTGGCTCTTCTGTGTATTTTTCTTAATATACACGTATAAATATGAAACATATCAAAAGCGGCATTTTAGATTCAAAGATAGCGGCTCCTTCTCAGGCTAATCGGTTGTGAGAGAAGGAAAATTTTGTCACAAAATTAATTTTGCAGCGCGGTATTTTCCTGTTCGTCTCATATTCATAAAACTTGTCCCGTAAATCCAATAACTGATGAAAGAATGTACAGTACTCGCCACGTTCTTTTCGAGACAGATATAGCTCATTTTCATGCATTCCGTGTCTTTTTAACAGCAAACGCCGCATTGCACCACTCGCCTCCAACTGTAAAGGCATCGTGGCATCCATCCCACCTTTGGAGGTTAAAATGTAACCTCCTTGAACCGCCACAAACTGAGGTAGGATATCGGACGCACTGTGACCAATCTGTCGTCCGATGAGATCGGACGGCCCGTGCGACGGCGTCTGACGTTGTCGGTGCCACTGTGAACGCAGCTTACACGTCATACCATCTCGCTCGGTCGCCAGCCGCGTCCACGCCTATCGCACTGCGCTGCGCGCGCTTCCGGTATACGACAAAACGCGCCTCTCTGCTTAACAACGAACAAGTGCTGCTCTGCGTCGGTACATCAAAGGAAATGGTTGTGCGCGCTCAGTTTGGACGGCGTTTCTCCTTTTCCATTTTTACTGACGCGCGCGCACGCATACCGGAACATCGCCTCTCTTCCACGAACACATTGCTCAGATCTACACCGTAGTGCGCCGCGCGTCCATTGTGGGCGCCGCTTAACAGACCGCACACGGTTGCTTTAGTTTATAAGCCGCTTGTGAGGCAGCCACCGCAGTTACGCATCCATGGCGACCCTAGTCGATGGATGACAGAATAGGCTGTCTCGGTCGCGTCTTATCACACGCTTCTTGGGAGTAGGCTGCTGGCTGTGGAAGACTTCACGGCGATAAATCCCAACGGTTCCTTCCTCGTGATACGTCTCTCACCGAAATGAGCACAACCAAACCAACGAAGAAAATCCTTGCACGTCAGTCCTTATACCTGCGTGGACGACCTCGCATTTTTCATTATTTTTAGTCGATTGCCACTTTTCACACAATATATATCTTTTCTAAATCATTTTGCAATAGTTTTGACCTTCTGACGGCTTTACTCGACGGTGAATTATCGCATCATCTGCGAACAACCTAAGAGGGATCCTCACTATGTTTCCTAAATCGTTTGCATTGTTAGGAACAGCAGACGGCCTATAATAGTTTATCAGAGAACGCCAGATAACAATTCATTTGTACTCGATGAATTTCCGTCAGTTACTACGAACTGTGAAGGAAATCACGAATCCAGTCGCACAACTGAGATGATACTCCATTAGCACGAAAAGTGATTAGAAGCCGCTTGTGAGGAACGGTGTAAAAAGACTTCTGGACATCTCGAAATGGGGAATCAATATTAGATTCTCTGTCGATGGCAGTCATTACTTCGTGTCAGTAGAGAGCTGGTCACGTTTCACAGAAACGATATTTTCTGAATCCATGCTACGTGTCAATAGATTGTTTTCTTCAAGGTAAGTCATAACGAGCGAACACAGTATATGTTCCAGAATCCTACTGTAAATCGACGTCAGCGATAAGGGTGTGTAGTTCAGTGGATAACTTCTGTTTTCTCTCTTATGTGTTGGTGTGACCTGCGTACGGGTGTTTCGTCCACTCAGCGCTTGTCTATGTCTGCTAAGTACGGAACTACTCGGCCTATATCATCATACTCTGAAAGAATCCTCGTTCGTGTACAGTCTGGACGAGAAGACTTGTCTTTATAATGTGATTTAAGTTGCTTCCTACCCCGAGAGTATCTTCTTCTAAATTACTCATGTTGGCAGCCGTTCTTGATTCGAATTCTGGAATACTTATTTCGCCTTTTTTGCTGAAGCAATTTTGGAAAACCATATTTAGTGGCGTTGTCATCAGTGATATTACCATTGCTATGCACAGTGAAGGTACTGATTGTGTCTTTCTTCTGGTGTTCTTTACACGGACAAAACTCTCTTTTGATTTGCTGCTAGATTTCCAGACAGGGTTTCGTTGCGGAAACTATTAAAAGCATCTCCCTTCATCGCGTTAGTTTCACTAAAACATCGC
Source organism: Schistocerca americana (assembly GCF_021461395.2). NCBI lineage: Eukaryota > Metazoa > Arthropoda > Insecta > Orthoptera > Acrididae > Schistocerca > Schistocerca americana. Next base: position 751,902,775 of record NC_060120.1, read on the forward strand.
CAATCTTGGAGATTTTATGTTGTTCTTTTTTCATTGCTTTTGCAACAGTATTCTGACCTGTCTCGTGGAGCATGGGATATATGTTTCGTCCCTTATTAATTTATTTGGTATTAACATCTCAGCTGCCGTCGATATCTGTGCGTACTTACAAGGGGAGGCCGCCAATTGTGAAATTCAGATTCGATTCATACCGCGCATAATAAAAGCTCATGGCCAGAGGTGTAATGTGGCAAAGCACCAAGATGCACTTCTCAGCCGTTGTCGAGAAAATCGACAGTTAAAAGAAACCGTTGCGGTGAAATACTCTCTATGATTAACAATTTTCTACAGCGTCGTGGTGCAGCGGTAAGCGCTCGGGTTCGTAATCCAAAGGTCGCCGGATCGAATCTCGCGCCATGCAATTTTTTTATTATTAGGTTTTTGTAAATCAAATATATATATATATATATATATATATATATATATATATATATATATATATATATATATATATTAATGAATTGCTTATGCATGTTGGTGAAGGCGGAATGCTCTCCAATTGTTCCGCCTCCATTTTTCCGTTTTTTTTTTAACAGGGTGTACCAAAGCTCTGCCGCCCGCACAGACTTTCGACGATGTTATAAGTTGCGCTAGGGACCGCATCTACCTTCTTTCGAAGTTAGCAGGCAACTACGCTGTTATGCGGCGGCTCGTTTCGGCCCATTCAACATCTGTCCTCCAAGTGTAACGAGCGATTAACGGAGATTATATTTCATACCTGCCACAGCAAATTTGTGTTCGTGGGGTCCCTATTCTAATTCGAACGTTTGACTTACACTATACGTATTCGTTTCGGAATATCGTTTCTACGTCTTCCGTTAACTATAGGTGGTTAACATTATGAAGACAATTAATAACATTTGATATATATACATTTGAATTACAAAAAAAAAATACAAAAAAAAAGGTTGCATGGCGCGAGATTCGATCCGGCGACCTTCAGATTACGAACCCGAGCGCTTACCGCTGCGCCACGAAGCTGTAGAAAATTGTTAATCGTAGAGACTATTTCACCGCAACGGTTTCTTTTAACTCGATTTTCTCGACAACGGCTGAGAAGTGCATCTTGGTGCTTTGCCACATTACACCTCTGGCCATGGGCTTTTATTATGCGCAGTATGAATCGAATCTGAATTTCACAATTGGCGGCCTCCCCTTGTTAGTGAGACGTTGATACGGTTAACCTCCACGGGCACACGCTTTTTTTATAAGGTAAATATGATAACGTCGTTGAACAGTATCACGAACAATGAAAACAGAAGATACAAACGAAATATTTTACCTGTGTTCCCTCTCGAGTAATCTCCCTTGGTCACGATGCTTTTTTTGGCAAAGTTTACAAAGCAACGGAAGGGATGTTTTGGGACGGTTAGCTATCCTGTGGTAAATTGAAAGGAAGCTGAATTATTGGGCTTATGGATGCAGAGTGGCATGGAGGAGGTTAAGCACACGGCATTTACCGACTCAGTGTTGAGTAAAGGTCGAGATGCCTTTTGGACCCTGGGAAGATATAGAAATGAGACGCCAACCGCGAGTGCTCAGCGTGTATGTCTTCCTGCACACCTTAATTACGGAGTCAAATCCTGGGGCAACTCTCTTGCAGAAATAAGCACCTTCTGAATACAATAGAGAGGTACTAGGATTGTCCCTGGGAAGAACATTACGGATCTACGTAAACACTGTTTACAAAATTAATAATGATTTGCATCGACGTCTTGTAAACAATACTATTCATTCAGAAACATGTAATTACCATCAGTCGACCTCCGTAGCTGAGTGGTCAGCCTAGATAACTGCCATGCGGACGACTCGGTTTCGATTCCCGGTACTACCAAGGATGTTCTCCTTGGTGAGAAGACTGGTACGGGGTGCACTCAGCTTCGTGATGCCAATTGGGTAGCTACTTGACCGAGTAGTAGCGGCTCGACGGTCTGGAAAGTTTGCAAAACGGCTGGGATAGCGGTGTTCTGGCGTCAAGTGCAAATGTGAACAATATTAGTGCTCCTAAAAGTTACAGTTACGTTGTAAAAAGTGGTGCCTGCGAAAAGTGTAAAGGTGAAATCGAGAAGATAAATGAACGTTTAAGAAGTCTCCAGAAAGTTATAAGCACTCTAACACGAGAACTCACTAACCTCAAAAACGAAAACCGCGAGTTACAAACAACGGCATCAACCAAAATACCAGGTAAAAATGCAATACAGAAAACTACTAATTATTTGAAGCTCCTGTACACAAATCGTCACAGCGCAATACTGGAAAATAATGCCTATAACGGCCAGAAGTGTGTTAATAATTCAAACACAGTTCCAAGTGAAAATACTGATCAAAAGCGCGTAAACCATTCATTTTCCCTGTTTCTCAAGAACTGCCTACCAAAACGAGTAAAAAAGTAACTTGCTCTCAACATAATTCATCAAACAAAACCGTATGCACAAATAGGTTCAGTGTATTATCAGAAGACAGCAGCAACTTCGTAAACATTGAAAATGAACATTACATCCAACAGGAAAATCAAATTAAAATGGCAAACGGTAAAATCAAAATTACCGGTAATCGTAGGCAACAGGCAAAGAAATGCAATGTGCTTTTTCTAGCGGACGATCACGGGAGAAAGCTAGCTACTATTTTACAGGAAGTGAATACGGATTTGTGTGCAACTGGCATCGTGAAACCCGGCGCGACTATCATAAACGTTATTGAAGGTGTCTCAGAACACGGGAAGACACTGAAGAACAGTGACATCGTTGTCTGTATGACGGGTGTCAACGACGTAGCTCATAACGAAGCCGGAAAGTGCGTAACAGGTTTGAGGGATTTTTTTAAACGTAAATATGATGAAAAACACTATTGTTGTGACGATATCTCATATACACGACCTCATGTAAAATGCGTGTATGAATAAAGAAATCCTCAAAACCAACACTAGAATAAAACAATTATGCTCTACTTACGCAAAATGCAATGTAGTAGATATTAACGGACTGGCGAGAAATCTGCACACTGAACACGGTGAGCATCTGAATTACCAGGGTAAAAAACTTCTCTGTCACGAGGTAAGCAAAATTATAAATGAAATTCAAGAACGCAACCGTCTAGTTTTAAAAGAAACTGTTTTTGGAGACACTTACGGACCTCCTTTTTTAGGCAATACAACTTTACAGGGGAAGGAAGGGTAGATAACTGTATTGTTTTAGGTCAATCGGAGAAAATAAATGAACATACAAGACCTTGTGACATCAAAATACCTTTCTGTGCAGATAACAATGTTCTCCTTTTACATATAAATGTACAATCACTTCGTGGTAGGATCAATGAACTGCAGTACTGGCTTGATAAAATTATCTGCAGTATATTGTGTATCAATGAACACTGGATGAAAGAGTCTGAAATAGACTTGTGTGTTCCTCCGGGATATTTGCCATCTTCAGAGTGAGCCGACGTGACTAATACTCCAGCACTTGCTCCGTCCTTTTACGCCCGAGGATCGAACCACTTATCATCAGAGATCGCCGAGAAACGAAGATAAGTGTTTGCTGTTAACTGTTACGCCCAGTTGAATTTCACACTATTCACTTAGCTTCAGTACGTATCACAGTAAGTTTCAGCTTTAGTGTATCATATCTTTACGAAATTCTGTCCCCGATTATTAAAAGCTGTAACTGTAGGAATACAAGATCATATACACATTTATTTAAGCTCGTATTTCTGGCATTCTGCATACAATGTCGAAACCAAGTCCGCATTGTTCAAATTTTCCTGACATGTGCAAGTTAAGGCATTTCCAAGCTTATAGGCTATTTGGAGATTGAGCTCACAGTAGCCATGTCCTACTTCTAACGCCGCGACCCCATTTCCAAGCAATAAATCATAATGTTTTTCCGTTCTTTCGACACGAAAATATTTTCTACTGCTTGAAGCCTTAGTAACAGTCGATTTCACAGTCTCACAACTAGGGGAACAGTGCGTGGCCTCTGCGTCTTAATCTTCTCTCGCGCATATAGTACTGTGTGTACAAAGATCCCGCACAATGTGCGTTGTATTGTTATTTCTGTAACACGGCAAAGACTGTACACTCTACAGTAAAAAAACAATTGAGCTACTGTAGGGAAAACGGCAGAAAATTCGGACAATTGTACAGTACTAGCAGAAAAACGGGTCCAGAGCGTGACGTCAGGGAGAGGAAGTGAGGCATTGAATAAAGGAAATGTGAGATATACAACACTCACCATGTAATTGCCTATCCCCCGTCTGTAAGGATTACTACTTGACTTGCTGCAAGAGGGCGCTCCAGGATGCCTCCTGACTGCGAGACAGATTATAGACATGACTGAAAGTTCGAAATACGGCTGTTGGAGACCAACATAAACTAAAATAGTAATAATAAAAAAACAACGCATTACGAAGAAATTATACGAATGGGATGGAAATCGGTAGATGGTACGTACATGACCAGCCAAACAAATAACGAGTTTCTTTGCGTGGTCATCTCCCGCAGCAAGCATGGAAAATAAAAGACGCCTTCTCTTGCCCAACTGTATTTTATTCTCCCATACGCGTTTCGCCTTTTTTCACTGTAAAGCATCATCAGTGAGACCTACATTGAAGAAGCAAAGAAACTGGTACAATTGCCTAATGTCATGCAGCCCCCCCCCCCCCCCCCCCGGAGCACGCTGAAGTACCACCACAACACGAAGTGGCATGAACTCGTCTAATGTGTGACGTAGTGCTGGAGGGAACTGACATCACGAATCCTGCAGGGCTGTCCATAAATCCTTAAGAGTATGAGCGAATGGTGATCTCTTCTGAACAGCACAGTGCAAGGCATCCCAGATATGCTCAATAATGTTCATGTCCAGGGCGTTTGGTGACCAGCGGAAGTGTTTAAACTCAGAAGAGTCCTGGAGCCACTCTGTAGCAGTTCTCGACGTGTGGGGTGTCGCATTTTGCTGCTGGAGTTGCTCAAGTCCGTCGGAATGCACAAGCCGTCGGAATTGACATGAATGGATACAGGTGATCAGACAGGATGCTTACGTACGTGTACCCTGTCAGAGTCGTATCAGGGGTCCCATATCACTCCAACTGCAGACGGCCCACACCATTACAGAACCTCCACCAGCTTTAACAGTCCCCTGTTGACATGTAGGGTCCATGGATTCATGAGGTTATCTCCATATCCGTACACGTCCATCCGTTCAATACAATTTGAAACAAGACTCGTTCGACCAGGCAACATGTTTCTAGTCATCAACAGTCCAATGCCAGTGTTGACTACCCCAGGCGAGGCGCAAAGCTTTGTGTCGTGCAGTCATCAAGGGTACACGAGAGGGTCTTCGATTCTGGAAGCCCATATCGATGATGTTTCGTTGAATGGTTCGCACGCTGACACTTATGATGGCCCTGCACTGCAATCGTCGTTGTTCCCGTTCTTGCAGGATCTTTTTCTGGCCGCAGCGATGTTGCAGATTTGATGTTTTACCAGGTTTCTGATATTCACGGTACACTTATGAAATGGTCATATGGGAAAATCCCCACTCCGTCGCTGCCTCGGAGATGCTTTGTTCCATCGCTCGTGCCCCGATTATAGCACCACGTTCGAACTCACTTATGTCTTGATAACCTGCCATTGTAGCAGCGGTAACCGATCTAACAACTCTACCAGACAATAGTTGTCTTATACAGGCGTTTCCGTCCACAGCGCCGTATTCTGACTGTTTACGTATATCTGAATTTGAATACGCATGCCTTTACCAGTTTCTTTGGCGCTGCAGTGTGTAATGATAGAGTTATCATACACTTTTCTTTTGATACGTATTATTCGTAGATTATAAAAAGGTTGTTATTCCCCACTACACTTGTTCTCCAGACACTTCTTCGCTTGTCATCGCAGCCTGAAATCTCATTGACTGGAGTAGAATTGTCTCATTGATGAGTCGGCGTCGGATTTAGCCCTGATGACAAATGAAGACGTCTCTGGAGACTCCCCACGTAGCGGGGGGATAACAACCCGTTTGTCACCCGGCGTATGGCCCGACATCCAGGAGTGACGGTCAGGGGTGCCATTTCGATTCATAGCAGGACCCCTTTGGTTGTCATCAGCGGCACCCTTGCAGCACAGTCACTCGTCGATGATATTCTAAGGGCGTTTTTGCCCTTTGTGGCAAGTCATCCTAGTCATATATTTCCGCAGCATAATGCCCACACGCACTCGGTGAGAGTGTCTATTGCTTGAGTTCGTGCTTGCCAAACCTTGTATTGGTCAATAAGGCCACAGGATATCTCTCCAACAGAGAACGTTTGGACACCGAACAATTCTGTCAATCAATGCCAAGACTAACAATTGCTTACATAAGGGCCGGAGGTGGACCAGAGGTGACCGACGGCTGCTGAAGAAATTAAATCCCCTGCAGAAAGGTGTAGCATAGGGCATACTCTTGCAAATAATTGACACATGAGCTGCCTGTGTTATTTGTGGGATACAAAAGAGTGTATGCTATTCACATTATGTTGACCCATTATTTCATTGGTAGAAATTAAGTGTGATCTACAATCCGGGTTACAACGACCGCTTTTATTGAACAATGGTGTCTTAGGATAGTTTCTACATTTTCCAGCACCGACTCCAATCTGAATCATCCCAGTCGTATTCCCTGTGCAGTTTTGGGGTTCTGGGCATAAACGTCACTCCAGGTTAAACCTTTTTTTTTTTAGTTTAATAACTTAAGGTATCTTGTCAGTGGGCCGGCCGGTGTGGCCGTGCTGTTCTAGGCGCTTCAGTCTAGAACCGCGTGACTGCTACGGTCGCAGGTTCGAATCCTGCCTCGGGCATGGATGTGTGTGATGTCCTTAGGTTAGTTAGGTTTAAGCAGTTCTAAGTTCTAGGGGACTGATGACCTCAGAAGTTAAGTCGCGTAGTGCTCAGAGCCATTTGAACCATTTTCTTGTCAGTGAACGGCTGAAGAACAGTAATAATTTTCATAAAGTTTATGAGGGTCGAACTACATAATGTGAACTCTGAATACAAAGAAATTTTAGGACAATGAAAGTGTTTTGAGGATGAAGATTTTGGTATAAGAATAATCAGAATAGCTTCGATATAAACTTTATTATATAAACATTAATGTCGGTCAGTAATTTAAAATTTTTCCTGCGAGTCTAAGTCTGAAGTCTATAGACTTATTAACTACTTTTCCTATATGCTTAAAACTTTGTGCACACATTTATGACATTGTTATCTAAAAAGTAGACTACAATCAAATGATTTCAATAAATAGTTTTTATACTATAAATGCATAAATAAGACAATCATAGTTAGGGTAATTTTTTGTAATTAATAAGGGTATATTCTTCCTACTGGTGATAGTAAGCTGGTGTCTGTAGTCTACTTTTCTCCAAATGCTCAAATAGTTTTTTGTGCATAGAATAAGCACTCCGTCTTCGGGCCACGAGTGGCCTACCGGTACCATCCGACCGCCGTGTCATCCTCGGTTGAGGATGCGGATAAGAGGGGCGTGGGGTCAGCACACCGCTCTCCCGGTCGTTATGATGGTAGTCTTGACGGAAGCCGCTACTATTTGGTCGAGTAGCTCTTCAATTGGCATCACGAGGCTGAGTGCACCCCGAAAAATGGCAACAGCGTATGGCGGCTTGGATGGTCACCCATCCAAGTGCCGACCACGCCCGACAGTGCTTAACTTCGCTGATCTCATGGTAACCGGCGTATCCACTGCGGCAAGGCCGTTGCCTGCATAGAATCAGCATGTCAGAAAATTTGATTCTTGGGACATTCAGTTTAAAGGTACATTTCATCTGTTACCCACCTCTGTTGCTCTTAAAGTGTAACATTCTTTGCATAAATTGTTGCTCTTAAAACCCTCCAGTTGCATAATATTCCTTGCATAATTTAAGCATGTCAGAAAATTTGATCCTTGGGACATTCAGTTTAAAGGTACATTTCATCTGTTACTCACCTCTGTTGCCCTTAGGACCCTACAGTTGAGAATGGGGCATCTCACTTGTTGGCCACCTTTGTTACTCTTTACGCTCTCCAGTTGTTTACTACTTTCGACATGCGACTGCTTGCTAGCGCTCTGCTTGCTAGCTCTCCCGTTATAGGGGGACAAGTCCAAACAAGTGACACTGAGAGAATCGCATAAATTAGACACATCGCGAACGCATAAATTACTCCTCGCTGCCTTCACTAACAAGCTTCAAACTTTGACACCAACAAGCGACCACCAACCTTAGTACGTGATATCAATTTCAACTTGATACACTCTTACTTTACCAGGGAAAAACGCTCTCAAAGATGGAAATACAAACCGAAAAACGGATTAAAGAAACTCAGGGAAAAGCTGTTTTGTCGTCTTATGTAATTACAAATTAAACACTTTCCGTTACTTTCCTTCAATTGTACTGTGAAACCTTGTTTCTTTACGCGTCTCACGCTTCTAAGTCACCGCAAATAATAATGACGCCATTTGACATCCGACCGCAGCGGAAACACGGTCGTTGCCGCATACCGATATGTATTTAAATTTGTTTTTAAAGATATCCTCGATGTCCGAATCGATTCATTTAACTACCATTTTTTTCACAAAACACTAAATATTGATTTAAGTTGAAAAAAAATTCGAATTTTTGAAGCAGATCCACTAGCAAGTGACCTTAATGTTATTGAACACTTCAGCAGAAAGAACATCACAATATTTCATAGATTGTCACGTAACGTAGCAGTCTTTCTAGCAATTACTTCTCAATGATTCTCTTATAAATACTGTGAGTCCTAGAGGTGTCATTAATATGGAACTGCGTTGTCTGTGAGACACTGCTGTGCAAAAGTGCCCCACTTTCAACTAGGTGAATCTGTTATTGATATTTCCGTTTCTCCCTGTTTCAAGGGTGTCACAAAATGAAAAACTTACTGTAGCTACAGAGAAAATGCGTAAATCTTAAAGTATTTCAGGAGCCGCTGAGAACTCGTGGAATAAACGAGTCCGTTTTTGTCCCTCGTCGAGGGTAGGTGGGATGTCCAAGCGGTCAGATGGAAGCAGGACATGGTGATTGATTTCGGCTGCGCATCAATTTCTCAAACCTGACATCTGATGTCCACAGTGGTTGGTCAGATTCATTTCAGATACAGAAAGACTACAAGAACTGTTACGTTTCTGTGTGAATGTGTTGAGTTTCATCACCAGTGTCGGACGTCTGAAGGAGAGTGTCGCGATAAAGCGCTGAAACTCTTCATTTGACGATGCAAGCTGCCGTTGTTGATAGATGATCAGCAATTTTGTTCTTCAAAGTAAAGTGTTTGGAGACAGAAGAAGATTGTGTTATTAATTGAAGGCAGGCTTACAGAGCAATTTACCAGCGATGAGACTTAATGGTCGTTATGAGGCTCGTCGAATTGGGAATAAACCTTATTATTTTGTTTGCCCCGCTTTTCGTTTTGCCGAAATTTCTGATGGCATTGCAGAACGCTAGTTGTGGTTAATCGAGTATGTATTTTTCATTTTTCGGTTTCCAAAAGCCTTTTTTGTATTCGTTCGCGGCGACGTCACCTGGAAGATCGCTATCTTTCACAAAACTTATTTAGTTTCGCACTAGTTTCCTACCCAATTTTTACAGTTAAAAAAGAGCTGGTGAGCAATAATATCTCGAGACACGTAAATGAACTCCAGAGCTACCTTGAAGGTTTTGTTAATCCTTTACAGTAGTGTGATAGTTATGAACTTTTGGGACACATTGAACGTTTCAAGGGTTGAGATCAGACAGTGAAAACTACCTTATTTCGCAGCTTACCACAAAAAGTAGCAGTCTCTTCGTGCAATTACTCCTCAATGACTCTCATACAAATATTGTGATGGCCTATAGGCGTCGTTAATATAAAATCACCAGGCAGTAAATTACGAGAAAACTGCACTGTCTGCGAAACATTACTATTTGCTTTTCTACTTGTCATAAGCGTATAAGCAAACTGAAGAATTAAATCATCAGAAGGTTTTCGATTTCATGGACAAGCGTCAGCAATGATTGTTTTGTAATCATTATCGTTAGAAGTTAATTTTCGTTCCTGTGATTAATACAGACTGAATGACAGTTTCAAAATAAGAATGAGATGTTAAAGACTTTAATGGTAGTGTGTTGCGTTCGTTTTCATATTCCCAGTTTTCTTCAGATTATGCCTTTGCAGAACGCTGTTTTGGTCATTTCGGAGTGTTTCTTTGCACATTTACCTTGAATGATTTGAGGATTTATACTACTTGCAGCTTAAAGAATTTCTCTGTGGGTATTCGCTTTTTTGCACACTATGCTCCGTTATTGTTTTCTCAAGTGCGTTCCTCTGTGCTGCTGGTAGTGCCACTGACTGCATTCTTAAGAAAAACCATTTGGAAGTCTATAACAGTCAAAAGATGTGTTACTTACGGGCAGACATAATCCTTACAGTATAACGACCATATACGTTCTAAAAACTGCGAATCATCTCTGACGAATGAGCTTTTCAGTTTGCAGTACACTTAAGAAGGAAAAACAATAATAATTGTGGCAGCTACTGAATGGTGAACTTCTACTTGCAGTCGGTGCACCAGAGTGTTATTAGTATCTACGCTCTAGTCCTGAAGCCTATGTACAGAAATGAGAGTAAAAGTCTTTGGCTTATACTTTTTTCATGTCATTTCCGTTAAATAATCCGTGTTGTATACACATAAGGTGTGCCGTCGAGTTATCGGATTAATGATTTTGAGTCCAGGAAGATCGTTGCATGCAGAAAATTCGACTAATTTCGCCTTTATGCCACAAATGATCTATATTAGCCATCACTATGGCGATGACAGATCACAGATAACAGCAGTGGCTCGCATCTCAATGGCAATGTGACCACTGTCTAAAGTAACGGTTGTGTTAATTGTAGATTCTAACCTGCTTGTTTTTCACCTCTTCTTCAGATTGTCGCACTGGAGCCAACAAGGAGAGTTAAGGAAATCTCTGCATCTTAAGTATTCTCATAACATTGTTCAGTACCTTGTAGATGAGAAGGTGAAAGACTTACGAAATGCCTGAGCTATACACTCGTTAATGCCAGCTTTTATCTGCTTCGGCCGAAAAAATTTAAAATATTTTATGAATACATAACTTGATTAATTACTGAGTGACACTGAACACATTGTTAAATAGATAGAAAACTTAATTTCGTCCGTAGCAAATTTAGACCTTGTTGTGGAGATGGTAGTTTCAGACGATCACCTCACTTTGAATCCCCTAGTCTGAGGATGGAGGGTTAATTATGTTCCTGAACATAATCTGATACTGTATGATGTGAACATCTTCCTCTTTTTCAGCTAAACCGTAAGACAGAGAGATGTTCGGCACGTCTAAAGCAAGGTAACAATGTAGGAGACTATTGTATAAGTAGAATAATTGCTTCGAGATAGGTAGCGAGTACATCCGTCTAATCCCCAAACACAACATTCCAACGTTATCGAAAATCTCACCAAAGAATAAGTCTCACGACCAATGTTCACAACAACAAAATCCACCAGTCACGAAAAATCCAACATCTCTCTCTGCACAGAAACAATTTAGTTCATTTTCTTTTTAAGAACCCTGCGACCTCTAGTTATTTAAATGGTAATGTTCCTCCTATTAGTAACACCATCTCCTTCTAAGTCTTCACGATCTATTTCGAATTGTAAAATTATCATTGGGCCATCACTATTAGAAGTTGCCTCTGTAAAGTCTCGTACCTCTGCCGTAAATGACAACACTCACCTTCTAAAGTTGGTAACTGCTGCTCCTATACACAGACATAACGTAGGGTTTTTGTAGTGTAGCTGTACCCAAACCATAACTTGTCCAATCTCCATTGATTACAAATGCATCTTGATGAACTTACATGCTACCGAAATTAACGACTGTGTCGTGTGTCTCTTTGGATGCTAAAGCCTCTTATGTACCCCTGACTCGCGCGCGCGCGCGAGGAAAGAGTACAAGGAACGGATGTTTTGAGAACGAAGAATGGGTAATGAAATAGGGAATTTAAAATTGAACCATTTCAAGGATTTTTGGGAGTAATGATAGAGGGGAAGTGTAAAAGATGGGTGTGTGTGTGTGTGTGTGTGTGTGTGAGAGAGAGAGAGAGAGAGAGAGAGAGAGAGAGAGACAAAGAATTTGAAAGTATAATTTAAACGAAAACCGCTTGACATTTTCTATTATTTTGGGAGGATGGAGCAGAAGGGCAATGGAGGGAGGAGTGTAAGAGAGAGGGAAAGAGAGGGGGGAGTAGGAGAAATTGAAATTCGGTTCTTTGTTTTGAGAATCACTCTTTGAATATTTATTTTTTGGTTAGATATTCGTACTGAAATAAGCCAACATATCCTTCACTTCTTTCTGAAAAAGAAATAGTACTGGGATTATTATGGCTATAATTTAGTATCCAGTATGGTAATCCATTATGGATGTCACCCAATTGCCTCATATATTAAATTATGGGCTCTTATCCTATAGGCTGGGGGACAGATAAGCGTGTTTATTTAGGATCCTTACTGTTATAATTCATTGCTCAATTAGTACAATTTATGTTGTTTATTGTCTAAGCTAACGACTAAGTATGACAGTCCAGTATGGCTGCCACTATGATGTCACAATCAACCTTTGTGTCCAAGATGGCAGAATGACAAAGGAACGACAAGATGACCGTCCAAGGGTGGTGGATATGTTAAGTGTCTCAAGGATTTTTCCCACATTACCAGTCCTAAACAGGTCTTCCAGTTTCCATAGCGCTGCAGCCATCTACATCCACAGCTTCCACATAAGAGATTTGCCGCCTTCAGAGAGAAAAAGCTGACTCTCACTGTCAACTGTAAGTATTATTCCTTTCCTTTCTCTCATTTTCATTATTATTATTCATTTTGTATATGTCTTTTCATTTATTATTATTATTATTATTTCTCCCTCAGCCCAACGGCTCCCTGGTGCACTGGAGCAGAAATCAGCAGACAGGCTACCTGATATATCGGACTAAGACATGCAGCTGTCCCCAGACTCTGAGTTTCCACAGTTAATAATGTCTACACCAGTTCTTGAGTCACAGCCAAGTGGTCTCAGAATATTGCTGTTTATTACTACTTTTCAGTTCGGTGCCAGCGGATCTAAACGTGTTAATGTAGGCAGCAGATAGTGACGGCAAACTAATAACAGAAATTGAGAATGCTCAGCACTTTACTGAGATGCAGTGGGTCCGTCTTCGTAGCATAATGGAGCATGTCGAGGGTCTTATGACCGGAGTATGACCCTTCTCATCCTCCTCCAGACATGTACTTCTTTAGCAAGAAGGCACCCGTCATCGATATGTATGGAGCTCCAACATGGCCTAGCAGCAACAGCAGCGCATCAGATGTCTGTGAGTTGACGCAGCTATTGATAAGAAGCGACTTACTTTAAATTTCGTCAGTGTTATTTAGCTTCAATTTCTATATTTCGCGCATGTCTATGTATTTATCACGCCGTCTTTAGTATAGACAGGAACTATGATTGCTGTGTTTAGAAACGAGCCGAGTTCATGACCCTTCACACAAGCTCCAGGTGGCGTTGGTTTCGGTCGTGCAGCTTGAGGCCGACCGTTGTGGCTGAGCGGTTCTAGGGGCTTCAGTATGGAACCGCGGGACCGCTACGGTCGCAGGTTCGAATCCTTTCTCGGGCATGGATGTGTGTGATGTCCTTAGGTTGGTTAGGCTTAAGTAGTTCTAAGTTCTAGGTGACTGATGACCTCAGATGTTAAGTCCCATAGTTCTCAGAGCCATTTTTAGCAGCTTGAGGCTGTTGCCAATAGGCATCACAGTGGGGGGGGGGGGGGGGGGGGGGGGGGAGTAGATGGGGAATCCAATGGAAGTCCAACATGATCCAGATGTTACCCGATCGGTCCACTATTGTGGCCAGCGCGGGTACTTCCCACACTGTGGTCGAGTGGGAGGTCTTTCCAAGGTATGGCAGGCGGCGTAAGAGTTTCCGAGTGGAGGATCGAAGGGCCTCCCTAGTTCGTCCCACGAACAGGTTTTGGGCGCTATCGGTCACTGACGACATCCATGACTCAGATGGTGTCGATCGCCGTGTTGCAAAGGAATCTCCTCGGCCTGCAAAGTCTGGACATTCACAGAGGGTGATATTACTGGTAATTGGGAGCCCCAACATTAGGTATGTAATGTTGCCCTTGGGGATATGGCTGCAAAGGAGGGGAAGGAGTCCATTGTGTACTCTATGTGCATACTGGGAGGAGTCATTCCAGATGAGGAAAGGGTGCATCCAGATGCCATGAAGAGCACAAGTTGCAGCCAACTGCAAGTGGTGGCTCATGTTGGTACTAACAATGTGTGTCACTTTTTATCAGAAGAGGTCCTCCCTCTCTGGTTTTGGGCCGCTAGCTGAAATATTGAACACTGTAAGTGTTGCTTGCGAGATGAAAACGCTCTCCATCTGTAGCATTATCGATAGAGCAAACTGTGGTCCTTTGGTACAGAGCCGAGTGGAGGGTCTGATACAAAAGCTCAGACGGTTCTGCGACCATGTACGTTGCAGATTTCTCAACTAGCTCCATAGGGCGGTGGGTTTCCGGGTTCCACTAAATAGCTCAGAAATCCACTACACACAGGAAGGGACTACGTGGATAGTGAGGGCTGTGTGGAGAAGACTGGGCGGTTTTTTGGGTTAGAGGATCTCGGAAAATTGCAGAAAGACCTTAAGTTTCAATGGGTGCAGGACGAACACAGGATGAGGGTAGACATGGCAACAATCAGTGTTGTAGTTGTAAACTGCTGTAGCTGTGTTGGATATGTACCAGGGTTCCAAGCGCCTATATAAAGCACTGAATCTCAAATCATTATAGATACGGAAAGCTGGCTAAAGCCGGAAGTACGTTCAACCGAAATTTTTACAAGGGACCTAACTGTATTGAGAAGGGACAGAGAGATTAAATATAGTTGGTGGTGGGATGTTTACTTGCTGTCTGAAGCAGTTTATTTTGCAGTGAAATTAAAGTAGATAGTTCCTGTGAGCTAATATGGGTAGAGGCTATACTTGGCAACAGGAATAAATTAGTAATTGGTTCATTTTATCGACCCCCCGACACAGATATTGCCGTTGCTCAACAGTTCAAAGAAAACTTGAGCGTCATTTCAAATAGGTACCCACTCATTCAGTTATAGTTGGTACAGACTCCAATCTACCCTCGATTTGTTGGCGAAAGTACATGTATAAAATGTAGTAGTAATGACGTCGTCCGAAATCGTACTGAATGCCTTGTCAGATATTACTTTGAACAGCTAGTCCAGGAGCCCATTCGAAGTGTAAATGGTTGCTAAAACACACTTGGCCTCTTAATAACAAATAACACTGAGCAAATACGGAGCATCACGACAGACTCAGGCATTAATGATCAGAAGGGTGTTGTAGCTAGACCGAATACTATAGCACCCAAACCCACCAAAAATGAACGCAAAATATATCTACTTAAAAAATGAGATAAAAATTCGCTTGATACCTTCCTAAGATACAGTCTCCCCTCCTTCCAGTCTGACTGTGTAATCGTAGACCAAGTTTTGTTTAAATTCAAAGAAATAGTAATGACGGCAACTGAGAGATATGTGCCAAATAAATTAGTAAGAGATGGTACTGATCTCCTATGATAACAAAACAGGCCATAACACTGTTGCAGAAGCAACGAAGAAAGTATGCCAAGGTTAAAAGAATGCAAAATCCCGAGAACTGCCGAAGTTTAACAGAAGCTCAAAATTTTGCGCGAACTTCAATGCGAGATGCTTTCAATAGCTTCCACAGCGAAACTTTTCTCGAAATCTGACAGAAAACCCAAAGAGATTCCTATCATATGTAATATACACAAGTGGCAAGACGCTATTAATACCTTCACTGCACGATAACAATGGTGATGTTACTGATGACAGTGCCAGTAAAGCAGAGTTACTAAACACAGTTTTCCGAAATTTCTTCACAAAAGAGACGAAGTAAATCTTTCAGAATTCTAATCAAGAGCAAATGCCAACACGAGTAACTTAGAAGTAGACAACTCGGTGTAACGAAGCAGCTTAAAACACTTACGAGAGGCAAAGTCTCCATTCCACTTTGTATACCAGTCAGGTTCCTTTCAGAGTATGCTGACACAATAACTCCATATTTAGCAATCATATACAACCGCTCTCTCGTAGAAAGATCCGCACCCAAATACTGGAGAGTTGGACAAGTCACAAAATACCCAAGAGAGAAATAGGAGTAATCTGCTGAATTACGCACCCATATCAATAACGTCGATTTGCAGTAGGATTTGGGACCATATAATATATTCGAACATTATGAATCACCTCGCAGAGAATGATTTCTTTGACAAATATTGTTCTTGTGAAACACAATTAGCTCTTTATTCTCATGAAGCAATGAGTGCTGTGGATGGGGAGCATCAAACTGATTCCATATTTTTAGATTTCCAGAAGGCTTTTCACGCCGATTCTCACAAGCTACTTCTAATTAATCTGCATGCTTATGGAGTATTGTCTCAGCCGTATGACTGCATTTGTTATTTCCTGTCCGAAACGTCACAGTTCGTAATAACTGACGGGAACTCATCGATTAAAACTGTGTAAGGTGGCAGATTAAATGAATGTCAATTTCGCACCTTACATGAGAGATTTTATACATCGTAACGAGAAGATGAATATGTCACCTGACATACTTCGACGAAAATGAGCAGATTTGCCTATTAAAATGTACAGTATCCAATGAAAATGGAAGACACTTCGTCGACGGTATTAACACACTGAATCTAAATCCTGCATTTCAATGAGCAAGAGGTGAAAAATGCTGCTAGAGGAAATGTTTTAGGGGGCAGACGCGAATTGTGCCATCACGATGTACGACAGAACGCTTTTAAGGTGACCCATGGCGACCGACAACGAACGCACCGGGCGACGCATGGAGGAGAACAGGTAGCGGGCCAGCGCTGCGTGCTACGAAAAGAATCTTTAGAAAACTGCATTGGGGAATTTCCAGATGGATACAAACAGACCAGCGACGCAGTTGATGACATGAAAGGCGTGTGGTACGCCCGTGATGTGCGCATATAACTTTTAGGCGTCTGGAGTGGGCACAAACTGTCCAACTGGCTGAAATGAACTAGGAAGGAGTAAAGTGCCGAAATTTCGACGATAGGCCCTTTGCGATTGGCAGAGACAGTTCCCACAAGATGAAAGGAACGCTCCTATTGGATGGAAAAAGCCATGATGTGGAGCACGAAACGCCCCAGCTGGGGGACAGTTTTGTTACGAGAGACACAAGACCGAAAATTACGAGGACTCTCCTCTGAACCAACGTCAAGTGCAAAACAGGGCACGTCACACTTTGTACGATGCAAAAGAGGGATTTTGTGTGAACTCTACATTCACTTCGTCTGACATTCAGCTAGATGTTAGCTGTAGCATCGTTGATCTCCAACAGCGGTGAAACGAAACAGCTATGTACTTAATTGTTCTTGCGAGAACCGTGAGGGCATTGTAATATGCACACTGCTTCATCCATGCACATGCATAAAGCCATATTTCAAGTCTAGGGATGAGTGCATGTTTTCTCGCTTAACGCGAAACATAGGACAGTTTCTGCTGACAAAATCAGCAAAGATTTTGATTAGCTTTTATAGGACTTCCAGAGGACGAGAGCAGCCATGCAGCCGACAGCTCATCGCAGCCAAGGTAAATACTGCTAGCAGAGGTGTAAACTTGTTGGTTCACCAGCTCGCATCCACTGCGAACACGAGCAACTTTGAGTAATCTTTTGTTCAGCTTGCCACAGAAACTAACCATCCTCTGTAGACTTGATTGTCGTCTTAAATAGTACCGAACTTAGAACCGGAATCGGATGATTTGTCGTAATATTGGCCATTGTTGTTGTGGTCTTCAGTCCTGATACTGGTTTGTTGCAGCACTCCACGCTACCCTATCCTGTGCAAGCTTCTTCAGCTCCCAGTACTTACTGCAACCTACATCCTTCTGAATCTGCTGAGTGTATTCATCTCTTGATCTCCCTCTACGATTTTTACCCTCCACGCTGCCCTCTAATGCTAAATTTGTGATCCCTTGATGCCTCAGAACATGTCCTACCAACCGATCCCTTCTCAAGGTCAAGTTGTACCACAAACTCCTCTTCTCCCCAATTCTATTCAATACCTCCTCATTAGTTACGTGATCTACCCATCTAATCTTCAGCATTCTTCTGTAGCACTACATTTCGAAAGCTTCTATTCTCTTCTTGTCCAAACTATTTATCATCCATGTTTCACTTCCATACATGGCTACACTCCATACAAATACTTTCAGAAACAACTTCCTGACACTTAAATCTATACTCGATGTTAACAAATTTCTCTTCTTTAGAAACGCTTTTCTTGCCATTACCAGTCTACATTTTATATCTTCTCTACTTCGATCATCATCAGTTATTTTGTTCCCCAAATAGCAAAACTCCTTTACTACTTTAAGTGTCTCATTTCCTAATCTAATTCCCTCTACATCACCCTACTTAATTCGACTACATTCCATTATCCTCGTTTTGCTTTTGTTGATGTTCATCTTATATCCTTCTTTCAAGACACTGTCCATTCCGTTCAGCTGCTCTTCCAAGTCCTTTGCTGTCTCTGACAGAATTACAATGTCATCGGTGAACCTCAAAGTTTTTATTTCACAATGTAGTGGTAAGAAAAATTTTGTAGAGAACCTTCTGGTTAAAACTCAGTATTGGTGTGTTCAGTATTATTTCGATTAAACAGGACGTAATGCGTTATCCTAACAACTGTCCTAACCTTGTCATGTCACAACCTATGTAAATTCGTATATTTCTTTGACAATAATCCTGAATTAAAACCAATTTGTGTACAGCTAAACACCGTTGTGTTCTGTTATAGAATTAGGGTCCACTCCTAACCCCAGTCATTTACAGGGTGTTTTTGCTTGTGTCTGACGACAGAGAAAAGGAGTGGAGTGTCAGAAAACAGAAGTAATATCTGGCGTTCCCCAAGGAAGCGGCATAGGCTCTCTGTTGTTCCTGCCATCAACGATTTAGGAGACAATCTAAGCAACCCTCTTAGACTGGTTGCAGATAACGCTATTAATTACCATCAAATGATCAAATGATTAAAAAAATTGTAAAATGATTTAGACAAGATATCTGTACGTGTAAAAAGTGGCAATTGACTCTAAATAATGAAAAGTTTGAAGTCATCCATTACTAAAAGGAATCCTCTAAATTTCAGTTAAAGACAAATCACACAGATGTAAAGGCTGTAAACTCAACTAAATACTTTGGGACTACAATTACGAACAACTTAAACTGGAACGATTACTTAGATAATGTTGTGGGGAAAGGAAACCAAAGACTATGATTTATTACTAGAACACGTAGAAGATGTAATAGGTCTATTAAAAAGACTGCTTACACAATGCATGTCTGCCCTCTCCTGGTGTACCGCCGTATGGTGTGTGACCCACATAAGATCGGACTGACGGAAGGCACGGAAAAGTTCGAAGAAAGGCAACTCGTTTTGTATTATCGTGAAATAAAGGAGACAGTGCCAGGGATGTGATACACGAATTAGGATGAGACTCATTAAATCAAAGGCGCTTTTTGCTGTAGCACGACCTTCTCATGAAATTTCAATCATCAACTTTCTCCTCAGAGTGTGAAAATATTTTGTTGAGGGAGAAATGATCATCACAGTAAAGTAAGAGATATTAGAGATCGCATAGAAAGATTTAAATTCGTTTTTCCCGCATTCTGCTCCAGAGTAGAAAGATAGAAAAGTAGTTTAATGGTGGTTCGATGAACCCTCTGCCAGGCACTTAATTGTGAGCTGCGGAGTAATCATGTAGACGTGGATGTAGATGTAACATATAGAGACTGTTAACAATGCATCTATTTACGTCATTCACGTGTTGTGAACTTATGTGATGTATAGAGTACATGTGTGATAGACGGGCTGACTTGGTGGCAATTGTACGTCAAGGCACTATTCAGTGATTTTGTGAGCTATGTGTCTGAGCATAGTTCACATGTGGAGGAGTTAGATCACTGTATAAATTCATATATTCGTGCAGTACCCGCGTCTGCTGTTGTTACTCCCCTAGGTATTAAATCCGCACAAGCAGAATTTCCAGATGGGGTACCTAAGTATATTGTTGCTCCTGACGGTTTGAATCCAATGCAGGGTGAAATTAATGCACATGAAAACAATTATCTGGAAAATATTGCAGTGGGTCCGTTGTAGAAAAAAGAATGACAGTACTTTATCGATGGTGATTTATTGTCTACAATGTGTATTAATGAGGTACCAAAATATAAAAAAATAAGTAACACGTCTTACAAAAATTGTAATACTCGTACGTTTTATTTCAACACCCCATCCTGAATTTTGTTTATAGTGTCAGCTAAAAGTTTATAAAGATGTACAGTCATTGTACCTCAGTCTGCAAGGTAACTGCAGAGATTTATACAAAACAAAATAAGCCCATTACCATCCTACCCCCACCCCATAGGAAAACTATAACGATTACACATTTTTTGTAAGGATTTTAAGAAGGAATAAACCAAATAACACGTCGAAAAAATTATTTTGTTTGTTCCATTTTCCAACCCTCACATTGCAGTTTAATGGGAGGAGGTCCATCAGATTGACATTCTTTATTCAATCATAACGCCTATAACAGTAATCATACTGAGCAATAAGCGCTTCATTCTGTAACACTTGAGGTAAGTTGTAAAAGGTTTGTGAAATATTACATACAAAGGGTGTCGGTTGTTTAGGAAACTGATAATAGTAAATTGCATTTAAATTACAACACTCTGCTTTAAGTTTTTCACAAATTTCAAGAGCCGGCCACGGTGGTCGTGCGGTTCTAGGCGCTTCAGTCCGGAACCGCGGGACTGCTACGGTCGCAGGTTCGAATCCTGCCTCGGGCATGGATGTGTGTGATGTCCTTAGGTTAGTTAGGTTTAAGTAGTTCTAAGTTCTAGGGGACTGATGACCTAAGATGTTAAGTCCCGTAGTGCTCAGAGCCATCTGAACCATTTTGAACAAATTTCAAGAAGCAGCTTACACATACTTTTAGATTTAAGTAATAAGAATTAACACTTCCATTCTTGGCGAATCTATGGCTTTCCAGTTGCAGCGTAATGACATATTCAAGAATAATTTGTTGCAGAATATATAGGACGACTTTGCTTAGTAGATTTCACGTAAACACCATCTTGCACTCAGCGTTCTCTTTTACCAGTGGCTTCATGGATGAGTTTACCAAGACGCTTCAGCATTCAGAACCCGTAATATACATTCATTGCCGTCACTTAAATTAACAACTACTACTATCGCTCTATGCAGTGCTTATCAGATTTGGCATTCATTTTCAACAGTATCTGTGGTAGCCCAGTCTATGTTTCTTTTATACCCGAAGCAGAGGTGGTATAGCCGTCATTCTTTCATGTTTTGAAATTGCATACACTGCTGCAAATTATATTCATTAACAATAGCTGAAAAGCGTTTTGCCTGTCGCACAACTCTCAAACAGAGAACATATTGAAATCTCCAGCAGCAATGCAACTCTCATCATCAATGCAGCCGCGATGTAATTATCAGTAACGATGATGATCTAACAGAATGCAGTTGTACATACGTGTAACTCATTTTGAGTATTTTTTTATGCAGGTGATGCAAAACCATCACAACCCCGAGATGTGAAACTAATGCTTTTACACAAAATATACAGTTTAAACAGAAGTGACGGCAAGCTCGTTAGAGTAAAAACCAAGTCAGATCATGAGTTCTACCCATTGGTGGTTTTTGAAAATCCTTTACATAATGATACAAAAATGACATTATCCTTGGATGAATAGATTCGTCTGTGTGATACTTCGATACAAATTGCTGCAATGTGCACTGGAAGTGCTCAGGTTCCCTCAGTGAATTAGGTGATCATACTATCTGCACAGGGGACTTCACATGACCGTTCTACTCCTTAACGAGAGAGAGTGCACTCTTTGAGTCATGTTGCACGCAGAGTGAGATTATGCGGCCGCAAATGGTGACTGCACTCGTGTGGGGTGAAGGGGCACACTATGTCTGGTGGCTGCTGGCTGTCTCTGTGAGCTGTGGCAACAGTTTTCGAATCCCACAAATTTTAAATTAAGCATCCTTACACCTCTCCTAATACTGATGATGTTACACACACACACACACACACACACACACACACACACACACACACACATGTATAGTGCAAGCACAAGCAGATCTTGAGTTTTGTTTATTATTAGTAACTGTTATGTAGACATACTATTCCTATTTTGTGTTAAAGGTTTTCCTGTCTACTCCAATGTTATTTATGTACTGTTCAATTTTTAATTTTTCATTGCATTACCACCACACTGTCAAAGATGTTACTTACTGTATGTTTCTACTTCAGTCTAAATGTGTTATTTCTCTTCAAATGTTGTTTGTAAACAGTGTAACTTCTTTGGTGATAATACTCAGTAAACGTCTGAAGATGGTCTTGTAAGCCGAAAACCGGTTAACAATAAAAGTAATAACAATAAAAAGTAAATAATAAATCAGTAAATAATAAATAATAAAGTAAGTAGTAAAGTAAAAGTAATAACAATAAAAGTAATAACAATAAAAGTAATATTTTGGAACAAATGGAAATTGGTGTTTTTCATTTATTATAATGTTGTTCTACCAAGAACCGACGGAAGATTCTGTTAACAGATCTTGAGTTCCTTACAGCATTCATATCTTGATGTATATAAAAAGTTTGTACTTCATGTGACCACCGTATTGGGTCACAAATTATGGGGACAAGGTTCATAAATTTGTCCTAATTGGGTAATAAAGTATGTTGATAAGGATCCGAATTAAACACCCTCATCTGACCCCCCAACCAATAAGACAACAGCCTGTCATTTTGTACGTAAGGCAATTGGCTGGCAGCTTTGTTGGACCACCATATTTGGTAATAAATTATAGTGATAAGAATAAGAGTGTGGGGAAAATCTGGCAAACATGCAGACTGTCCAGCCAGTAGGTTAAAAGTACACCATATCCTACGTAAAGCAATTGGCCTAAACAGGTGCGTGAGAAGGAATGGGTCGTGAGATGGGTCATAAATCAACTTGTTATTTTAGTGGGGAGATATGCAACAATGTAGACTGTCCTGCGATTATCCCTCCGTAGCACTATACTGCACCCATTGAACTGCATCTGTGGTGTGGTGTATGTTCTGAACAGCCATTTACTTGGATATCCCATGTTTGGACACGACTGTCCACATGGTGTAACAAGAAACGTGATTCATCCCATCACGAAACACGTTTTCACTGATCATCAGCCCACCCTTGATGACCCCACGGCCACTGCTGAGACCATTGTTCAACAGGGTACAATAAAAGGTGTGCTCTCAAACATTTGTGGCTGCGCTAGCATTGTAGAATATGTCGCTTACTACCAGCGTCAGCCATTATAGCTCGCAACAAACAGAATAAAAATTCACTAAATAACTCTCTACGTTCAGGTTTAATGCTCGCATTGGGCACGACATTCACAGCAGAGCTCTCAGAACACTTCTTAATGTTCATTGGCTGTCGGAGAGTACGTGACGTAGTTGCGCAGAACAAGCCTAAACTCGACCGCCATCGTTTTTGGCTACAGCTAAAACACATTGTTGCCCACTCTTAATTTAACCGTTCTTCACGACTCTAAGACTCGAACGGCCAATTAGCTTCACCATTTCCAAGATGCTGGTTCCCACACGCCAGATAACAGCATTTCTCAGAGTCACGTATGTCAGTGGATTTGCCCATTTACGGGTCGTTTGTCGCTAGAATGATTCTCTATTCATCTGTGCTTCTCTTATTTGCTTGCTTACTGAGTAACGTGCTCACAACGCCACTATGCCGCGTTCAGTCTCACGGTGGGCGGTGGTTCTGAGTTGTTTATATTATCTATACTAGCAGTTCAAGAAGAATGGTTGCAGATAATAATATATTTGTTCTGTGTGTTATCTTTTTTTCCTCGTTCAAAAACTGTGAACAAACTCGAACTGGAACTATTGCAATGTCGTTACCAAATGCATCCAAACAGGACGAAAGTGCTGTCATTTTTTTCTTGGCTGTTCAAGGAAAAATACCAGCCAACATCCATCGGAGGACGAAGAAGGTGTATGGGGCACCATGTCTGTCGGAAACCATCCTTGTGGAATGGTGCACCAAGTTCCGTATGACAAGGAGTGCTGCTGCTTCGTGATAATGCACGTCCCCATGTCGCAAATGTCGTAAGGCAGATGTGGTGGCAATCTAAGTGAGAGACATTTGAACACCCGCGCTATAGACTTGATCTCTGCCCATACGATTATTACTCCTTCGTCCTTTGAAAAAGGTCTTGAAGGTTCGATGATTTCTGTCAGAGGAGAATGTGCAGCAGACAATTACGAACTTTTTCACTCAGTAGGACACGGTGTTTTACCAAACAGGCATCTTCAACCTGGATGATTGCCTCAATGCCCACGGCAATTTTGCCTGATTGGCTTACCGATTCTGGACTCTACAGCCTTCCGATGGAAACTTTTTGATGGTCCTTTATAATTCAGCACACAAATTCGATCAGGGTTTGGCTCATGTCTCTCTCTTTTAGACAGTGCACTGTGTACTAAGTTATACGAGTAGAACTATTAAGTATTTTAAGCAGTTGGTTCCCAAATGAAGGAAGGAAGATACGTTATTAATGTCTTGTTGACGACGAGTTCAAATGGCTCTGAGCACTATGGGACTCAACATCTATGGTCATCAGTCCCCTAGAACCTAGAACTACTTAAACCTAACTAACCTAAGGACATCACACAACACCCAGCCATCACGAGGCAGAGAAAATCCCTGACCCCGCCGGGAATCGAACCCGGGAACCCGGGCGTGGGAAGCGAGAACGCTACCGCAGACGACGAGTTCGTTAGAGACACAGCACAAACTTGTAATTGAGATGGAAATAGGCCGTGTCCTTTCCAAAGGAACCCTCCTGGCATTTGCCTTCCAAAGAAACCCTCGAAGAATTTGCCTTAAAATATTTAGGGAAACCATTGAATGCCTGAATCTAGGTGGCCAAATGTGAATGTGAACAGCTATCCTCATGAACGTGAGTTGTGTCTTGCCACACTTGGTTGTTTAATCCCAAAACTAACTTTTCTAGCAAGTCGGTGAATCCTGCTCCAATAATGTAACTGAGGAATGTGGAGAAACAGGGATCTCGTTGTCGGGAGAATAGGGGTTTAATTACCTTCACTGCCATATTAATTTAGGTTTTCTCTGGTTTTCCTAAGTCCGAAAAGTTCCGAGAGATCTCCAAGGAAAAGTGGAAGAAAAGCTGGCGTGACCTTCCCGCCAATGAAGAGGTCATTGGAGACAGAGTAGACGCGCAGATTAGGAAAAGAAGGAGAGGGAAATGGATCGCATCTTTTACAATGGAACCGTTCTGGCAGTTGCTCAGAGGATGTAGGAAAACCACTGAATGCCTGAATCTCGAAATCTCGATGACTGGACGGAGATTTGACCCGCCATCATCCAGAATACTAGTCCAGTGTCTTCCAGATACATATATGTAGTATAGGTTTGTTTATAAATAAATATGTAGTACTTGATGTGTAAAAAAAAAAAAAAGTTTTCGGTATTGTGCATCGTATCGCATCTCAAAATCTGTGATTCTGATTTATTTTTCGTCAAGGGTTTCGGTACAGTTTACTGGTGTGTATCGTCACAAACCAAGCACACTTATAATAAATTATGGTAGTTATTTTCTTCCGAAGACATGGTGCTCTATGTATGACTTAATGATGATGACATCTTATTGGATAAAATATTCTGGAAGTAAAACAGTTCCACATTCGGATCTCCAAGTGGGACTTCTCCGAGGATGTAATCATCAGGAAAAATAAATCTAGTATTTTACAGTCAGAGCATGGAATGTTTAATTTCTTAATTAGGTATTAGGTTAGAGAATTTAGAATGAGAAATGGATTGCTTGAAGTTGGAAATAGTGGGGATTAGTGATAAAGTCGTAAATACAAGATCAGATAGCAGTAATGCAGGAGGAAGTCTAATAATCAATAAAAAGTAGGAATGTAGGTAACCGACCATAAACAGCACGGTGAATGCATAACTGTACCCAAGACAGATATGAAGTCCACCACAGTAGCACAAGTTTACATCCCAACTACCTCAGCAGATAATGAAGAGATCGAAGAAACATATCATGAGATAAAAAAAATTATTCAGATAGTTAAGGGAAGCGAAAATTTAATAGTAATGAGGGACTGGAATTCGATAGGAGAAAAGGAAGACAAAGAAAAGTAATAGGTGAACATGGACTGGGGGGAAAAGAATGGAGAGGAGCTGGCTGGTAGAAGTTTGCAGGGAGCCTAATTTATTCATGACAACATTTGGTTTCAGAATCACAAAAGGAGATTGTATATGTGGAAGGGACCTGAAGACACTGGACGGTTTCAAATTGATTATATAATGGTAAGACAGAGACTTCGGACCAAGATTATAAACTGTAAGGCATTTCCATGGGCAGATGAGGACTTTGGTCATAATTTATTGGTAATGAAGTGCAGATTAAACTAAAGAAACAGCGGAAGGGTAGGAAATTAAGGAGATGGGACCAGGATAGATTGATAGAAACAGATGTTTTTGAGAGTTTCAGAGGGAGCATTAGGCAACGAATAACTGAAAGAGGGAGTGGAATACAGTAGAAGATGAATGAGTGGCTTTTACAGATGAGATAGTGAATGTTGCAGAGGATGAAATAGGTAAAAAGGCAAGGCCTAGTATAAATCCTTGGATGTCAAAAGAGATATTGAATTTAAATGACGAAAGGAGAAAATATAAAAATGCAATAAATGAGGCAAGCTAAAGGGAATACAGACATTTAAAAAATAAGACTGACAGAAAGTGCACAATGACAGGTCAGGAATGCCTAGAGGATAAATGCAAGTCTACCAAGACCTTTAGAGAAAAGAGGAGCAGCTGTATGAATCTCAAGCGCTGAGGCGGAAAACCAGCGCCAAGCAAAGAAGGCAGTATTATAGAAAGGGAAGACGAAGTAGACGAGGATCAGATGCAAGAAAAACATGACAGAACACAGAAAAATCTAAGTCGAAACAAAGCCACTGGAGTAAACGACATTCCCTCAGAATTATTGATACCCTTCACACAGACAGCCATGATAAAACTGTTCCACCTGGTGCATAAGATATAAAGAGATGAGCGGAATACCCTCACACTTCAAGAAGAATATAAAAATTCAAATTCCAAAGAAAGTAGGTACTGTCACGTCTGATTATTATCGAACTACCAGTTTAATGAGCCATGGTTACAAAATAATGACACGAATTATTTACAGAAGAGTGGAGAAATTGGTCGAAGCCGATCTCGGGGAAGATCAGTTTGGGATCTGGAGAAGAGAGACTAGTATGTACATGAGTTACGCCATTTGGGTAGGAAAATAAATGATGATGACCAATGTAGAAAGGGCATGAAATGTAGCCTGGAAATGACAAGTAAAGTGTCTGAAGAGAAATTTGTTAGCATCGGATATAGTTTTAAATTGTTGGAAGTCTTTTCTGAAAGTATTTGACTGCAGTGTAGCCTTAGACGGGAGAGAAACGTAGATCAGGGGTCTCCAAACTACGGCCCGCGGGCCGAAACCGGCCTGCGAGAGCCGGCAAACCGGCCCGCCAAATATTTGAGGTGGTACCTATACTGCCAACAATTGAGTTTCGAGGCCTATCGCGACCAATACATCGTGACATTGGCTCTGCTACTACATAAATAAACTTATTGTTGCACCGCTTGAAATAACAATGCGTTGACATACTCTACCTCTGTTACGTCTTGCAGTAATAGTGTTGCTAACAATGATTTTGAGATTTCGTTAACTTTGCAGGACGCTTTCGTGAAGAATGTGCAGTGACATACTTTTTTGTCGGTGAAATTCGCCAGAATAAAATACGCCAGAATTTCGGT
This sequence comes from Schistocerca americana, assembly GCF_021461395.2. Taxonomy (NCBI): domain Eukaryota; kingdom Metazoa; phylum Arthropoda; class Insecta; order Orthoptera; family Acrididae; genus Schistocerca; species Schistocerca americana. The sequence goes on from NC_060120.1 coordinate 751,930,921, forward strand.
CAGGTACGTCCACCAATCAAAATTATGTAATTAAATAAAAATCGTAGTTCGTTTCAGTGCTAGCTGTTGCCACAACCTTAGATTTTTGCGATTTCATCTTTCCTTTAGCCTTACATTACGGTGATCGTGGAGTGCTAGGGTGCTTTAATCCCACTAGGTAGATCTTGGCCCTTATGACTTCGTGGAGGAGTCAATGTGGACCGCCGACTAAAAAATTTGGAGACCCCTGACGTAGATGATAAGCAGTTCATGGAAAGAGAGAACAAAAACTTTTGAAAAGGTGCTACTGAAGAATCCTGAAGATTAGGTGGCTGTATTGGACAACTAATGAGAAAGAACTTAACAGAACTGAAGAGAAAATAAATTTGCACCATAACTTGACTAAAAGAAGGAAGCAGTTGACAGAAAACTTTCTGAGACATTGAGGAATCATAAAGTGTTGATGGGAGACCAAGAGGGAAGTACAGTAAGTAGTTTCAAACGGATATAGATTGCAGTACTTATTCCGTGATGAAGAGGCTTGCACATAATAGAGTAGCATGGAGAGCTACATCAAATTCGTCTTCGGGCTGCAGACCACAACAACAAAAACAAACTTATATTGTTCATTTATACGTTACTTAGCTGTTATTCTCCTATCAGTTCCTATCGTACAAACATACCGTCTTTTGACTAATGGATAGACTCCCATATGGACGGCGTGGTAATAAGCTTCCGTAGAGAAACATCTGAAAGATATGAAAGCAATAAATCACCGGGTGCAGATGGAATCCCATTTAGATTTTATAAAGAGTACTCTACGGCATTGGCTCCTTACCTACCTTGCATTTATCGCGAATCTCTCCCCCAGAACAGAGTCCCAAGCGACTGGAAAAAAGCGCAAGTGACTCCAGTATATAAGAAGGGTAAAGGAAGGACTCCCAAAATTACAGACCAATATCCCTCTATTTGCTGCAGAATCCTTCAACGTATCCTCAGTTCGAATATAATAAATTTTCTTGAGACTGAGAAGCATATATCCACGAATCAGAGTTGTTTTATAAAGCTTCGTTCGTGCGAAACTCAGTTTGCCCTTTTCTCACATGATATATTGAGAGCTATGGATGAAGGGCAACAGGCAGATACCATATTTCTAGATTTTCGGTAACACATGGAATAAGATCACAGATATGTGAGTGGCTCGAAGACTTGTTAAATAATAAATCCAGTGTGTTGTGCTCGATGGCGAGTGTTCATCAGAGACAAGGGTATCGTCAGGAGTGCCCCGGGGATGTGTGATGGGACCGCTATTATTTTCTATATACATAAATTATTTGGCGGTCAGGTGGACAGCAGTCAGCGGTTTTTTGCTGTTGATGCCATGGTATACTGTAAGGTGACGAAGTTAAGTGACTCTAGGAAGATACGAGATGACTTGGCTAAAATTTCCAGTTGGTGTGTTGAATGGCAACTAGCCCTAAATGTGGAAAAATATATGTTAATGCGGATGACTAGGTAGAATAAACCTGTAATGTTTGGATACAGTATTACTAGTGTCCTGGTTGACACAGTCGAGTCATTTAAATATCTGGGCGTAACGTTGCAAAGCGATATGAGGTGGAACGAGCATGTGAGAACTGTAGTAGGGAGGCGAATGGTCGACTTCGGTTTATTGGGAGAATTTTAGGAAAGAGCGGTTCAGCTGTAAAAGAGACGCTGGTGCGACCTATTCTTGAGTACTGCTCGAGTGTTTGGAATCCGTACCAGGTCGGATTGTACGAGGACATCGAAGCAGTTCAGAGGCGGGTTGGTAGATTTGTTACAGGTAGGTTCAAACAACACGTTAAGTTTTACGGAGATGCTTCGGGAACTCAAGACGGCGTTCTTTTCGAGAAACACTATTGAGAAAATTTAGAGAATCGGCATCTGGAGCTGACTGCCGAACGATTCTACTGCCGCCAACATACATTGCGCGTAAGGACCACCAAGATAGGATACGAGAACTTAGTGCTCATACTGAGGCATATAGAGAGTCGTCTTTTCCTCGCTCTGTTTGCGAGTGGAACAGGAAAGGAAATGGCAAATGGTTCAAATGGCTCTGAGCACAATGGGATTTAACTTCTAAGGTCATCAGTCCCCTAGAACTTAGAACTACTTAAACCTAACTAACCTAAGGACATCACACACATCCATGCCCGAGACAGGATTCGAACCTGCGACCGTAGTGGTCGCGCGGTTCCAGGCTGTAGCGCTTAAGCCCGGTCCACACGCAACGATCTGTCTGCGCAGACATCGGCGCAGATGTCTGTTCATGCAAAAGACCGCTGCAAATGTGGTGTGTTCACACGACACAAACCCCAATGTACTACTCGCCCGCCATCTGTCGGTGTAGAAAAGAAATATCGGTGGCAAGCGGCTACGCTCCCCGTAAACGTCAAAATTTAATTAAGTTATTTTGAAATATAGAAATGGAGGAAGTTCTGTTGTGGTCTGTGTTCGCAACTTGTGTTGCAAAAAACATCCAGACCAACCGCAGGAAACAGAGAAAGCGGTCAAAATGGTGTAGACAGTGGCTGCTAAAGCGAAAGCAGTTTTCTCGCGTAAATTTACTGCGAGAGTTGCAGGGCGAACCTGTTTTGTTTTACATTACCTCGTGTTCCATTTCCTGGCACATTGACACTCCAATTTCATCTTCAGTTGTACTCCGGCTTGGTCTTGGCGTTTCTTGATCACTAAGAAAGCCAAGCAGATCAAAATACCATAACGTTGGGTGGTATACTTGATCTACTCCTACACCAGATCTTCTAGATTTCTGAACTTTGGATAACTCTTTTCGGTAAACAGTTCGCTGACAGACTTAATTTACTTGACTTGCCTTCATGAACTCATCCTTCATGAAAGCGTAAATAGCGTCACATGTGTTAGGTATTATTTCACTCAATGCTTGTTTCGATATTGCAGATGAAAATTCCAAATCCTTGTTGCTCCTTACTGTTGCTAGGAATCTTAATGTTACCGCCAGCCGTTCATGAGGAGAAATTGCCCTTCTCATACAAGTATTTTTTTCTCATAATATGAGGGTTACAAGCTTTAAGACATAATTATAAGTTTCGACATCCATCAGCAAATAAATTTGCCAGTTCGCAACGAAATTATTTTTTTATTACCGTTTCTCTGTTTGCCGAGGCGTCAACTGCCCGCAATATTTCAATTAGAGCTTTGTATGCTGCTGTCTTTTTGTCTCGGTCACTATATTCTTTACTTTTAATCTTCCACAAACATGGGTGGTTTCTGTATATTTCAATGAATTCACATACAAACTCTCGAGAACACTGACGAGTATCAGCCATTTTAATGCCCTGTGGCACAAACACAAACACTAGACCGAGCAAACAGCTGTTTCGCGCCAGATTTGCGGCGATCTCCCGTCCACACGCTCCAACTTGTCTGTGCAGATGTGTTTTGAACCCACAGATTTGAGAGGTTTCGCTCAAACCTCCAACTCCAACTTCCAGGTTTGCACACACCTCAGGTTGGTGCAAATCTTCTGTCCACACGCAACGATCTGTCTGCGCAGATGTGATATGCGCAGACACTTGGGCAGACAGATCGTTGCGTATGGACGAGCCTTAGAACCGCTCGGCCACCTCGGCCGGCAGGAAAGGAAACGACGAGTAGTTGTACAGGGTACGCTCCGCCACACTTCGTACAGTGACTTGTGGAGTATCTATGTAGATGTAGGTGTATTTGAAAAATCGAAGTACTAACGAACCATTTTTTTTATTCGATTATGAAAGTTGCACTTATTTACTGTGCGGAGAAATCAAACCTTTGTTATCAAGCCGTGAAACTAAAATTTTCAGAGTACAGTCCATATCTCACCCGCTCAGCCAGATGTGGCTGCACAGATCAGGCGCTCTCGTCACGCCGGAGGGTGCGGGTGTCACTGAGAGGGCAGAGGGAGCGCCACAATAAGACTTGCTAGCGTACACGACGCGGCGATTGGCGGTAGGAAGTATGGACCTGCAACGGACATATACACTACTGGCCATTAAAATTGCTAAACCAAGAAGAAATGCAGATGATAAACGGGTATTCTCTGGACAAATATATTATACGAGAACTGACACGTGATTACATTTTCACGCAATTAGGGTGCATAGATCCTGGGAAATCACTACCCAGAACAACCACCTCTGGCCGTAATAACGGCCTTGATACACCTGGGCATTGAGTCAAACAGAGCTTGGATGGCGTGTGCAGGTACAGCTGCTCATGCAGTTTCAACACGATACCACAGTACATCAAGAGTAGTGACTGGCGTATCTTCGTGGTGTAGCAGTTTTAATGGCCAGTAGTGTAATTGTCGTCTGCTGCTGCTTGACTTTATGTCACACTTATATTATTGAAATTAAAACATTCTTGAAAATCTTGGAATCCCTGGGATCGATATCTTTCCAGTGTCAATATCGATGTGGATAACAGGCATAAACGGTCGAAATTATCGATTGCCGGAATGGATGAACTGTCTGTATACATAATAAAGTTTGCACTCAACACTCAGTGCACGAGACCTACTCGCACCTGGCCAATTTTTATTTCACAATTAAGTTATATCTGATCCATTCCTGTATCCGAGGCTGTTTGTGTATTTGCTAGTAATTTAATTATCCCTTGGCTGCGTTAGGGCGATGCGCAGCTTAAGTCACTGATGGGGCTGTCACTTCTGGGTATCGCGATCTGCCCATTTTCTGTCTCCCTTAAGAAGCTAGCTTCACGGCACCTCTATTTAGGCTGTGCTTTAGGTTTCGATTTTGACTCTGGTATTGAAAATAACATACACATATTCCTCAACAAGGTTGCATGTCTTGTGGAGTCTCTGACTGGTTCTTCACTGAATGTACAAATGAATTACCTCTACTCTTAACAATAACTTGCAGCAGATCGTCTGGGTGGCCTACATTTTACAGCGACTGAGTGCATAGGGAGCTCCTACGTACAAAATAGGGAGTACACTTCATTCACTAAACTATCTCGTCACTCACTTCTGCGTCTGAACTCCGTCCCTTTGGCCCATCTAATAAAACACCCATTATGATGAAACTTTCCTCAGTGGAAGTCACTCAGACGGAATTTTGGTCATGGTCAGCGTAACAACCTGTATTGCCACTTCATTCTCGTAGAATATCACCTTATTGCTTCCTGGAAATACTGTCTAATGAACGTTAACGTTCCCCTGCGTTGGCGCAACTTCTGGGCTCCTATTCCTCTTCTTGACTTCCGATGAAGTTCTGCCTCTTCAAAATTCCAAAACTACCCAAAGACAGTCGTGAGGGGAAAGAGAGAAGGTTTTGAAAGTCCATGCTCAAGGATTCGTGTAATGAATTTATGCAGCTCTCCCGTCGCCAATAGCAAGCCGACTGAGTCGTATTTTATACGAAGTCTTTCTAAGAACAGCTGCAGGCTATCGTGTGAGTACTCACACGGCCTAATCGCGACTCCGCCGTCCGAGTCTAAGGCTGGCGCGCACCGCGTTATGAACGTAGCGCTAACAAGCGTAACGAAGCCGGCAGAGCTTTGACCGCTAGGGGCCACTTGGAATGACTCACATCAGGCAGTACCCGCCACTTGCTAACTGTATGACGTGGATATACTGAAGGATCCCGCTCGCGACGTGAGTGGAAGTATGAAACAACTGAAAAGCCCAACATAGACATTAAGATAGTGGACTAAAATACGGAACGATCAAATCCCGTCCACGCACTATGATTCAAGTCTTCCTCCCCTAAACTACTGCACGAACGCAAAGATGGATCCCCCTAACCTTTCCAACGAATTTTGAATTTCGTCTCTACTAACCACGACGTTAGCGGGATGTTAAACACTAACCTCCTTACCTTCCTTCCAAATGCAGGTTAACGAATGAGTCTAAACCTAAAGCAACGCAGTTTTGCAAAGGGTTCTACCTTGATGGGATGGAAACTGCAACTGAGGTATGCGGATTTGGTGAACGCAGCATCGAGCTTCTGTTTGTTACACTTTGTATGACGAGAAGGGAATGAAGCTTGGAGGAATATGTGGTTTTGCGTTAATGTCACAGACGACTGAAAAAATGGAGAATATTTTGAGTTCATTCAGATATCTAAAAAAATGTAAACTATAAGCTATTTGTAACAAGAAAGGGCTCTAACAGAGATATCTGAAATGCGTAGCTTTTTGTAAACTGAGTAAGCTGTGCTGCAGTTATTTAGTGCAGCTGATTTCTCCATCCATAACACAGTATAAGTCGAACATCAGAAAATACGTCACTAAAGAGGAACGAACTTCAATCACTTTCAGCAAGATTTGGGTGAGAGTGGTGTCTGGGGTTTGTGCTGCCGTGGGACTTTAACCAATCTTTGCTTAACTGAATACAATGGAGAATACCAGAGCGCATACGAATACAGCTAACCACTCAATCTCTTGCAATAATTTACTTCAGATAACGAATGACTAATAACAAACAAAACAATTGCCGTGCTAGCCCCACAGCAATATAATAACCTGATCTCCGAAGTGGGCAAAGGACAGCAAAAACGTATTCTAAGACACTGACATACGCCACATACATGACTGAGCACGAAGAACCGGCCCTGAGTAGTAGACTGCTCATTGTTCAAATGGTTCAAATGGCTCTGAGCACTATGCGATTTAACTTCTGAGGTCATCAGTCGCCTAGAACTTAGAACTAATTAAACCTAACTAACCTAAGGACACCACACACATCCATGCCCGAGGCAGGATTCGAACCTGCGACCGTAGCGGTCGCTCGGCTCCAGACTGTAGCGCCTAGAACCGCACAGCCACTCCGGCCGGCTGCTCATTGTCGCCCGCCAATTGTCGCAGCCAGGAGAACGTTTCGCATAGGTCCGGTCAACGTGTTTTACACCGTATAGGGATGAAGCCTTACAAAATAACATGTGTTCAAAAACTGAAGGAGGAAAATAAGGCAAAACGCGTCAACTACCGTACGTGGCTATCTCAAACAACTGAGAGTGAAATGTTGGATCCGCTGCTGTATTTTCACAGGTGATGAAGCCCGGTTCCATCTGACAGGACACGAACTCCCAGAACAGCAGATACAGGTCAACAAATAATCCCTATCAAATTAATGAGGAACCTCTTCATGGTGAAAAAAATCGGAGTGTTGTGTTCCGTGTTAGCAAGCCAGAGTGTGGGATCTTAAGCACACTTGATCCTCCATGAACGTACGTACGCTGTCTTTCAACAAGAGGGGGCGACCTGTCACACTTCAGGCGAGTCAGTATCACGCATTCGTGAAAGATTCGCAGAAGAAAGGATTGTCAACAAAGGATGGCAGCCGTCGCGTTCGCCGGACCTAACCATTTATGGCTTTTACCTGTGGGGCAGCCTAAAGAGGAAAAAGTACGCAAATAGCCCAATGACGTTAAACGACACGAAGGACAACGTTCTTAATGATTTTTTTTAGAATTAATGCGGCAGAATTGAGCAAAGTGGTTTATTAACCTGATAGGGCGCGCACAGAAGTGCAGTGAACCACAAAGAGGTCATTTTCAGCACCTAATGTAGGGTAACGTAAAAGACCAGATTAATTCATTAGATATATACCTTTGCATTAGTTTGATTATTATTTCTTTATTATCTAAATATTACATATTTATCTATTTGTTGTTGCAACTGCTCGTGGCGGCAACAATTCGTGCGTAATTAGCGAGCAGTCTGTACTCGGAGCCGGTTTTTCGTGCGCCACCCTATAGATAAAACAATAGTGTTTCTATCCGCGAATGACTTTACAAGAGGGCTCCGAAATACAATAGCAACAAGTGGAATGGTACAGTAAAATGACCTACATTCCACTACTAAAACCCTGCCGCCGTATCCCACGCAAACAGACAGGACAAAACATCTGATGGTTATACAACCTGCTATAGAATCTGCAACAAAAATGCGTAAACAAGCTAAAGGTAGAATGACTTATCGTTAATACCCAATGACCTCGCTCAGATAGCACTTTTATACAGTTATGACTCCATCAAATTGCTCATATCCTCGTCGAAATTCTTCACAATAACAAACTCTACCAAGACGATTCCAACAATCTCGACGCACAGCACCATACTGTCCTTTGATCGGCTAAAACTCTGATAACTACCAATGCTCATCGACTGCAATTATGACACGGGAAAATCACACGCCATTTTATGCTCTGCTCTCTATCGCCATAACTGGAACTCTCCACTGGCCTTCCATCCTGTCTATGAGTTGCTCTTCTTCTGGCTGCTAGAATGAAAACAACGTCTGCTACCACAGCTCAACGATGCTTGCGTTACAGCTGGCCACATCCTGCACCGACCTTAGCAGTCTACTGCTGCTGCTTGCACGCTGTTTGCGGTTGTACAGCACTCTGCCTCCTGAGAGTATCTTTTTTTTTCTGTCACCTATCAACTACACCGAAACCTACAGGGGACAGTCAAATGGAAGTAAAAGGAGTCAGTCCAGCGCGCCATACAAGTCCCCGGCACAACTGCTCTTCTACACTACTGGCCATTAAAATTGCTACACCACGAAGATGACGTGCTATAGATGCGAAACCGACAGGAAGACGATGCTGTGATATGCAAATGATTAGCTTTTCAGAGCATTCACACAAGGTTGGCGCTGGTGGCGACACCTACAACGTGCTGACATGAGGAAAGCTTCCAACCGATTTCTCATACACAAACAGCAGTTGACCGGCGTTGCCTGGTGAAACGCTGTTGTGATGCCTCGTGTAAGAAGGAGAAATGGGTACCATCACGTTTCCGACTTTGATAAAGGCCGTATTGTAGCGTATCGCGATTGCGGTTTATCGTATCGCGACATTGCTGCTCGCGTTGGTCGAGATCCAGTTAGCAGAATATGGAATCGGTGGGTTCATGAGGGTAATACGAAACGCCGTGCTGTATCCCAACGGCCTCGTATCACTAGCTATCGAGATGACAGGTATCTTATCTGCATGGCTGTAGCGGATCGTGCAGCCACGTCTTGATCGCTGAGTCAACAGATGGGGACGTTTGCAAGACAACAACCATCTGCACGAACAGTTCGACGACGTTTGTAGCAGCATGGACTATCAGCTCGGAGACCAAGGTTGCAGTTACCCTTGACGCTGTATCGCAGACAGGAGCGCCTGCGATGGTGTACTCAACGACGAACCTGGGTGCACGAATGGCAAAACGTCATTTTTTCGGATGCATCCAGGTTCTGTTTACAGCATCATGATGGTCGCATCCGTGTTTGGCGACATCGCGGTGAAATTGGAAGCGTGTATTCGTCATCGCCATACTGGCGTATCACCAGCGTGATGGTATGGAGTGCCACTGGTTACACGTCTCGGTCACCTCTTGTTCGCATTGACGGCACTTTGAACAGTGGACGTTACATTTCAGATGTGTTACGACCCGTGGCTCTACCCTTCATTCGATCCCTGCGAATCCCTACATTTCAGCAGGATAATGCGCGACCGCTTGTTGCAGGTCCTGTACGTGCCTTTCTGGATACAGAAAATGTTCGACTGCTGCCCTGGCCAGCACATTCTCCAGATGTCTCACCAATTGAAAACGTCTGGTCAATGGTGGCCGAGCAACTGGCTCGGCACAATACACCAGTCACTACTCTTGATGAACTGTGGTATCGTGTTGAAGCTGCAAGGGCAGCTGTACCTGTACACGCCATCCAAGCTGTATTTGACTCAATACCCTTGCGCATCAAGGCCGTTATTACAGCCAGAGGTGGTTGTTCTGGGTACTGATTTCTCAGGATCTATGCACCAAAATTGCGTAAAATGTAATCACATGTCACTTCTAGTATAATATATTTGTCCAATGAATACCCGTTTATCATCTGCATTTCTTCTTGGTGTAGCAATTTTAATGGCCAGTGTTATAATAATCAGTAGTTCTGCATTCAGGCTGACTGGGTCGCAATGGTAAAAGTCAAACATAAGGCAAGGAATGACTTTATTGCTCATACGACGCGTTTCCGAATTTATCCATCGTCAAACGTCCAGGAGCGATTGCTACACTTATATAGTTGTATTGTATTTGGAACATTCGCCGACTAGTCTGCGTACAGCAATCGCTTCTGGATATCTGATGATGGATAAATGCCGAAACGGATCAGCGAGCAATAGTCGTTCCTTGCGTGATGTTTGACTTTTAATATTGTGACACAATCAGCCTGAATGCAGAACTATTGTTTTAATTTCAAGTTTGTCGTCGGATAAAAAATGACAAAAGAAATCTTTTTCGGGTAATGTAATAACGAATTAACAGTTTTCAGATATTTCCTTTACTTGTATTGTGAAACCTTGCTTCTTGCCAAATTTCATGATTCTAATCCAACGAGAGATGCCCTATAGGTTTTGTTGAGTGAGTTTGCGACTATCAAAATATGTGACATAAATGGCCCTATCTTTCGGCTGCATTGACTTAGAAGCTTATATTTATTACACCTCCAAGGGCCTATAGCCCTTTGTATAAATTTCAACTTGGTACTTCTTCCCATTCCTGAGAAAAAACGCTCTTAACAGACTGACGAATGGGCAGAGAGCCAGAAAAGAAATGACAAAGAAAATTATTTTTAATGTGATATAATTACAAATTTAAAGTTTTTGGATTTTTCCCTTTGTTGTACTCAGTGCCAAATTTCATGATTCTAGGCGAACGGGAAGCACCCTATACGTTTTAATGAGTGAGTTTGCGAGTATCAAAATATGTAACCTAAATGGCCATATCTTTTGACTTCGCTGACTTAGAAGCTTCAATTTCTTACATCGGCAAGGGGCCGTCGGCCTTAGTAATTGTCATAAATTTCAACTTGATGCGTCAACCCGTTCCTGAGAAAAAGGATTTTCAACAGTGGACAGTCAGACAGGCGGACAGGGTTCCGTTTTTTACCGCCTGAGGTGTGGAATCGCTGCTCCACCTCATGCTTTGAAACATACAGGGTGGCGCACGAAATGTGTTACCAATTGTATCTTTCACAATTTACGGAGCACATTAGATATCCCGCAGGAATCTCTACAGCAGTACCAGCAGAGCTTGGAAAAACAAATGAGTTACCAAATGACGTGAAATTCGCGATACTGCCGCTAGGAGACTAGTAAGCAGCAATGGCTGACAATGGAAGACTGACGACACAGCAACGATCGGCAATTGTGTTACTTTTTCATGAAACGGAAAGCCTTGTTGTGACTCAGAGGCGTTTTCGACAACAGTTTAACACGCGATGGGTTCCTTGCAAGAAGACCATCCACAGGTTGTACGATAAATCTGTACAGGAAGGAACAGTATTGGAAGCGAAGCGACCTAGGCCTAAGCCTGTTTGTTCCCCTGAGAATATTGAAGCGGTACGAGTTGCTGTACAGAGCATTCCCGGGAAATCGTGTAGAAAGGCAGCAGTGCAACCGGGAATATCCAGACGCTCCATTCAATGCATTCTTAAAAGTGGCCTCTATATGTACCAAAACAAGATGACCTGTGCACAGAAACTCACTGAAGACCACAAGCAGCAGAGACTACTGTTTGCTCAGTGGGCGGAGGATATGGAAGAAACTCTCAACAACGTTTGGTTTTCAGACGAGGCGCATTTTCATTTAGACGGTGTGGTTAACAAACAAAATGTACGCTTTTGGGCCACTGAAAACCCACAAGTGCTTCATGAATGACAACATTATGCTCCGAGGACTACAGCATGGGCAGCAATTTCCAGTCATGGGCTTATTGGACCCTTTTTCGTTGAAGAAACTGTGAACAGCGAGCGTTATTTGAGCATGCTTTGCAATAGCTTCATTCCACAGCACCTTGCTACTGCCTTGCCCTTCAACACGCAGTGGTTCATGCAAGATGGAGCAAGGCCACATACTGCGAACACTGTGTTGGAGTTTTTACACGAGCATTTTGACATGCGGATCATTTCACTCAGGTTTCCAGATCGCTTCAGTGATGGACAAATTTGGCCCCCCAATAGTCCAGACCTCAATTCATGTGACTTTTTTCTTTGGCGGTACCTAAAGGAAAAAATTTTCCCGAAACGTCCACGTGATTTAATGGAGCTCAGAAGACTTATACTTCAAGCTTGCAGTGAAATTACGGAAGACATGTGACGTAGGGTAATCACTAACTTCAGTGTTCGTTTGAAGGAAGCTAGGAAACGAAATGGTGGACATTTTGAGCATGTGCTGAGTTAGAACAAATCTCTATGGACAGGTCTTCATTGTAGTATATGTTCCTTTCAGATTGTATTGACAATAAAGTTTATATTCAAAAACAAAATGGTAACACATTTCATGAATCACCCTGTACTTGAGTATTCCTTGGTATGCTGTCAGGGAAGTGGTCGAGATGTTGCTGTTCAACCCTGTCCCACTTTCCATCGGTGGCCCATCTGAGGTCATCCAGGACACAGGGAGGGTTGCTAAATCTCGGATGCATATGCATATGCTGAATCTGGTTCACTTCAGGAGATATCACAGGCCATTTCTTCTGGAGGAAGGTGGCCATGAAATGCGTGACGTCATTCGTGCATTATTGTCTTGAAAGACGAACCCATATTGATTCTGGGGCTAGACAACAGGTTACAGTATCCTGTCCTGATGCTTACCAGCCTTTAAATTCCACATGGTAGCAACTGAAGTGTTTTTCTTGTTGGGTTAGGGTTTTATGCGGCTACTGGCTCGCTCCTTGTAGTTGAAGCTGAGCCATAACACTTTATCAGCTCTGTCAACCGATGTACTACTTGACATATTTACCTTTGTTTTTCTTTGAATCCGGTTTCCGTGGTTGATTTCCTGCTAATCAGTGCCTCTGAAATCCCGTATGTAGCCGAGGAAAGGCTTGACTTCTTCGCGTTCTGCAGATGTTATTGGAGCAAAGGAAGATAACTTCCACTCATATCACGAAAACGCACATCCGCTACTTTCCGTGAATGGGTGTGCAGATCATTAGAGTGACTCGTGAATTAGAGTAAAACACAAATTTTCATACGACATACGCCTCGAAGGCTCAACATGACAGCCAAGATTGCAATATATTTTATGATCAGAAAGCTATCTTGTCTTTTGTTTTTATTCTTGGAGAATGTGGTTGCTCCTTGACGGTCAAGCCATCTCCAAACCGCGACGCCAAAACGTAACAGGCCCCACCCACAGTAGGTGAAGCCGTTTACTTGTCGTCATATCTTCCCGTTTTCTCGTATTCCACACCTCCCGTATAATGCTGCACATACGAAAACAAACACACGCGCACAGTGTATGTTCCGCAACCTACTCCCCACTTAACATTGTTCTGTCACGATCATCTTTCCTAACACCACACAAGGAGTGTGAAATATCGTTTGCCTAAAAGGCATGTTGCACTTCACAGTGAGGGGCATCTGACATCAGTGCATTGTGCCAGCCCAAAACTCGACTGACAAACTTTCCTGCTAAACCCGATGGACCAAACACCGCCACTCTCTTCAACAGTGATTATCAGGCATCATACGGATCCTGCACTCGTCGATGAAGAAAACCTGATACCACTGGTCCAGTTCCCTTGCTCAACTTCTTGATGCACCAAGATTCTGAGGAATTGGTACTGTTGTTCGTAATGGATGCCTAGAAGTAAAAATGGTAGTTTGGAGACCGGTGCATACTGTCTGGATCAAGATAGCATTTCCAGTGCCCTCAGACAGGCAATCCACAGTTCTGTTGCAATCTCCTTAGGCTATTTCTACGAGCAATAATTTGAAGACAGCGATAATCAGGTGGTATTGCTGAATGTGGATGAGCACTTACAATTAGAGACATTTTGATGTTACTGTGAATCAACGGTGTAAAAGTCGAACAACTTCGCTGCGACGTGTACCAGTTCGGCGGGAAATCTCCATGATTGCACAGATCTTATTCTTTTTTAAAATTTTAATACATTTTTGACACTTTGTGTATTATTTTAGTTCTTCATGGAACATACACAGAATTCATCCCAGACACTTCGTAAGCTAACGGAAACTGAGGAGTCGCAAATCAGAACACTTTTCGATATTGTTTCAAATCGTTCAAATGGCTCTGAGCACTACGGGACTTAACTTCTGAGGTCATAAATCCCCTAGAACTTAGAACTACTTAAACCTAACTAACCTAAGGACATCACACACATCCATTCCCGAGGCAGGATTCGAACCTGCGATTGTAGCGGTCGCGCGATTCCAACTGTAGCGCCTAGAGCCGCTCGGCCACCCCGGTCGGCGATATTGTTTCCAAAGTGCTCTATTGCCGAATTTAAGATAACATTTTACATCGTTTACCAATGATGGACAAACCTTCCGCAGAAGCAGTGAGAAAGTTTTGCAGACTTGAAGGAGAAGTAAATAGTTGAAGACACACATTCACATGCGTGGGTTCTCACTACGTTTCATCAGAGTAAACCACAAGAAGCGAAACTATTTTAATTGTGAACCCTGTTTTATTTTCTTCTTGCGCCATCAGTCGTCTGACTGATTTGATATAGTCCACCACGGATTGCTTCTTGTTCCAATCTTTAAACCTCACCAGGAACACCTTGAGCGAGAGATCACAAGTTCAATTTTTAGTAAGTATCAGTTTAAAGTGGTACATTAACAATTATGACGGTGTAAGTAGGCTGTTTATGTTTTGTTATTGGCAACGTTACATAGCGCTCTGTGTGAGAATCACTGGCTGTGCTGTGTGCAGTCTGTGGCTGGTTTGCATTGTTGTCTGCCATTGTAGTGTTGGGCAACGGCAGCTGGATGTGGACAGCGCGTAGCGTTGCGCAGTTGGAATTGAGCCGCCAGCAGTGATGGATGTGGGGAGAGAGATGGCGGAGTTTTGTAATTTGTCATGAACTGCTATATATATTATGACTATTAAGGTAAATACTTTGTTTGTTCTCAATTAATATCTTTCATTTGCTAACTATCCCTATCGGTAGTTAGTGCCTTCCATAGTTTGAATCTTTTATTTAGCTGGCAGTAGTGGTGCTCGCTGTATTGCAGTAGTTCGAGTAACCAAGATTTTTGTGAGGTAAGTGATTTGTGAAACGTATAGGTTAATGTTAGTCAGGGCCATTCTTTTGTAGGGATTTTTGAAGGTCAGATTGCGCTTCGCTAAAAATATTGTGTGTCAGGTTAAGCACAGTCCTGTATAATTGTTCTAAGGGGACGTTTCAACGGGAAAATATTAGATGCTAATGACACACCAAGTGCATCAGGAGGGTGACAGAAAATGAGTGCCCGGAAGGTGCAGAGATCAAACTTCTATGGGATGTGCGTATTACACTTCAGAAAATGGCCATCAAACCATTAACTTGCAACATGAACAACAAATGAAAAATGGCGCACCACAGTGACCACAGAGATTTTGCACCACCAAGACTGAAGGTGAACTCCTTAGGAGTTACAAACAATGCAGGACCTTCAGCTAGGCATCCACTCTTAAAGAATGCGCATAGAATCAATTTAGTGTAACGGGGTGATGAGAACTGATGGAACATGATGGCGTGCAGCCGAATGCGAAACAGTCTGTCGTGGAGCATATCTTGAAACTGTCTATCCTTGAAGGCTTAGCTGCAGATAGTTTGATAACATATTTTCTAGGTACGAAAAAGCAAACATCCAAAGGCTGAGTTTGTCCAGTGGTTGCAGGAGGTATGAATTGCAATGTCGCACACTTTTCAGGAGGGATAGTTTGCTCTAAAGAATTATGATTTTTATTCGCACACCAGGAATTAATCAAAAACAAGCTATTTCGACCAGCTATTGGCCAAAATTGTAGTTCTCTAACGTCTGGTTTCCCACTTTTGCTTGCTGAGACAAATATTCCCTACTGCCTTGCAAGATCACACATACAAGAAAGAATCACAGGGGCAGAGCACCTCCAACTTCTCGTGGCACAATAAAAGCTTTCCAGCCAATTTACCATTAACTGTCGGCATAATTGTATACGAATGTGTTAAGGCATTGACGTTAGTTTATCTTGAAGCAACTCGCTTGGTACCTCTAATTTCCAGGGTTCCTTTCATATGCATTTCCTCTTCAAATACCGATTGGTCGGAGTTGAAAACAGTTTCCTTACTGAACGATGGGATGATTTTTTATTATCTCATTTACAAATTTTCAGACCGACTTCGCAGCTGGCTGTGCATTGTTTTGTTTGAAATTCCTTTATCTTACGTCTTCCAATTCTGTAGCACTGCTTCCCTTGAAATCTAATTTGATGTGCATAACGTTAGAGGTCACTATCATACGCGTCCTGTAAATTGCATCACGCATCCTCAAAACGTGCAAACTCTAATTTTTGTAGCAATTGCGACTTGTCCTTCCTTGAATATCCGTAGTTTCTCTTGTACACTGCTCGATCATATTGCCGGGGACTTATTCGAAATTTGTTCATAATTGTTTTCTTTTACTATGCCACCGATGATCTTCCGCGTACGTAAATACGTTGAGAGGCACCCACACGCCTTGCTCATACTGTGGCATCAAGCAGTCAGGCCTGCAAGATGAGTGGTCCGCCAAGCGAGTGGATTCATTCTCACTTATCGAGTAACATGAACTCTAGTACTCACACTTAAGTTACAAGTTATCCTCCTATATGATTAAGACGCAACGGAAACATGCATCTGACTATCAGTAATTTACAGAACTCTGACTGTACACTACGCACTGGCAATACCACATTTTCTTTTTGTCTTTTATTTAACGGCTTTTGTCAACACGTGGCCACCGCACTGAATATGAATGGCGCACACACTATAAATTCGGGACATTATGACAACATACACTTCGAAGAAAAAGTCCACCAATATTTTTCTTTTCACTATCTTATTTATTCCGATAAATTCTCTAACCTAAACACACAAATTCTACAACCTACAACAATAACACATGAGAAATTCCGCCCAGTGGGCATGGCTTTACAATGGTGAATCTCTATATTACGGTCTCGTAATTACTTTTAACGCTACAGTGCACTTTCTTGATAGGATGGTGGATCTTTTATTATTTCTCACACATCGACTCTCCCAATCATCATCACGAAACTTCCTTCCAGATCGAGCGATACAGAAGGAAACAAGCATAACTCACTAATCTTTTGCAACTACCTTGCTACTCTCCCATGCAAACCACACATACCCAAATTACATGACATACACCACACTACAATAGGAAATACTACACAGAGAATGGTCACAACATTATCACTTTCAGCTTTCCCACTTCAATTAATATTTATCCCAGTTTCACACGACACTGCCCCACTTCGTAATTCTACTTTCCTACTATGAACTCTGGAGGTATATGCACGTCTTCCTGTGCAATGCAAGCCAAGTGGCGTTGCTGGATAGACGGCCGACTCATCTTGCTTCTCTCTCAGAGTTTGAATCTAGCGTCACACGGAATTATATCACGCAAAGTAATATTAAGAACGTATTCATCACACATGCGAGTCCTCAACTGATACCATGGACGAGTACTTCTCTTTATCCTTTGTCTCATACACAGATTGAGACTCACACAGTACTCACCACGTTGAAGTACTCGTCTTTAATTTCAAGTCCTGCACACGCCATTTCTTAAATATTTCAACTTATGGTACACACGCTATTTCTTAAATATTTCAACTTATTGTACACACGCTAGTAATTCAGCTTAACTTAAGCACACGGAAGTATTTCAACTTATTGCTACATGTGGTTTCATTGTGACCATTGGTCACTTCCGAAGATTACTACAATCCCATTAATATTACCTGCCTGAAATTTAATTCTCCCCACAAAAGTTCCTGAAATAGAGAAATTAATATTTCAAACTACTCTTAAATGTTCCACATGCATACCATGTCTCCACTCTTTCGTTATTACGGAGCACAACTAAAACAGGTCTTGACAGCACAAGATCTAGCGGCAGAGTCCTGAAACATGGCCGTTCTCTAGGTCCTCTCCCATCTCTGTCGAGGTGGGGGAAGCACCTTTCTATCGTATTGGTCAGCCACATTTCAGGCGCTCAAAGCTCTGGTAAATTTCATCTCTTTGGTCCCACCAAAGGTGGCCAAGGGATCGACTCAAAGATGATCATATATTCACATTCACCATCTGCGGTTAGCAGACGACCATACATTCATTCATTTCACAGATCTCACCAAACTGGATGTAGGGATTTACTTTGTGGGAGTGCACATGTGATCAATTAAATAAATAAATTGTCATTCTTTCCCACACTGGTATCCGGCTTCGCTGTATTAATTGAAATTGAGTTATTTTACAAAAAAAATGTGTTGTTCTGACAAAAATAATGAAGTATGTTGTACCTATTTTCAATGTCGGGCGGTACTGTACCCTTTCAACGTTTAGTATTCAGTCCTTGGACAACGGTTGCCCTCCACTGCGTTTAGCTGGAGACAGGATTTGTGGCTCCCTGCCCGACAAGGATGACGACCTACATGACTGGAAACCTGCTTCAGTATCACTTACACTTGTTAAGCACGTATCGCCATCATTGTACTCCTTATACACATTGCCCGCTGAAACACGTATGTAACATAGCAGCGATGGCGAGGCATTGTAGCATCTGTGACCAGAGAGTATGCGCTTGACCGCGCGAGTGTTGCGAGCGGTTCTCAGTCTGTCAAGTCAGTCGTTGCGAGTTTGTCAGTCAGTCGTTGCGAGTCTGTACGCTAATAGTCGTCATGCAGAGCAGTCGGTCAGTAGTAGCAGCCCAGTGCGGTTGTGTGATGTAGGCGGTCGGCAACACTGGTCAAAATGGTGAATAAGGTATACTATTAATTAATATAATCATTAGATAATGAAAAAATTTATTTATTGTAATTATTCTCCAACAAGTCCCCCAATAATAATTTTTATTTCAAAAGCATTTTCTCAAAAATTTAATTTTTTATTGAACTAAAGATTTCGTTGCACTTCCCATTTCATTCCACTTCTTTTGAAGAAAAATTTCACTAAAATCACAAAAAAAGAGAATATTATTATTTGCAATGCAGTTCCTCCAAGCGGTGCGCAACAACAAGAGCAGAAATGTGACATCTATTTATTCTGAGGTAAGACTTTAATTCTGATTGTTTTTCACAGGGCCAAAGATCGATATTTCGGTTTAATTGAATTTTCTTGTCACTGAATGGACTTTAATTTTGGTGAAGAATTTATATTTGAGTCAGATTGCGAATTTCACATTTTTGTTGCCATTGTCAGTGCATTTCATTGTGGGCAGGTTACGCATAGCACAATGTCCATTGGCATTCATAAATAATATTTCTGTCTTGTAAATTTTTGTGGGGAGGTTACACTCGGCTCCCATTTCTATTAAGTATTGTCATTTCTTTTTCTTTTAAAATATTGTGGGGAGGTTACACTTGGCGACACCCAGTCCAGGATCGTATTTCGTTGAGAGTCTTTTGAGCAACAGTCAGATATCTGCTCTTATTTGCTTAGATATAATTAGGATTTGGCGCAACGCTTTTATTAACTTGTGACTTTCTTTCTACAGGTCAACGGCAATTTGTTGCTTTGTTGTATTTGTGTGTTGCTTTTGCATTGTGTTTATTTGTTTTGTGAAAAATTTTGACTATTGTAAAAATGCCGCGAAAGACTGTGAATAGTGTATCGCGAGGTATTACGAACGAAATTACCGGCTCAAACGACTTTACCGATAGGACATGTGACACGCAGTGTAATGATGACAATCCTGCGTTCACTAACAATCAGTGCATTCCAACCACTAATGATGACTTTTACCCTGATAATGAACAAACGAACTCAATTGTCTCGTCTGTTAATTTGACGACAATTGATGACGCAGAGCGGTCTATAGTAATGAGCGCTACCCAGCTTAACACAACCGGTTTGGAAGATTCAAGTAACATACAGACAAATTTTTCGAATGAAAATGGTCAGTGTAGTGAAAGTACGACGGATTTATTTAATTCCGAAATAGGGACTGACAGTGTATGTTTGACTGGCAAACCTTTTGGTGAATCTCAGAATAACCAAATGGTTACGGAAAGCGAGACAATTCCAGATCCACCACTAAACAGCACAGAGAATATAAACGCTAGTTTTGACTTGGTACGAATTATGAAAAGTTTGCTACAACAGCAAAGTGAGAAAATAGACAACAATCTCAAACAACAATTTAATGAACAGAATAAAAAATTAGACAAACAGAGTGAAGATTTCAGACAACTTAGGGAAGATAACAAACAACAGAATGAAAACCTCAAGCAACTTAGTGAACAGGTCAGACAACAAAATGAAAAATTTGACGACAATTCGAGGCAGCTTAGTGAACAAATTAGAGCGGTTGCCGCGCAGTGCCATGACACTAAGGAACAGTTGCGCACGGAAATTGAGGCTTGTTCACAAAAAAATAGCGAAGAAATTAAGTCTGTTGCGCAAGAATTAAGGGAAATGCAAACAGCCGCAACAGAAACACTCAGAGACGAAATTAGCGGAGTCGCTAAACAGTGCTCTGAAAAAGCTACACAACTACGCGACGAGTTTAAAGCAATGAGGGTAGAACTTTCGCGCACTATGGACGCAAAGATAGACGCGAAATTCGAACAGCAGAACACTCAGATTAACGAGCGCTTTAATCAGCACATACAGAACAGTGATACGCGTTTCCGCAGATTTATTCAGGATCAAAACAAAGTAAAACGACAAGTCATGGAAACAATCACTGCACAAAGACAAGAGGACAAACGTAAAATATTCGCGAAAGCGAAGACGTATGTAGACAATAATATTACTACAGTGTCCGACAAAATTAATATCATAGAACAATTGAACGCGGAATTACGGGATGAAATTTCTGATCTTAAATCAAAAACAGATACACACACAGTAAATATTCAAACAGTGACAGACAGATTCGAACAATTAGATCTAACACAGGATTGCGATGTCATCAAAGCTGATGTTAAAAAAATGAGCGAAACTACGCGCAAGTTGCAAAAACAGATTAATGCGTCTGATTCTAAAACCGATGATCAGGTTAAAATACTGACTGAAAAATATGATGAATTGGCCAGTCGTATTGATGTTATCGAAAATACTAGTGACAATAAATCAGACGATACTGCACCGGTTTCATTTATCCAAACACCTGAATTTCAAAATTTACAGCAGACAATTAATGAGATCGATTCATCTAACAACACGTTACGTAGGAAGTTATCAAATTTACAACAAGAAGTAACAGAGATGAAAAACATTTCAGTTAATAACATACCGCAACAGACGCCACTTTATGAACATGTGTCAGACTCACGCAGCGCGTATAATTTGGGTAATCTACAGAGAGTAAGGGACTTAGATTCTGATCAACCACAGTTCAATAGATTCTCTTACGATCCTGAACCTGTTCCATCACACAGAGATGATAATTTCGACTACAAACATTTTCTGTCAGTGAGAAAGTTTAAAGTTTTTAAAAACGATAGAACGCAGATTCACCCACTGGATTGGATTCAACAATTTAGCTTTGCTCTTCCACCGACTTGGCCTGTAACACATAAACTTGAATTCATTTGCAGTTTTTTGGAAGGCGAACCGGCAACTCGTATGAGACCGATCGCGAGGCAATGCTATTCAGTAGAAGAGTTTCAGAATGCTTTTCTGTCTGCGTATTGGTCGAAGACGACACAGCGTGGAATTAAAGATCAGTTAATTAGTTTGCCGAATTACGAGAACTCAAATTTTTCCAGTGTGACGCAATTTTTTGAGCATATGGTACAACAAAACCAGTACCTAAGTGAACCGTACAGTGAATCCGCACTTATACAATTATGCATTTCCAAATTACCACGGTCATTACGAGTGTCACTTCTAACAGGTCAGCAAAAAGAAAATATTTCAGCGTTCAGAGATCTTTTACAGCTCTTGGAAGTACAGCAATCTGATTATTCTTTTGTAAACAAAAACTTTTCTTATAATAACCAAGGTCAACAAAAGTACAGCAGTTATGATCAGACACGTAATTTCAATAGGAAAAGTAACAGACGCTTTAGGAACGACAACTACCAGAACTTAAATCACAGACAAAATTCAGATTATCAATATCGTCAAAATTTTCAGCAACAGGAAGCACATTTTGGTAACAGTAGACGTTTTCCACCACAACAGCATGAAAGTCAACCGGTTAGCATACCTAACCAACAATGGAATACACAAGGTCAACCAGGCTTTAATGTTTCGCCGCGTGGACGTATAGTCCCTGGTCCAACAAATAGTAACGCACGGGAGCAGAGAAACAACTATGTACAAAGAAGACAGTATTTCAATTCCCATCGCAATACACCGTATAGGAATGATTATTACGACAGACGTAAAAACGATGAGCACAATTACCAGCGTACATATAATAACAGTCGGTCTCACCAACAGCAAAATCATACGCAAGAACATATTCTCATGAATGAACCCGACAGTAGGTACCATCCAGAGCGTAACACGTCTGGAAGAAGTAATAGAACTGTTCAAATAGTAGAAATGCCACAGAATCCTCCTAATAATAATAACACGTCAGATAGAATCTGACTAGATACTGTACAGGACGCATCTTGCAATAATTCAAGCACTACCTTAGACACGCAAAACGTTGTTCACGAAAATGTAATTACTTTTGACGACATCAGAGACACTCTTTTGCAGGAAAGACCATTTGTTCAGAAAACTATTTCACATCCTGTCATCGAAATTAAAATTGGTTCTTCGAAATTTTTAGCAGTAATTGATTCCGGATCACCTATATCTGTAATAAATGAGGAGACTTTTAATGAGTGCAGCAAAGAGAATACCTATCCGACATTACCTTTAGGCAAAATGAAAGTGAAAGGAGCAGTATCGAGTAAAGGTGTAGACGTTAAATTACAGACGCATTTATCATTTTGTATTGGAGGTCATACTTTTCACTCTAATTTTTGGATTGTGCCTTTATTGACAACAGACGTTATTTTAGGTACGAATTTTCTGGTACAACACGACGCAGTCATTGATTTTCAGAATTCTTATTTAATGTTAAAGGATGAAAATGTACAACTTGCTTTAGAATTTCAGCACTCATTATCTGCGGAAGAACAAACAATCAACCGCACAGAGGTCATTTCCGCAACACGTGACATAGACTGTAATCCCACATTGTTAACGGATACGTACGTACACAACTATAATACTCCAGACGAAATGGACTACGACGTAATACAAATGATTTCCGATAAAGTTAGACAAAGCAGTGCAACTACAGACGACGAACGAACGCAGTTACACAAGATTCTTTTACAGCAAGCTCCAGTTTTTGACAACATTCCTGGTACTATGTCCGGATTTATGTATGAATTTCAAGTGAAACAGCACGACACATTTAAAGCTAAGCATTATCCTATTCCGTATATTCATAGAGAACAAGTTAAAAAAGAATTGCAGGATATGCTTGATCAAGGAATTATTGAACCAGCAGTTAGTCCGTACATAAACCCGCTACATATTGTTAAGAAAAAAGATGGCTCACTCCGCCTTGTACTTGATTCACGTCACATTAATGACATTATTATTAATGAAACAGATCGACCACAGACACTAGAGGAACTTTTACAGAAATTTCATGGTACAGCTATTTATTCTACACTAGATTTGAAATCGGGATTTTGGCAAATTCAACTTCATCCGAACTGCAGAAAATACACAGCTTTTCTCTGTTTCGGCGACTGTTATCAATTTTGCAAATTACCGTTCGGCTTAACTATTTCTTCTGCAGCTTTTATTCGCGGTTTGAACACAATACTTCCGACAGAACTTAAAGACAGAATTACGACGTACGTAGACGACATTCTTATCGCAGAAGCTAACTGGTCGGAACACAATATGATTCTTGAACAACTGTTGCAAACTTTTCATGCACAAGGACTCACAGTTAATCTTAGTAAATCGCACTTTGGCAAAACTTCCATAAAATTTCTTGGACACGTAATTTCAGCAGAAGGCATTGCACCTGATCCGGAAAAACTTCAAGCTCTACGTGACATTAGTGTTCCTACGACGAAGAAACAATTACGCAGTTTTTTGGGCTTAATTAACTTTTTTCGTAAATTTATTCACCATTCTGCTTTAGACACGCCTAGACTATGCCAATTAACAGGTAAAAACAGTATTTGGTCTTGGGATAAGCAAGCACACTCTGAATTCATGAACCTGAAACATGCTTTGTTGAATGCACCACTATTATCGCACCCAGATCTTACTAGAAATTTTTCCATTGCCACCGACAGTTCCAACACCGCCTTAGGCGTACATATTTTCCAGGAAATTGAAGAAGATGGTTCAATAGTAATCAAAAACATCGCATTTGCAAGCCGCATTCTGTCACCTGCTGAGCGAAATTACTCCGTTACAGAACTTGAAACATTATGTGTTGTATGGGCTTTTACGAGATTTCGGCATTTTCTTTATGGCAGACATACCACCGTCTACACAGACCACAGAGCAATACAATTTTTGCTTTCAGCTAAATTTACTCACGACAGGTTAAGTAGATGGAAACTATATTTACAAGAATTTAATTTTACGATTGTTCACATTCCCGGCACACAAAATGTTATAGCAGACGCACTATCGCGTTCTCTCGGCAACAATCAGCAAGACGTAGCAACCAACTTCTGCAAAACAAATTTCAGTGTCATGTACATTCAACAAGTTGCATTTGAAAACTTTATTTCATCGTCATTACAGGACATAGCAAAGGAGCAAAATAAAGACAATGTGTGGAAAGAAATTAAACAGCTTTGGCAAGATAAGAATAATGTTACGATTAGGAACCACTACACAGTGCGCAATGACATTCTGTTTCGCCGCTCTCATCCTGACAGCAACAATTGGTTATTATGCATTCCTGACGAACTGGTCAACAAATTAATTTGGTACACTCATTTAAGTTACGCACATTACGGAGCAAGAAAATGTTTTCTTATACTGAGACAGAACTGTTACTTTACCAACATGGAGAAACGTATACGACGAGTTTTAGCGTCTTGTAAAATTTGCCAGAAAGCTAAGTCAGACACCACTTCACATATTCCTCCATTATATCCCATTATACCTGTTAAATTAAGACACATGGCAGCTGTAGATATTTTTGGTCCGATTCCGAGAACTAACAGAGGTTTTTGCTACATCTTTGTCGCTGTTGAGCTCACTTCAAAATTTGTTACTTTCACTCCGCTACGCAAGGCTACTGCTAAAACTGTTTCGAAAGCATTTGTAAAACATTTTCTATCTCATGTAGGGCATGTAATGAAAGTAATTTCTGACAATGGATCTCAATTTCGTAGTAGCGTATGGACACGCATGTTACGAGCCAGAAACATTTCTCCGATCTATATATCCAAGTACCACGCTTCTTCGAACCCCTGTGAAAGATTAATGAAGGAAATTGGTAAACTGTGTAGAATATACTGCCACAAAAGACATATTGATTGGGATACACACATACTCTCATTCCAAGATGTAATTAATTCCATTCCAAATGAATCCACTATGCTATCTCCGACTGTTATACTGAAAAACGTTGAACCACCGAACAAAATTAAAGAATTAATAGAATTTCCCAAAAGTCGTCGCCTACGACACCACGAAATAATTGACATTGCGCTGAAGAACATCAAACGTGCCGCAGAGCGCCGGAGAAGACAGCAAAAACAGGTTTGTACACGCCGCGACTTTCACGTTGGACAGAAGATATTGATACGTACACACTATTTATCCAGTAAATTAAAAGGTAAGTGCAGTAAATTTGAACTTCTATACGCAGGTCCATATCGGATTCGCAGCATCCCTCACCCCAATGTTGTACACGTCGAAACTTTGAGAACTAGAAAATCGAAAGGCAACCACCATATCTCAAACATTAAACCGTTTATTGAATGAAGACACTGTATGATTCAACACACTATGATGCCATTTACTAATGCAATTATTTCACGTGACTAATTACTGATGATTATCGTATTTTTCTTGGCAAGTGCCCGGCAAGGTAAGGTTAGCAGGTCGCTTTTCTTGTCGTTACACATCAGACCGCGCATATTTTTCTAAATGAACTTAAGTATTTTATGAATAATTATGCAATTCTATGTAATGACGTATTAATTTTATCAAATTCTCTCTCCATTAAAGTCTTTAATTGTCGCCTCGATTAACTACACTACATACAAGCTGAACACAACGAACGTCACATTTTGTCTTGTTATGTATGATTGTATTCCAGTTTTGTTTATATGCACTGTGAAATAGTTAAGATATAACACACACTAGTCGACTTTGACTTTTTTTTTTTTTTTGCCCTATGATATCTCAACATCGTGACTGTTTTACATTTTTCCTTTTGCTGCTGCATCGTATTATTCTGTGTACATTTTTGCATCTGAACACTGTCAATGTCTTTGACACGTTACGTTTTCTGTCATGTTATGCTGTATGCTTAATTGTGTCACCATAAACCAGTCATTATTTAGTGGGTATATGATTTAAATGCAAGACATTAATCTTTGTTCATGAATTTCAGAAAGGAATGATGATTCTAAGAAATAAATTTAGCATAAATGGGAATTTCACCTAGGGAATAAACGAAAGGAGATGCAATAACTTTATGAGGAAGAGTAAATGGATCAGGATTGGCAGGCATTAACAAGAATATACAATACTCATCGTAGAATAGCAGTCTTAACTAAATTTTTCTTTCAGAATACAAGGTGATTGATGCAGGCTGTCAGAGAGAACTACACATCTTAGTTTTAGTGATGAAATATGCTAGAGATAAGGAATAATTGTATAATGAGTAATGAAGTGATTTTTTTGCAGATGATAATGAATACTGATGAATAATGATGAAGGATATGATGTTATGAATAATGAAGTTTTTCTTTACAGATGATGATAATAGTGAAGTTATGATGATATGGATAATGAAGTTTTCTTTACAGATGAGGATAAAGTTGAAGTTATGTATTTATGTTATGTAGTTATTTAAGTATTTGTTGCAGTTTGCTTTGACAGCAGGTGTTATATTGCATAGTAGGATGACGGAAAGTTTTGGAAAGGACAACTATGGAACACATTTTTATACACATTTCACTACCTGTTAATTCGAAGTTCACTACTTTTCAGCATAGTGTGCGTTTCTTCTTTCAGGTTAATAATCCATTTTGTAATTTTTCCAGGAGAAGTTTTTTCATGATACTTACTAAACCTGTTACTTATTATACCTGTTCTAGTACTTGCATTTTTATATTTTTACCCATTTGTGTCTATCGTTTATAAATGTGATCACATGTACTGCCTTGTTACATAATCTTGCTACAGCTGACTCATGACGAATGACGTTACCTATCCTCATTTGCTGCAATAGGTCAAAAGCAAATAGTGTTATGTATCAGCAATTAATTATCGATCCCAACGCAATGCATTGCTACCAAAAAAATGTATTACCAGTCCCACATAATGTCACTAGTTTATGATAATTCTGAATAATACTGATCAACTCTGAATAGCATGTCACTTGAGTAATGACCTCTTAATGAGACTATATTCAAAATAATGCTTTGTCACTAGCTAATAACTGCCACTGTTTATTGTAATGATACTACTTATAATGCCTGTGATTACTAATGATTTGACTGTAATTAACTGATTTTTAATAATGACTTCGTAATAATCTGAATAATACTGAATGATGATTCTATTCAATACTTGCTGGCCACTGAGTGCCAATAATTAATGTCACTTGAAGAATTGTTATTAATTATGCCATTAATTAGCCCTTTTTTTCCCATGTTGAGTTTTCATGTTTTGGTTAATGGCCAATGAGTGCCAATAATTTGTATCACTCAATGTATTATGTTAATGCTAGGCCAATAATTGACTCTCCTTTTTAACTAAGACTTCTGATGAACATTATTCTGTCTTACTAAATATACTTTGTAACTGGCCAAGGACCGCCACTGTTTATTGTAATACGATTACCCATGATGCCAGCTAGTGATTCTTAATAGATTGTAATGACACATAATTAATCAAATATGGTACTGTTTAAGAATGCTTTGTAATTAATTAAGGCTAATAATTCTTACTATATTGAAATGACAAATGATTAATTAATTAACTGTAATTAGACAAATGATTAATTAACGACAAATGATTAATTAACTGTAATTAGACAAATGATTAATTAACTGTAATTAGACAAATGATTAATTAACGACAAATGAATAATTAACTGTAATTAGGAAAAGGCTAATGATTATTGGAATAACAAATGATTAATTAACTGTAATTAGGAGAAGGTTAATGATTCTTAATTATACTCTGTAACTGAAAAGAATGCGATTATTTCATAATGTTTTGTAACCAGGAAAAGAAGGCTACTGATTCTATGTACAACAATTAATGAACATTTTTCTGTAATACTACATACTTGGTACAGAAATGTTCAATAACTGGGCTATGAATGCCACAAACTACTAATTAAGTCTGTAATTGTCAATATTATGTGACTTGATGTCCTTCACCTCATAAGCTGACTACCCTGAATTACTGCAATGTCCATTTGTCCTGTTTATCCCAGTGATCATGGAGCACTATATTTGGTTTTGCACTAATTCTACGTTGGTGTGCCTTGTAAGAGTGTGGTGTTGACACGACATGCTGTCCACCACCATGAGCGATGAAGACATTATTATGGTCCCACTGTTTGGTGTACGTAATGTACTGCCAAAATGAAAACATGGAACATTACTACGACAGTTCAGTGTCTTGGCTACACTGATAAATTCTGATGGGAAAAGAACTTCAAGTTGTGTCACTTGGTGTTGTACTACTGTGGAAAGATATGGACTTTCAGAACAGCTGTGTGCAATCTAAAGTGCTACAACCATGATGTAATCCTTCCCTTTCCTATCCTAATTCTTGTCACATAATGAAAATCATTTTTTTGGTAACATCATTTCTGTTCGTAGGTTATTCATTTTTTTTCGATTCGCTGAACTCCAGTGCGAGTACACTTATGTCACTGGTCAACATGATGTTTGCCATTATGTTTATTTATTGCGAAAATGCTAAAGACATTTTTCGATTTGTTCTGAAGTACAGTATATGTACACTCTTGTCTTTTATATTGTAAATACATTTTTTTATTTTTTTTTCTGAACTACAGTGCATGTGCACTTATGTTAGGTGTTAATATGTTTTACTGAACTTCAGTGCCTGTGCACTTTTCTCATTTTTCAATATGATTTGTATAACTTTTATGATTTCCTGATATGTTCATTAAGTACACTCATGTCACTTGTCAACATAATATTTTTTGCCAGTCTGTTTATTTGTTCTGAATATGGTAAAGAATTTTTTCAGTGCCTGTGCACTTTATCTGTCAAAAAATTTGTATATACATTTTTTCTGATTTGCTACTATGTTTTGTATTCACATTTTGTCTTTGTCTGATACATTTTGTACTTAGTGCGTGTGCACAACATTTAAATATTCTGTAAGTTGTAGAATTTTGTTAGTTAAAGAAAAATTTTGCCGCGCTTGGCAAGTCCAAATGACTCACCATCGCTGCCAAATTTTTGCCCCCCCAGTGGAGGGTTATGAAACACGTATGTAACATAGCAGCGATGGCGAGGCATTGTAGCATCTGTGACCAGAGAGTATGCGCTTGACCGCGCGAGTGTTGCGAGCGGTTCTCAGTCTGTCAAGTCAGTCGTTGCGAGTTTGTCAGTCAGTCGTTGCGAGTCTGTACGCTAATAGTCGTCATGCAGAGCAGTCGGTCAGTAGTAGCAGCCCAGTGCGGTTGTGTGATGTAGGCGGTCGGCAACACTGGTCAAAATGGTGAATAAGGTATACTATTAATTAATATAATCATTAGATAATGAAAAAATTTATTTATTGTAATTATTCTCCAACAAGTCCCCCAATAATAATTTTTATTTCAAAAGCATTTTCTCAAAAATTTAATTTTTTATTGAACTAAAGATTTCGTTGCACTTCCCATTTCATTCCACTTCTTTTGAAGAAAAATTTCACTAAAATCACAAAAAAAGAGAATATTATTATTTGCAATGCAGTTCCTCCAAGCGGTGCGCAACAACAAGAGCAGAAATGTGACATCTATTTATTCTGAGGTAAGACTTTAATTCTGATTGTTTTTCACAGGGCCAAAGATCGATATTTCGGTTTAATTGAATTTTCTTGTCACTGAATGGACTTTAATTTTGGTGAAGAATTTATATTTGAGTCAGATTGCGAATTTCACATTTTTGTTGCCATTGTCAGTGCATTTCATTGTGGGCAGGTTACGCATAGAGTAATGTCCATTAGCAGTTCTAAATAATTTTGTCATTTTTTATAAAATTATTGCAGGGAGGTTATTCTTGGCTCCTATTCATTTATTATTTCTTCCTTTTAAATTACGGTGGGGAGGTTACACCGCACAGTCGAACGTATACGACACCACACATTCCACTGATTTACCTTGTAGAAACGCTAATATTTCATCTGCCACTTCTTTCTCACTGCGAAATTCTTTGGTTTCATTTCTGACGAAATTTCAATGCAATGTTTGCTCTGTTTATCGTTAGCAGTGCTCTGCTTTGTGTCAACACCACTAGCAGTGTACCACTGTTGCGAATTACTCGTCGACTAAGCAGTTCTACTACGCTCCATAACCTCATACTGAATACCTCCAATACCGCCCATGTTGCCATTAGCAGCCAATATTCTGGTTGCATGGAAGAAATATGTGGGGCATCGAATGCTGTAAACATCGATGGCCTCTTGCACCCTCTCACTCAGGCGTTTCGTTGTTAGAGTGGCGCTTACACCGAACATCCTCAATGATTTGCGAGATGTATTCCAGCCTCTGTCTTCCTCTACAGTTTTCGCCCTCTATAGCTCCCTTAAGTACCATGGAAGTTAATCTCTGATGTCTTAACAGAGGTTCTCTCTTCCTGTCCCTTCTTCTAGTTACTGTTTTCCACAATAGTGTGGCTGTGGCGACTCTGAAGCATTTTGTTTACATTGGTGATGTCACATGGCCCATGTCTTTGATCTCTCTATGACTTCTTAAACCATGCCTCATTATGTACGACGTCAAACTGATAACGTCAAAAGCCACGCCCCTTTTTCGATGACATCATCATGATGGTGGATGGCGGGAAATTTGAAAACAGGTGAGAAATTTAAATAATTATCAGTGACAGTGGGCACTAAATTTAAAAAATTAAATCTAGTAGTGGGTTGAATTTAAAAAGTTAGGGATGGATGGGTAGCGATAAATTAAAAAGAAAAAAAAGATGGCTGTAAACTGTAAACCTATATCTCACAGAAGGCAGTAGGCTGCAAATTTAAAAAGCTGCAAGGCAGCTAAACATTTTTATAGCTTATGGCAGTGCAGTATTATTTTGCATTATATTTAATTATGCACCAGAAGCTTTTTTGGATGCCATATTGAGAAAAATACAGAAGCTTCTTCACCTCGGTTGTGTAAACTGGACTATTAGGCATGTGCACACACACACACACTATTAGGTATGTGCACACACACACACACACACACACACACACACACACACATAGAATACAATCTTAGTAACAGATGTCAGATGTACTGCACTTGAAGAAAAAGTTAATAACCTAGCATGGCATCATTAGAATATAAAAAGCATGTACTTTGGATGGGTTTACGTGGTAAAAATATATAAACTCATCATCATTTACATTTTTCTTTCACTGCAGCAATGCGACGTCAGTCAAATGCATTCATATCTCGCGGGATGTGAGGTGTGCATCTGTCATGACTGCCGTTTAAAAGACATCATGCACTCGCCTTGTACATTCTTCCACATATAACTCGAGTGCTGTAAATTTTTCTCGAGAGCTTGTGTCTGCAAATCGATGTCGTATCTTTTCGAAATTCAGACAATATCGTCTGCATTTGCTCCTTATAATGCGTATAGACTTAGCTAGGAGACAAGTCGATTTTCTATCTTTCAGAGTAAATTTTCCTCGTTAACACGTACGAGAGCTACGAATAACAGCCTTAAATACGGGAAAATACAAAGCACATGAGAACAACATCATATACAGGTTCGTGCAATTTCTCTGGAGGACTGTTGGGACAAACTGTTAAATCCTCAGCAATGGACCCCTGATATGTTTACTTGCAGAAGCAACAATTAATAATTTTTCTCTCAGATTAAATGTATTTTCGGGTTCAGCAGGAAAGTTTGTCAGTCAAGGCAAAATTCTCTCTGAATGACGTTTTCAGTCCTGTGGTAATGCATTGGCTTTTGATTAAATATAGACATTTCGTGTGCGCTTTGACTGAAAGAACGTCTCATGTACCTACCGTAGAGATTTTAGAAATATGATAGAGCTTTGAGGAAAAGATGAGCGGCAGAAGTACAGGTCTGAGTCGCTGGGTCTTGGTACCTCCATTTTGTTCGAGATACTTCGAGAGAACAGCAACAGCCAAGAGAGTTATACTGAATTTTCAAAACTGACTGAAAGCTCTCTCACAATTTCATGCTCCAGGGGAGTCCACCATACACGACTGATGGCGATAGCTATTTATTGCTTGAAAATGTGTGTCCTGCTATGTGTCACCACAAGCATATAACACAATTTGTGATATTTATTTCCTCTCATTATTTGGGCTGGGTGATATATTTATTTTTGTTGATGCACAGTTTCTCCCATCTCCAATATTTATTTTTTTAATTGTCCACCATATTAAGTCCATAACACTGATGTGCTTCATCCCTGCAAATCTCGTCAACAGCTCATCTGTTATGGGCAGTCTGTTTCTGGTTCTATTACCCTCTTTAATGTTCTTGTATCAAACACTAGCCCAACAGTTCCAACTTGTTTCTGAATGACAACCAGTGGGTTATTATAAAAAGTATTAGATATTTCATTTACATCCCAATCTAGTGTCCTATTAATTTCATGCCTTACCATGTTCTTTAATGCTACTGGTATCTTGTATGGTCTCACATAGAATAGATCATGAGGCTTATCTTTAGTGTACAAGCGAATTGTTCCTGATTTCTACGAAAATATCTCCTTATGACTGGTAAGCAACTGAATTATGTCTACTTTCTTCTTTGTATTCCGTCTTAATCATTTATAAATATTAGCTACTATATCTTCCACTGATATCATTTCCACATATATAGGGCTCATATGTATCTCTGTTTGATGTATCACAGTTACTATTATGAGTACTACATTTGTGCGGCTAGTTGCTGTGGATGTGAT
Source organism: Schistocerca americana (assembly GCF_021461395.2). Taxonomy (NCBI): domain Eukaryota; kingdom Metazoa; phylum Arthropoda; class Insecta; order Orthoptera; family Acrididae; genus Schistocerca; species Schistocerca americana. The sequence continues at coordinate 751,964,274 of NC_060120.1, forward strand.
TGGTAACGATAGTAGCTGCTAATCGTTGCCATGTGGAAAAGTAATAGATTCTATACAAAAGTCTAAAATAATTTTGAAATCTAATAGCCAGTCCTTTCCCAGAAGGATAGGTATCTTTAAATCAGATACAAGGAACACCAGGTAACTAAACTTACATATACCAATAGAAAAATTAAGTAATATTTCTGTCTGTACCGATTTACTGTTTTTTTCCCTGTAATTCCCATCAACTTCACTCTCATGGCTGGCAGTGTCAGGAATACATGGATAAAATTATAGGTAATTATAAAATTCTGGTTCGCATCGACATCTACATGGATACTGTGCAAATCACATTTAAGTGCCTGGCAGAGGGTTCATCGAACCACCTTCCGAATTCTCTATTGTTCCAATCTCGTACAGTGCATGGAAAGAATGAACACATATATCTTTCTGTATGAGCTCTGATTTCTCTTATTTTAGCATGATGATCGTTTCTCCCTAGTTAGGTAGGTGTCAACAAGATATTTTCGCGTTTGGAGGAGAAAGTTGGTGATTGGAATTTTGTGGGAAGCAACGAAAAACACCATTGTTTTAATGATGTCCACCCCAAATCCTGCATCATTTCAGTGAAACTCTTTCCCCTATTTCGCGATAATAAAAACGTGCTGCACTTCTTTGAACTTTTTCGCTGTACTCCGTTAATCCTATCTGGTAAAGATCCCACACTGCACAGCAGTATTCTAAAGGAGGACGGACAAGCGTAGTGTAGGCAGTCTCCTCAGTAGATGTTATTTTCTAAGATTCCTGTCAATAAAACGCAGTGTTTGGTTAGCCTTCCCCACAACATTTTCTGTGTGTTCCTTCCAATTTAAGTTGTTCGTAATTGTGATTCCTATGTATTTAGTTGAATTTACGGCCTTTAGATTTGACTGATTTATCGTGTAACCGAAGTTTAACAGATTCCTTTTAGCACTCATGTGGATGACTTCACATTTTTCGTCATTTAGGGTCAACTGACAATTTTGGCGCCATTCAGATATATTTTATAAATCGTTTTGCAATTTGTTTTGATCTTCTGATGACTTTATTAGTCGACAATTGACAGCGCCATCTGCATACAACCTAAGAGGACTGCTCAGATTGTCTCCCAAATCGTTTATGTAGATAAGGAACAGCAAAGGGCTTGGGGAACGCCAGAAATCACTTCTGTTTTACTCGATGACTTTCTGTCAATTACTACTAACTGTGACCTCTCTGTCAGGAAATCACAAATCCAGTCACATAACTGAGACGAGATTCCATAAGCACGAAATAAGCTTATGTGGTACAGTATCAAAAGCCTTCCAGAAATCCAGAAATACGGAATCCGTCAGAAATCCCTTGTCAATAGCACTCAACACTTCATGCGAGTAAAGAGCTAGTTGTGTTTCACAAGAATGAAGTTTTCTAAATCCATGTTGACTGTGTGTCAATAGACCATTTTCTTCACGGTAATTCATAATGTTCGAACACAATATATGTTCCAGAATCCTGCTACAAATCGACGTTAATGATATGGGTCTATAATTTAGTGGATTACTCCCACTACCTTCCTTGAATATTGGTGTGACCTGTGGAACTTTCCAGTCTTTGGGTACGGATCTTTCGTCGAGCGAACGGTTGTATATGATTGTATGATTGTTAAGTATGGAGGTATTGCATCAGCATACTCTGAAAGGAACCTAACTGGTATACAATCTGGGCCAGAAGACTTTCTTTTATTGAGTGATTTAAGTTGCTTCACTACTCTGAGGATATTTACTTCTACGTTACTGATGTTGGCAGCTGTTCTCGATTAGTATTCTGGAATATTTGCTTTGTCTTCTTTTGTGAAGTTTCACTGCCTAAATCCATAATTATATCTACTGGTACCTCACCTATTGTGCCATGTAGCTTTGGTCAGATGTAATTTTTAGTTATACATTGATTCTCGTCAAATAAATCAATCATCATGTTGCCTTTATCATTTTATCAGTTTTCCCTCTGTGTGTTATTATGAAATTCTCGTGTCTCCTGACCTCTGTCTGGAGTAGGTCGATTTCCACCTCTAAATCTATTTTTATATCGGTTTCTCTTTGTCCTGTAAATTGACCGTTAGTTTCCATTTCTCTGCTGTCCCAAATTCTGTTTGTATGATTGTTGTTCCAATGATCTGACTGGCTTTCCATTGTATCTAACTGATACAAATACCCCAAAAAGCTGTCAACTTTTTCCCAGTCTTTTCTAATAGCTTATCTCGCACTCTATATGATGGGTGGCTGATAATAACCTCCAATAAGCGTTCCTCATGAATCAAGATACTTGCCATTATTCACTTGCATTTAACAGAATCTCTGTGTCACATCAATTCATTTTTATTATACGGTTCCGACCCCAATAATTCCAAGTAAAGTTCCTTTTCTGCTACCTCACTCCAGTATTTAACTCTGAATTCTCTTTTGAAACCATTAAAAGACCAGAAATCATCTACCCTCAGATACCCCACTGTGCCACATTTCCTGATAATTAGCTGACCACGAATCTAATTTTGGTCTGGTCCAACTAAGTATTGGGTAAAAATGGAAATGCCGTGTGGCTAGGGCCTCCTGTTGGGTAGACCATTCGCCCGGTGCAAGTCTTTCGAGTTGACTCACTTTGGTGACTTGCGTGTCGATGGGATGAAATGATGATGATAAGTACAACACAACATCCAGTCCCTAAGTGGAGAAAATCTCCAACCCACTGGGAATCGAACCCAGGCCTTTAGGTATGACATTCCATTTCGCTGACCACTCAGCTACCAGGGGCGGACAAGTACTGGGTACCATACCTTGAAATCCCCTGAGGAACAACACAGGATGTATATCTTTACCTGGTGTAAATTAAGAACATTTATGGTTGATTCCTTTATGAACAGCTGACACAAAATCATCACACACACTACTGTGTTATTTGCTCTGAACTAAATCCTCATCCCTACTCTTTCTTTCTGGTTGCAGGCATTATTGAGTGGATGTATCATCACTAATGGGCAAGAAATATCGGAGTCTGTTGTTATTGTTACAAATTGTCGACCTAATATCTGCTGGTCTGAATACAATATCTGAATACGGTACATCTTCTGTGTTTGGGGTATTATTCGGCTGTGGATGTAATGTAGTTCCTTTGTGGTCAATATGGCGTTCCACCATTTGTAAATGAATGTCAGTTTCTTTAATTAAGAACAATATTGTTTTTATATCTCTATTTTTCAATTTTTGCACTTTCGTTTTAGTCTGTAGTAACCCTGTTTCCACTGTTTGCAGCTGTTTTCCACATTTCACAGGCTGTAAGACACACTTTTTTCTTAGAAAAAGTGCCTAAAAATTCAGGTGTGTCTAATACTCGATATCAATGTCAAAATATCCAGTGTTCGATTTCAAATTAAAAACTGCCATATATTCGATGTCATGGGAAACCTGTCTCTATTTGGCAACATTGTAATCAGTTAGCAGCACCAGTGGCCTGATACGATGAACATGAATTGTGGGGATTCACAAGCTCACTAACACTGTCTCTCTCCAGCCTGTCATTACGAACTCAGAACACTTTATAGCCTATGATGCATCATGGCAGTCTATAGTGTCAGTGAACTTGAGTTGAAAGTGATTCGTGTTACCAGTAATAGTATAAATGGTTCAAATGGCTCTGAGCACTATGGGACTCAACTGCTGGGGTCATTAGTCCCCTAGAACTTAGAACTAGTTAAACCTAACTAACCTAAGGACATCACAAACATCCATGCCCGAGGCAGGATTCGAACCTGCGACCGTAGCGGCCTTGCGGTTCCAGACTGCAGCGCCTTTAACCGCACGGCCACTTCGGCCGGCTAGTAATAGTATAATATTTTTGTTAGTAACTAGTTTCGTAATGGAAAAAAATAAAAGGAATTCACATGATGCAGGCTATAAATTGAAAGTAACAGCATATGCATAAGAACATGAAAACAGAGCAGCATTTCGACCCTCCACCAACAGAAAAAAACTTTCGCGATTTCAGACTAGTAAAGAACTGAAAAAAAATGAGGAAGGCTAAATGTGCAAATGGAGGACTGATGTAAAATGCCCAAAACTAGAAGATGACGATTATCGGGGATTTTTAAGGTCGGTTTGGTTTTATAAACAAAGAATATTTGTTAATTTGGCTTTGCAATGTAATAATAAAAATAGTAAAAATGTTACTTTTTTAAAAGTACATAAAAATGAAGGTAAGTCTTATAGTCGGTAGCATCTTACAGTCTGTAAAATATTGTAATTATCATGTCTTTGGTTGTCTTAATGGAATGTTATGTGTTACAACTGACCCTCTACCTTTTTGTCTAATAATTCCAACTCTATATCTATTTCTTCTATGTGTTTGAACCCTAGGTTGAGCCTACAAGATGACGATTTCAGTTTATCTGTTCTCGCACTGACCAGTGATGTAAGATTATTGATATTTAATTCCATCCATTGTAATCTGGTATCCACTTGGTTTAACCTTTAATGTAAGTGGGTAAAATTGTTATTCATCTGAGGTGTCATTGTTTTTGTAATCTGATGAAAACGCGATTCCACTGTGAAAATCGCGATTCCATCTGTGAAAACTTGACCTGTAGTATGTTGACCTATTGCATGAATGTATATAACAATGCTTCGGCTGTTTGGTGATCTCTTATGAAAGCCTTGGTTGTTAAATATGTCCTAACTATTTAGTATATCGTCACTAAGTTATTACTATACTGTAATATTAACAGGTATGGCCTTAACTTTAAAATAACTTTTGAGATTGGAGGTCATCTATTAGACCCTGATTGCTATTTATGCACCAAATTTGTTCAGTAAAAAATATTTGTCATTACACAGACAAACATTTCTTGTTTCTGACTCACCAGATAATTATAGCTGGAAAGGTAGATGTTAATGTACACTCATAAAAGACGTGTTGCGCTGCTGCGAGTTCTCAATATGGAAGGCTGGGATGCATGCCCACTACCACTATCGTGTGCTCATTATGCTGCGTGCTGAAGCGGATGACTGATGTACCCATATTCAGCGACTCTGCGTACAGTGCCCTTAAATTGGCACGCTGGAGATACACTGAAGTACGGCTTGGCTCGTGTTTAGCAATCCGTAGATGCAAACCAGCCTCAACATGTGATATTGTCGACGAATAATCTCGTTACCAGTTGTTTATATAAATGGCAACACGCCGTTGATTCTTGTTATTATGGTTAAATTGTCCTTAATAATAAAAATTATAGTTTTTACAAGCAAATATTGATATTCTGCTGTATAAAAGAATAAAACACATTCAATTGCATCTTTAATGTGATACTTACTGTTTATTGTGTCGTGATTATACACATTGTATCACCTTATTGAACACCACTTTTATCACTGCAGCTGTAATTGAACTTTGCAGATTAGTATCACATATTTACACTCAGGTTTTTTGTGAATTTTCCACATACTTGTCAGTGAATATTGTTTGACTGGTTATTTCTACGTCTTTATTTCTGTGAAACGTCGTACATGTATTTGCATTTCTTTTTTTCGCATTAGATTTTGTCTCTGTTAATGTCCATAGGCTCACAAATCGCCATATATGAGGGTTCTCCCCTTCTTGATGCGATCTTGTAACTCGTTTTGGCGGACCCTGCCTTTCACCAGACTCTGAGCCCCTTCCTGCTCTGATGTCACAAGCAGCCATCTGGCGCCCCCCAGAACATCTCCAAAATAAATCACCACAACAATCGAAATAGAACGCAATATACTTTTACCTATAACTATTCTCGCAATATCAATGAAGCAGTATGTATGCGTATCACCAACTCCCAATGACCATCATGTGTGTTTGCACCCTTACAGTGATCAACAACGGATGATGACGTCATCCACCAAAACTTCGTTCCTGAAAGACCTTGATGGTGCCACTTGAAAAGCATTATGGAATTTTTTCGCGTGCTGTGACATGATGTGATGTGACATGACTGCTAGTGTGTATTGGCCTGAATCTGTCCTTCTGACAATAGTTTCTTCTTCGGTTTCTTCGCATTATTCTTGGAGCCATTGCTCCTTAGTTCCCTAAACTGCCTATTTATTTAATTCCTAAGGGACTTAAACTGCTTAATTCCTGTCTTTTCATGAGCTTTTTTGTACCATACTTTCTTCTTTCATCGATCAATTTAAGTATTTCTTCTGTTACCCAATGACTTCTCAGTTATATTTCTTGTACCCATATTTGTCTGTCCAACTCCTGTGAATGTCCATTAGATGTGCCCATTCCTCTTCATCTGAAGCACCTAACGTAGTATTCACTATCACAGTTTGTATAGTCCCAGAAAACTTCAGCTGAACATCGTCACTATACAGAGCTTTAGTATCCCATTTATTTCCACCTTAATTCTTCTAATTTTCTTTAATTTCAGCATGCTTTTCATCATTACTAAATTGTGATCTGAGGCTATATATGCTCGACATATTCCTTACAATCCATTAGCTGATTCTGAAATCTCTGTCTTATTGTCTCTCTGATGTGCTCTCATGTCCACCTCCTCCTGTAATTGTTGAGTAGTGTATTCGCTATTACCAGCTGAAGTTTATTGTAAAACTCAACTAATTTTCTTCTCTCTCATTCAATACTACTGAGCACATATTCTCCTGTAGCACCATCTTCAGTTCCTTTCCCTATCACACCATTCCAATCCTTTATGACTATTAGATTATCACCTCCACTTAAACACTGAGTTGCCTGTCCAATGTGCTCTTATATTATGTTTTTGGCCTATGTTAGAATCTTAGTTCATAGAAAGTGGCGAGAGAAATAAAATGGTTGTTGATAATGATGTGAAAGACCAGTTTGTGGAATTTTCAGGTGACGCTTATGTCGCTAATCACTAGTTGTTCAGTGATAGCATGATAATGTGTTCACTGTCGAGTTTTGGTGAAGACAAAGCTCACACATTCATGCTTACATCGGATTATGAAATATTACCTGTAATACCAATTCTACATGATTCACCAACCTTGGCTGGACAGACAGCATCACGTTTACATTAATACATCATATATAAAATGAATGCAACATTATGGTTTGAACTACCATACTAAAATAGTTACTGTAAAACAAAAATAATAAGGCAGTCAATACTACAACATATTACTACTACTATTACTAAGTCAACATTGTTCACTGGCAACAGCCAGATGGATTTCGTCACATCTTAGCAATTACATACTAAACTAAGATAACAGACAAGAATCATTACATAACACTGATGTTATAAACAATGGTTATAAACAACAATTTTTGGCTCTTAAATGTTTCCATTTTGTGCCTTCCCATGTGATATTATCACATCGACCAGTCTACAGTTTCACTTACAGAGAAAAATTCATTTACAGAATGTAGGAGCTGTTGCTTGAGCACATGCATCAGTCTATCTCTGAACATCCTCAGTGGCAAGTTCTAACACCTGGTGGTAGGTGGTTGAACATCTTCAGGGCTGCTGTTGGAAAACTGTGCAGTGTCTTAGTTAGATTACAGCCTGGAATATCAATGTTGTCTTTATTTCTTGTGTTGTAGTTGTGTATCTGTTGTCTCTTGCACAAAGATAATTGATTTTCTTTTATATAGACAAGAGAGCTGAAAACAAGCTGACTAAACATTATCATTATTGCCAACCGCTTGGAAATGGGTCTATAGTGATCAAATTTCTTGCTGGAAGATATTATTCTTACGGCCTTCTTTTGTAGGAGCAATATGTTTTTACTTCCAGTAGAGTGACACCACAGAAGCTATCCATATGTGACTGTGCCTTTGGAACAGTGCAAAATATATTGTGATTAAGTACTGATCTGTTATCATGCATTTGAGCTTCCTCGGGAGGTAAATTACTCTTGATAGCTAAGAACGCACATGTGCAATGTGTTCAATCGTCAACTTATTGTTAATTGTGATTGCCAGGCATCTGACGTCATCAACATTTACTTAGGGTACACAGTCACCAAGGATGCATAATGTTTTCTGGTTTTATCTTGTTTTAATTTTTTTTGTTCCCTTTGAACCAATTTTTGACTGCTTCAAACAAAATATCAGCATCCTTTAGCGTCTCAGAGGAATTTTTATCGTTAGTCATTAATGTTGTATCATCAGCAAAGAGCAGGCTATCACCATCACAACTTAAATCAATGACAAATATTAAAAAGAGTCGAGGACCAAGGGCTTTTTTCACAAGATATTGCTTCCTAGAAACAAACACTCTGCCATCTGTCGCTTAGGTAAGATGACAGAGCCTCAAGAAGACACCCATAAGTTTTTAATCTTTCCAATAGTTTTTTCTAAGAAATGCAGTCGAATGAATTGGTTAGAATACAAAGAATTAAGGCCATGGAGTTCTCTTCTTCAAATGCTTCCATCTTCTCTGTTATTATATCAAGCATGCAGAAAATGTATATATCCCTCTTCTAAACCCATAATGGTTATCCAGGAAGAGGTTGAGGTGTTCAGAATAAGATAATAGTTGATTCTTCATTGAAATTTCAATCACAATTTCTAGTACAGGTATTATAGAAGGTGGTCTGTAGCTGGATGGAATGTTAAGATCACCTTTTTTATACACTGGCATTGTCTTTGCCAGTTTTAAGAAGTCTGGAAAAGTAACAACCTGAAGGCATTGGTTAATGGCAGGAGTTAAATATTCAGCAATATCAGGTACAGTATCCTTCAGAACTGCACATTATCTGCGCTAACAGAGTGTTTAAAACCTATCACACCTGGAAGCACTTTCTTCCACCTGGTCAAGGTTCAACTATTGCTAATGCTCATATTGTTTATAACACCAGTTTCTAAATACGGTTCTTCAGCTACAGTATACCCAACAACATCAATAAAATATTGGTTAGAATCATCAGGGCAATAGGTCTTTTTCTGTGTTCATACACCAGTTCCCAGACCGCTTTGCCTGGATTCGGGGATTCAGAAATGAAGCTAACATCATATGCCTTTTGGGCTGCTTCTACTCCTTTGCCGTAGATTCTTTTAGCCTACAGGTAATAACAATGAAACATATCTTTGGCTCTGTCATCTTTTGCTGCTTTAACTCAGTCATTTAGCATCAAAACAACATACTTTATGTTTTCCAGCTTTTGACAGTGCTATTCCTTGTCTCTGACTATTTTTCTTCTATTTTTTAGTTTATATAAGGGATTCTCTATGGTTACTGATGAGAAACAGCTGCTAAAATTTATTCTGAGAAGCTGGAAAATACATTTAAAAGCATCACTTGGTCCCAGTCCTACAACTTCAGGTTGCCAATCAATCCTGGCGATCACATTTTTGAAGATGTTTATTCCTTCCACCGTTATGTTTTTTTTACTAAAGGCATAGTCACAATACCACATACTCGCTTGGCTATTTAGATAGACACTTACTTTGTAGTCTTAGGCGTTTAGGTTGCAGACGATGTACAAAGGCAAGTGTCTCCTCTTATTGGTTCATGAGTAGCCACATCCAATCAATAGCTACTCATAAGTACTTTGATGTTTTCTTTTTACTGATACCTTCTCCAAAATGGATGCTGAAGTCACCACACAACATAATTTTTTAATTAATACGCATTACACAGCACAAACTGCTGCCAATCTTGATGAGAAAATTATCGAATTCTCCACGAGGTGTATTATATGCAGTTGTGACAACAATATTTACATCACATAGTTGTAATGCAGGCAATTCTAAATCCAGGTCAACACAAAACTTTTTAGGTCAGCTTCCGAGACACTAGGACTATTTGTATAGACAGATACCCCTATGTATGTAATTGTTTAACGATTCCCTCCACTTATCATTTCAGGATATTCCATATGTCTATAATAATCCTCTTCCTGCTACGCTAGACAGTACTCACTGATTCACAAAACATCTGGTTTGACTAGGTCCACAAAGGTGGTTAAATTATGCAGTTTTGTTCTGATACACTGGATATTTACACTTGCTACAAAAACAGGCACATTCCCATCTGACATAAATATTAAACTGGAGAGCTGTACTTGCTCCTGAATAAAAAACGCTTTGTAACTACATATTTAAGGCTCACAGAAGGATCCATAATTCATACTTTAGGTAATGATCAACACCTAGTTTAAAAGTGCCATTATATCTCGTCGTGGTTTTCTCAACTATAAAATAGTAGCAAACTGAGGGTTAATAAGGTGTATCCAATAGATTTTTGATAATTTAGTTGTATGTCGCGAAAGGGCTGTAGTACGTGCTACCGAGAATGTGATTTTAGAGAGCATTACGGCTAAAATATGAGAATAGCGACATTGTGAAACTCGAAGCGATTCCGGCAGTTTTTTTTGTTGCAATTATCTGTCGAAACCTAAAAATTTACGTAGCAGTAACTTCCCACAGAGGAGGTAATTCTACAGTGTATCTTCTGCTACGCTTGTATTAGATTATCGCTACAATTTTCACACTAAATTACAAGTTTGGACTAAAGTGTACTTTTAATGTGGAAAAACAATTACATTATGTGAAGTCTTGTCGCGTACGACTTTCTGAATGTATTTAAAAACTTATCAACGACGTAGTTGGTCTCACGTCTTTCTTTTACGCTGTTGTTTATTGGCAACTATGTTGGCATTACATTTCGATGCTCAATTGTCATCTGAGGTGGAAGGCGTACAACTGTCATGTGAAGTTTCTGCGAGTTGTGGAGGTTGCTTTTTCGTAAATTGTGTGTGTAGTTCACGTACCGTAGTATTAGGAGAGCGTTTCTGTGGTGAAGATCATTCCCTTCTGTACCGTTTTCGTCTGACTGATAAACATGATGGTAAACTTCTTTTAAAAAATTGAGAGCCGGTGCTCCTGAAGTTTCAGCAGATTCATTAAGACTGTATTTTGTTTATGTTTCAGGAAGGGTTGGAAGATAACGCAGATTTAATTAACGACGATAATAGGAAGGTGAGGAACTGTAAAAGTGGAAGATAACATTTCATCTCCTCACCAACGCGATCAGTTTTTTTTCTTTTTTTTTGTGAACCCTATTTTCTAAATTCAGAACGTGATATTATTAGCATGTTGTTTCTGTAATATAAACATTAACGTGCAAGGTTGGGTGAGGACGGTATGTAGACTCGTCGATAACAATGTGTTTATAAGTTTTACTGAAAACGTTTTACATCGCATCCGTTTTTAAGTTGCACCAGTAGTTTTTAGTTTACTTCTTCATTGCATCCTGGTTGTCTGTGACTACTAGTGTTTACTCTGTGTTCCAGGACGGTTTAGACGATAGAGACATTTTAAGTGGTGATAATAGAAAGGTGAGGGAGCATCTTTACTCATTAAAATAGTGTTGTGTAGTGCATGTTTGTGTTGAAATGGTGCCTTTTACAGTTGCATGCCCAGTTTTGGCAGTATTAGCTTATTCAATTTATAGCTTGTGTTATGACATCTTAATTTCTACAGGGCACTTCTATATAGAATATACAAAAAATGTTTTTGCAACTGCTTCTTTGTGGAAATCTTTCTTTCCACGTCCTTACACATGTTTTAGTGTCAGAGTTCTTTGGCTGCTTCCTTTTTCCCCCATTCTTGCTATAACTGTATAGGCCTACAGTAAATATGTGAACCCCCAGTCCCTTTCATATTAACTATTTTAGAACTTAGATATTGTAAATTAACACTGGTGATTAGATAGACCCTCCTTCTCAAAAGTTCTTACATTCATTTCCTGAATTTTTGTCAAGAGTGGCATTGATTGTAGAGATTTTTTGGTATAAATTCTCACAGTTCGTCCTTTGGAGCTTCATATGGTTCTAGCATGCAATACTTTGAAAATGGGTGGTGATTAATATTCTATAGTTCTATGTTTGGATGTGTATGAATAGGTTGTTGACACCTAGGAGTCTTTCCCCTAGAACCCCTAGCTGTTGTTTCATCTACTTTCTGTAGGCTTGCATTAAATTATAATCCTTAGACCAAATTATTTTATTGTTCAATATTAGTCCTAAATGCCTCTTCATTTATTCAGTTGTAGAAAAGCAGTTATTTTGATCTTCCTCTACTCAGTTGGTGTTTTTATTTGTTACTTAATACTAAGTGTTTAAGTAACCACTGATTTCAGAGAACCCCCACCTTTCTACGTATTTCGTAAACTGAAATCTTCTGCAGTGTAAATGCTAGCGTTAACTGAAATTTTTAGTCCTGCGTCAGGAGGGTTTGTTTTAGAGTATCTGATGGTTAAAAATTCTGTCAAATGCCTGTTGGCAACGAGTTAGCCTCTTGCCCCCAGAACATTAAATTCCATGTCTGTATGGAAATGTTTAACTGTAGTATTGTACATTTTACAGTGGTTATGAATGTGAACCATTGTAGTGCATGGCAAAGGCTTTAAGCCTTTGTGCACACTGTAATTATTCTCATTGTCTTTACAGACTTTATAGGAGGAATAAGTAGAAGATTCCTCATGTGAAGCTGATTTTTGAAAATTTTTGGGATAGTTTGCACCTGTCTTAATTTCTTCCAGTTCAGTTTCTTCAGCATCTGTTATACCATCCCCTAGCTCAAACGTATGGCCATTTGTGCTGCTCTTCTTTGTATGTATTTAATAACCCCTGTTAGTTTTACTTGGTGCAAGTTCGACACACTTGAGCAAAATTGTACAATAGGTTGCACTAGTATTTTGTAAGTGATCTCCTTTGTATGCTCACTGCATTTTCCCAGTCCCAATGAACCGGCATGTGTTATCTGCTTCACATTTGACTGACTGCATGTGTTCATTATATTTCATAAGCCTACAAATGTTTAGGCTGTACCTGGGTATTAGTTGCAGTCATAAGAGACTGTGGTTCGTTGTTTGTTTTTAAACTAAGTTGACAATTTTTTCTGCACTTTGTAATCTTAATAAGATCTGACTGAATATTTGTGCAGATTTTTTTATATGATTTCATTCTATGTAGTTGTATCATCTGCAGTGTCAGATTGTTGATATTGTCTGCCAAGTCATAAACATAAAAAAATGAACAATTAGGGTCGAGGCCCCAGTTATGGCCACATTAAGGGCAATTTGAGATACATCGCATTTTTACTATAGGAAGAAAGTATACAAATAACTTCAAAAAATCGTATCTATTGCTTCAAAGTCTACACATTACAACCATGTAAAACCAAATATTCTAAGTTGTATAACAAAAGCAGAAAAAAATATTGAAAAATAAATGGCGCATTTCCCCGGTTTTGGCCATGTAAACCCTACCTATGACCAGTTGTTTCCCCACTTATGGCCACTTCATATTACATTAAAACTATGGCTAAAATAACTGTTAATCCATGTGCCAGAAGGTAATTTGTGCTTTATACAAGTATATAAGACAACAAACATACATCAAATAGGTAAAAGGTACAGCAACTGAATGAACAGAAAAAAAATCATTAGGCAAAGTATTGTCCCAGTAATTACTTAAATCAACTTCCAGACAAGTTTATTTCTTACTAGTATCAATGGAACCAGGAAACTTTGTTTTCAATGAACGTCCTTCTTGCATCAAGACTGGATCTGGCAGTTTCCCTATATCATCTTCACCCGTTCTAGTCGAAACATCATTTTCAATGTATTCGAAACAAGTTTTCTGAACATTAGAACTTTTTAGGCACTGAATTTCATATTCAGAATCAGAAAGCACTTTCAAAATTACAGATACATACTTAAAAATTGCAGGTCTTGTTGTTCTATTTCCTGTTAAACTAAATTTTCCCAAAATAAAGTCCCCTACTTTCAAATTCTCACTCGAAGATAATTTAACATTTTCTGGTATATCATCTTCATCTCCTTCTAAGTAGTCATCTAAACTGCTTCCACTGTCCGTCTGTTCTTCTTTCTCGGAAGAACTTGTCGGCCTATCACTTAACTCTTGTCTGTTTCTTGTTTTACCCATTTTTACAAGAAGATAATGCCAAGTGCTGCTCTTTGGACTTTAACTCCTCCATAGCTTTTCTCTTCCTTTTTTCCTGCTCCTCCTCTTGCTTCTCTTTTTCCTTCAGTTCATGATATTCCACCCACTTGTCACTAGTCACAACAGTGGGTGAGTGTTCTTTCTTTCTTTTTGTGCCTCATTGTTTGGGTTTTGGCCAAGTGATGACACCTTCAAAAACTGTTGCTAATTATTTTGGTGATGTCACTTGGATACGCACTGAAGATGGACTATGGTTGGAAGTTGGAGTACCTGAATTATGTGAAATACTATTGTGGGTTGTTGATATATCTGCAGGAATAAGACTGTTGGTGGGTGTTGAAGGAATATCTGTATTTTGTAAAATGCTGCTGTGTGTTGAATATATGTCAATATTGATGAAGGAGCGCAGGAGAGCTTCTGTTAAGTTTGGAAGGTAGGAGACGAGGTACTGGCAGAAGTAAAGCTGTGAGGACGGGGCGTGAGTCGTGCTTGGGTAGCTCAGTTGGTAGAGCACTTGCCTGCGAAAGGCAAAGGTCCCGAGTTCGAGTCTCGGTCTGCCACCCAGTTTTAATCTGCCAGGAAGTTTCAATGCGGTATGTATTTATATAAAAATACCAAAAATCTTTTAATAAGCCTATTTAAATAAAATTAGCCTAGTGTAATGTAGGGCAGAACATCAATATTGATGTTTTTGTATCAGTTTTTAGAAGTGGCCAAAACAGGATACATATATGTCTCCACTTATGGGCACATGCTTGGCCATAACCCGGAACCAGGGCTAAATATGGATCTGTTAATGGCCACATACTTTTGATAACATGTTTTTTAGCTGAGCCATATAAAACTTAACAGAAATGAAAATATGATGTCTTATCTTACCTCTGAAAAGATTAAGTTTCTTCTGATGTTTTATTTAAACATGTAAAATACAAAAAACAGATCATGTGTTGCTTAAAGAAAACTTCTGCAAAACCCAGCTTCTTCAACACTGATCATTTCACAAAATGGTGTCTCCAAACAAAAACAGACAAAAGAATGATTATGTAGACAAATGAATAGCCTTTCACAAAGTTTATTATAATCTATGGTAGAACTGGCTGGTATTCCAGAGAAGCTTAAAAATTAACCTTTGACATTGAGGTGGCCATAAGTGGGGTAGTGGCCAAAACTAGAGCCTTCACCCTATGTTCCAGATTTCCCTGGGCACAATGAAACTTGCTCCTACAACTTTCGGGGTTCCTCCATCTGAGCTAACAGTTGTCCCTGCAAAAAAATCTCAACCCAGTCGGATGAGTTTTACCATACTCCAACGAAGTCCTGAATGATATTTCACCACACTATACCCCATCTGGTGAAGGAAGAGAAACTGACCTGGCTCTTCTGCAGCATTATTGACACATTCTGCTGAAGACTACTACAGTCTATAGCCATGTGACCCCTCTGCCCAGAGTCATGACACATTTCTCCTATGTTACTTTGTTTTTAAAATTCCTTAAAAGCCCCTTTGGAAACAATTTTCATTCATGGACAATAGTGCACATTCCTCTTCCAATGTTATTTCTAATGCTGTATAATTGTTTGAATCCGTACAATTGAAGACACTGAAATAATTGCATGAAATTTTCTGTTAGTTCTTCTACAGCTGCTGGGACTGCCTCTTCAAGCACAATCTTTAATCTGCATGAAAATTTTGTTGTGCATGCTAAGTTTTTCAGTTATAAGAAATTTTGTGACCGTATTGTAATCCCATAACTAGAAAATTAAAGAATTCCATAATAGTATAACATCTGAAATCTGAAGTATAAGGTGTGTTTTTTTAAGTAAGTACCATTTTGAAAGTAAAAAAGACGTGCTAAGATCTCAATAATACATAATTTCCGTCAATATTGAGGAGGCACTTGTCATAGCGTTGTACCAGTTTTTTGAATACCCTCCTCATAGAAGTCTGCCGCTTGACTTGTTAACCACTGCATCACCACTGTTTTGACTTTGTCATCATCTTGAAGACTCTGACCGTCCAGGTATTTCTTAAAGTGCAGCAGCTTACTGTAAAAAATTGCACAATCTGCGCCGTTCAGTTCAGAACAAAAAACATGGAAAGTTGAGCAAGGGCATTATTTTGCTGCAAGACAATGCCTGTCCGCATGTGGCGAATCAGACTAAAGATCTCATCACATCTTTTCGATGGGAAACTCTAGATCATCCTCCGTACAGCCCCAGTCTTGTGCTCAGTGACTACCATCTGTTCCTGCACTTGACGAAACACCTGGGCGGTCAGCGTCTTCCAGACGAAGACGAAGTCAAAACAGTGGTGATGCAGTGGTTAACAAGTCAGGCGGCAGACTTCTATGAGGAGGGTATTCAAAAACTGGTACGTTATGACAAGTGCCTTAATATTGACGGAAATTATGTAGAAATGTAGATTAAGGTACAAGCTTCCATGTAAAAATAAAATTATTGAGATATCTTAGCACGTCTTTTTTTTAAATTTCAAAACTTTATTTATTTAAAAAACACTCCTCGTATTTTAGGTGAGCTTTGCCATGTAAAATTGTCAATTATGAACCAAAAAAAGAAAAATGGAAAATTAATAGAAGTAGTTGGTGATGGGAAGTTGGGAAACAGTATTCTACAAAGATAAGACTGGCAGAGTTTGAAATCAATAACCTATCTTGCTAAAATACACCCTTAAGAAATTTGTAAAAATCTGAGTTCATAAAAACTGATTTGAGTGTGGGAAAAGCCAAGAAATTGTAGACCTAGAAATTTTTGGTGTGTCAGATGTTTTATTTTCAATTTGCATACAATGAATGCATCACAAAGTGCAGACAGTGTATACTATTTGTTTATTTCATAACTTTTCAGTTAAAGCGATGATGTGATGACAATTTACTTTTTCGTACATCACTGAAGTGTCATTCAGCAGCACTGTTTAATGGAAGTAATTGTTTTGAATAACATATTTGCATTTTTCTTTAAGGTGATTTGAAAGTTATTTCACAGAATTTACACTTGGGGTGTACTGTTTTGGTATGGCATGTAGGATATATAAGTGCTAAAGTTAGTGAAGAAATTCCTCAGTTCAGTACTATAGTCAAGTGTTCAGAGACAGATATACAGTAGACATGTTGGAATTGTAGGTTGCTGTAATCATAAGAGACGAAGATACTTGGACATGATAGACTAGCATGGAGAACTCCACCTGAACCAATTTTCAGACTGATAACAACTGTTTGTCTGGACTTTAATAATTAATGTTGATTGGCAGTGATTTAATGAGGCCAGTCTATGTAATTTATGATATTAATATAATAGTGGGAAACATTCCACATGGGAAAAATATATCTAAAAACAAAGATGATGTGACTTACCAAACGAAAGTGCTGGCAGGTTGATAGACACACAAACAAACACACAAAATTCAAGCTTTCGCAACGAACGGTTGCTTCATCAGGAAAAAGGGAAGGAGAGGGAAAGACGAAAGGATGTGGGTTTGTCCATGCTGTTAACTCATTGTTGCTGATGTTTCATTTGAGGACATATTAAAATGCTTCATAATAAAAAGATGCAGAACATACGAGGCAAACTGCCTTTGAGTTTATCCTCAATCAGCATAGTAATATTAAATTATGCCAAGTCTGCATGCAAATTGTAACCTGTTTTTGTGTGTTATATCCTGTTTGTAGGAAAGCTTGATGTAGCACACTCTTTGTTTCAGCCTGGAAGATCGGAGACAGTGGATTTAACGGATCATTCATTACTTGTTGATATATCTGATGCTTTGAGTGAAAAAGATAAAGTTAAATTCACAGTTCACACTAAGGTAAATGCTATTAGTATTATTAGATTAGTGAATGCTTTGGTGAATGGGTGTCACACAGTAAAAAGGTTCTGGGTTTTTGCAAACTCCTTACCTTTTTATTCTTCTTCCTCCTCCTCCTCCTCCTCCTCCTCCAAATTTTTTTAGGGTTTCTAAAAGTGTCCCAGGTTGCTGCACTACTCAGTGGGAGTACATCTTTTAGGATGGAGCAGTTCTTTGGTGTCTTTGTAATAAAACTAAATTTCGTGGCATTTCTTGGTATATAGATTCTAGATCCCTGTGTGGTATAAGAATTCTACGAGTGGCTTCTTCGTTTAACATAATAGGCTTAGTAAAGCCACAGTCCTGGAATTGTGTTGAGATTGAATCGTTCATTCTGCAGTACAGTATGCATCATTTTTTAAATTTGGATTAAAACTGTGTGCTGTCTCAGGACTGACTCCTTTGCAAGCAGTGTTCCGAGTGAGTCGTCATGGAACAGCTCGTGGTCCACTTCCATAGCATCAGTCGTACTCGGGTTATGGCTAAGCCATATCTTCATAATGTCCTCTCTTCCAGGTTTCCTAGTACAGCATATGCCAGAGTTTGGCATTGGGATGTAGGAGAGGGGCACTGGCAAAACTGAAGCTGTGAGCTTGATTAGCTATCATACTAGGATAGCTTAGTTGATAAAGTTGCTTGCTAAATCTTAGTTTCTGAGTTTGAGATCCATTCAGGCACAGCTACTTAGAACACAGAACTCACTCTCCCTCGTTGGGTGAAAGAGACTTTCATTTATCACTATAGTCTGATGAAAATTACTTTTTAGTTCATGCCTTGCATGTTGGAGCTGGTTTCCTCCAACTGGAACATTGTCACAGCTGAACTGTTTGCTGTTGCCAAATTGCCACAACAGATGATCAATTCACTTCGAATTCCTTATTGTGCTTTCCTTTTGGCACACACACACACACACACACACACACAACAAAGGTAATGAAATACATACATTTCATATACAGCACTATCTCAACACTATTGGATCCTCCTGCACGAGATGCGATTTTACATCGCATCCTATCAGCACAGAGTTCGCCCTTCAGTTGATAAGATTCATATGACATTGCATGATGCCTAACTATTGTTAAGGGAGCAAATTGTTCCAACTGGTTCTATAGAGGAATAAATATAACACTGTATCAAAAAGTGGTGGTGTTGCATAGAAATTAAGATACAGTCCTGAAGTGTGGAAGGTTGTGGGTTCAAATCTTGTCAGGTGGTATAATGCTTTTATTTTTTAATCTTGATCAGAATGACTGTTGGATTTTTATTCAATTAATTGATTTAAATGTAGAATTTTATTTTTTGTCATGGTATTGACATCATTTGCTCATATTTTCTCATGTCATTTGTTTTTTGTTTGGAATCTGGGAGTGTTGCCTAGATTACCTGTAACATTGTCAACCCGGTTTACAATGTGTCTGCTCGTGTAGCCTGTGTGAGGATAGTTTCAGGCAGACAATGAAAGTGAAAAGGTACAGCTTGTTGCTAGTTTTGAAACTAAAATTTTTCTGCCTTCAGTTTGCTCACAGAGGTCAGCTTTATTCACCCTGAACAAAACCAGTGTGGTTAACGGTTCTCCCACAGGTCGTTGATTGCAGTTTTCTCAGGTACATTTCCACATAAAGAGGTTGTGGTTAAGATAGAAAATGAGTGTAAATTCTGGGCTACGAAACTTGTCAGCTGCAGTTGAGTCATTGGTCATTTGAAATCGGCTGTGGGCAGAGCCTCTCACATCCTGTCATTCCTGATGTCAGTTGCTCTCAGCATCTCTGCTTTACATCTAACAGAACTTTAGCACTAGTGAAGTGACACGCTGTGTTTGCATGTTGTCTTTAACAGATTGGCAGCCGATGTGGCAACGCAGTAGTGTCAAGTGACAGATGTCAAGAAACAAGTAATTTCAGTTGGGCTTCAGTTGATATTTGTCTGTTGATTATACTTAATGGAGTTTAACATATAATAGGCTAAAAAAATCCTCATTTTAGAAGAAGCAATGGACAAAAACAGTTGGCTGTGTTGCTGATAGTGCTAGACATCTGTGCCCAAGGGTGTACTGGG